>NC_092348.1:80491862-80838882 GCF_963676685.1 Mytilus edulis
TTTTTTATTTAATCTATTAAAAAGACATTAAACAGTACTATATGTATTCCAACAATTGCGCATAGCGACAATTAATGTCTTTTCGATAGTGTTATTGACCTATTACTTCCAGTATAACCAAACTTGGACAAGAAAAACATTATAAAATACAAACTTAACAAAGATATAAGGCTTAAATTATCAATTTTCTATGTTTTTTTCTAACTTCGAACTCGGACTTCAGATGTCAGCATAGGTAACAAAAGAAAAAGAGCAAACCACTATAAGCAGACATATATTCTGTTAACACAAGCGCACCAAGGAGACATATATCCGTTTACTAATGGCGCATTAAGTAGACAGATATGCTTGTAATGAAAGCGTGTAAAGAAGACATCTACCCTTGAAATAATATCGCATTTAGCAGACATATATCCTTTTAATATAAGCGCTATAAGCAAACACGTTTGTTTCGCATTCATTACAAACATAGATGTCTGCTTATAGCACTTTAATTTCAAAGGTAAATGTCTTCTTAATGTGCTTTCATTGCAAGGGTACATCCAAATGTCTTCTTAATGCGCTATTATTAGAAGGATGTATTTCTGCATAACACGCTTGCAGTACAAGGATAAATGTCTGCCTAATACGCTTTCATTACAAGGAGAGATGTCTGCCTAATGCGCTTTTAGTACAAGGATAAATGCCTGATTAATGCGCTTTCATCACTATTTGTGATGACTTTTCTTGAAACAAATGCATCACTATTTGTTTCAATTCAAGTCTTTCATAATAATTTTTACAGTAAGTTTTTTTTAAATGTGTGATGTTGATTTTCTTGTTGTGTTTCAATATCACAAGTGTCTGAATGAAATTTTTGTTGTCAGTTATTACAAGTATGGCTGTGAATATATATAAATAGGAGTCTTTCAGATCGATCTAAAAATGGTATTGGTCGTCTTTTGCAATCAAAATTAATTATATATATTTTATATAATATTGACATGTTAATGCGCTTATGTGTTTATATTAAAAGTAAAGATTTTATTAAAACTAGAGGCTCTCAAGAGCCTGTGTCGCTCACCTTGGTCTATGTGCATATTAACAATGGACACAGATAAATTCATGACAAAATGGTGTTTCGGTGATGGGGCTGTTTTTGTAGATCTTTCTTTACTGAACATTCTTGTTGCTACAATTATCTCTATCTATAATGAACTTGGCTTAGTAATTACAGTGGAAAATATTTCCTAAAAATTTACAAAAAGTAACAAAAATTTATGAAAATTTTTAACAATTGACTATAAAGGGCAATAGCTCCTTCAGGGGTCAATTGACAATTTTGGTCATGTTGACTTGTTTGTAGATCTCATTTTGCTGAACATTATTGCTGTAACATTTGATCTCTATCTAAAAAAATATTCAAGATAATAACCAAAATCTACAAAATTTCCTTAAAATTACTAATTCGGGGGCAGCAACCAAACAACAGGTTGTCCGATTTGTCTGAAAATTTCAGGGCAGATAGATCTTGACCTGATAAACAATTTTACCCTGTCAGATTTGCTCTAAATGCTTTGGTTTCAGAGATATAAGCCAAAACCAACATTACACCTCTATGTTCTATTTTTAGCCATGGCGGCCATCTTGGTTAGTTGGCCGGGTTACGCCACACATTTTTAAAACTAGATACCCAATAATGATTAAGGCCAAGTTTGGTTAAATTTGGCCCAGTAGTTTCAGAGGAGAAGATTTTTGTAAAAGATTACAAAAATTTACCAAAAATTGATTAAAATTGACTATAAAGGGCAATAACTCCTTAAGTGGTCAACTGATAATTTTGGTAATTTTGACTTATTTGTAGATCTTACTTTGCTGAACATAATTGCTGTTTACAGTTTATCTCTTTCTATAATAATATTCAAGATAACAACCAAAATCTGCAAAATTTCCTTCAAATTACTTATTTCGGGGCAGCAACCCAACAACTGGTTGTCCGATTCATTTGAGAGTTTCAGGGCAGATAAATTTCCACTTGATGACCAATTTTACACCTTGTCAGATTTGCTCTAAATGCTTTGATTTCAGAGATATAAGCAAAAATCTACATTTCACCTCTATGTTTTATTTTTAGCCATGGCGGCCATCTTGGTTGGTTGGCTGAGTCACGCCACACATTTTTTAAACTAGATACCCCAAAGATGATTGTGGCCAAGTTTGTATTAATTTAGCCAAGTAGTTTCAGAGGAGAAGATTTTTGTAATAGATTACTAAGATTTACGGAAAATGGTCAAAAATTGACTATAAAGGGCAATAACTCGTAAAGGGGCCAACTGACCATTTCGGTCATGTTGACTTATTTGTAAATCTTACTTTGCTGAACATTATTGCTGTTTACAGTTTATCTCTATCTATCATAATATTCAAGATAATAACCAAAAACAGCAAAATTTCCTTAAAATTACCAATTCAGGGGCAGCAACCCAACAAAGGGGTTTACGATTCATCTAAAAATTTCAGGGCAGATAGATCTTCACCTAATAAACAATTTTACCTCTGTCAGATTTGCTCTAATTGCTTTAGTTTTTTGAGTTATAAGCCAAAACTGCATTTTACCCCTATGTTCTATTTTTAGCCATGGGGGCCATCTTGGTTGGTTGGCGGAGTCACGCCACACATTTTTAAACTAGATAATGATTGTGGCTAAGTTTGGTTTAATTTGGCCCTGTAGTTTCAGAAGAGAAGATTTTTGTAAAAGTTAACGACGACGGACGACGACGACGGACGCCGGACGCCAAGTGATGAGAAAAGCTCACTTGGCCCTATGGGCCAGGTGAGCTAAAAACATAGAAAAACAATCACATAGATCTAAACAATGGATCTTATTTAACATGTATAAATTGAAATTGAACTCACAAATATACTTATACCGTGCACTGAATCCCTTCTTTCTCTGGCCAGAAAATGTTCTGAAGTTTATTAACATGTACCTTGTAGAGGATTTATACGTACGTGTAGGCCTGCGGTAGCAACAGTATCTAGAAAAGATTATCCATTTTAAAAAGGTGAAGTTTCTACAAACAAAACTTTCTATATCAAACTTATAATTAAAATTGAATGCTTCTTTTTGTATCTTCATTGGGGTGTAAAAGCGTTGACCGGAGTACATTTTGTATGAAGCGCTTCATTCCAAAAATATGCCCACGGTCAACGCTTTTACAACCCTATGAAGTTACAAAAAATTTGGTCAATATAACGGAACTATAAGCATCTGTTATACAAGTTGGAGCTTTAAAAAACGCTTTTTAAATTTGCCTTTAAATTCGATTTTTTACAATTTGTTTCTAGAAAAAATCAAACACACTTACGCAATATAACATACCACTAGAACACACCCGTGATATCGCGGGTCCGTGACTGAATTAAAGTATATAACTATGCGCAAGCCTTATTTTAGTATTAGTATTGTCATCTGATAAAGTCATGCCGGTTATAAGATACAAAGTTTTCTCTGCTGCTATCAAATCTCTGTTTGAACCCGTCGAACTGGAACTTATCAATTATTGGTAATATTAATTATTTAGAAAGCAAAAGGTCCTGGAATGGAGTATTTTTTAATCAACAGCATTGTCCTTTATTAGTTATAAATAAAGTTGAATTCTTTGATTCGCTGTTTTACGCCATGCCCGCTAACAAATTGAAAACTGTACCTATATATATACGCCTTATTTTTAGTCACAGATTTTTAGTATTCGTATTGTTATCTTAGAAAGTCTTACTGATTAAAATACTACAATAGGTAACAATTTGACAATTTAGTAGTGTCAACCCTGTGATTATGACCCGTGTATATAGCATATTAATCCTGTATACACCGTTTGGTGGTGCGCCTGTCAAATGCAGAACGTACAGATAAGGTAATAGGTAACAGGCGAATATACTATTGGTATCGGTATCGGACTCGACCCGGAACTTCTTAATTATTGGCAATATTAATTACGTGGAAAACAAAAGGGCCTCGAGTGGTGTAATTTTTAATCTACACCTTTGTACTATATTAGTTATATATAAAGTTGAATTCTTTGATTCGTCGTTTTTACGTGATGACGGCTGACAAATTGGAGACGAATTTTTTTCAACAACAACTTCAGAATATATGGTTTGACTTCCAATGAGAAAATTATCTACCCGAGCGCAAATGAAATGGATGAACAAATGTAATTAAATGGACGAAACGCGCGTCTGGCGTATTATATTATAATCCTGATACCTTTGATAATTATTTACAACACTGGGTCGATGCCACTGCTGGTAGAAGTTTCGTCCCCGAGGTAATCACTAGCTCAGTAGTCAGCACTTCGGTTTTGACATGAATATCAATTATATGGTCTTTTTTTTTTATATAACTTTACTGTTACAAAATTTAGAATTTTTCGAAAAACTAAGGTTTTTTTTAATCCCAGGCATAGATTACCTTAGCCGTATTTGGTAGAACCTTTTAGAATTTTGGGTTCGAAGCTCTTCAACTTTGTACTTGTTTGATTTTATAACTATTTTGATCTTAGTGTCACTGGTGAGTCTTATGTAGACGAGACGCTCGTCTGGCGTATTATATTATAATCCTGGTACCTTTGATAACTACAAACAACTATTATAGATCACTATATGCTATTCAACAATAGGCAAAACCAATACTGTATAGTCAGATAGAAAAGGCACCGACATGAAACATGTGAAACAATTTAAAAGAGAAAAAACAACGTTATAATGTATTGAACATCCAACGAATCGGCGGTATAGATCTATTAGATTCGAAAAGTGTGCACAGTCAGGCTCCAGACCAAATATGAAATAATTCAGGTTTGTGGTACTTCAAAATTATGAAAGGAATTATTATCTTAAACAATATACAAAAACAGACGGACGGATAAAGTGAATGTAACATGTAGCATGGGGTGAGAAATTACTCATATGACAGTTTTAAATATTTGTAAAAAACGACAAATACCTAGGTCCTGCATCAGACAACTTTTTATATCGTACTTCAACATAATCTCGACAGTTTCTACGGCAACTTATTTTAAACAAGTTTCGGAATTGAAACTGAACTCGTTTTCCTTTAGGTGCCTGCAAATGAAAATTGTTATTTCGTAGTTTAGTTTGTAGACGGTTAATAAAATCAACAGTGTAGTATACCTCTGTTCAAAAGTCAGAAATCGATTGAGTGAAAACAAATTGAGTATTTGTATTGTATTATTGGAGAATATCAATAAAAAAATGTTTCTTTTCATCATGCACTACTTTAGCAAGTGTTCAGTACATATTAAAAGTACATCTATATTTTTTTTTAATTTGAGGCACCTGCAGATAATGGCTGTTATCTTACCCCCTCATTCAAGTGTTAGTTGTTAGTGAGATATCTGTGAAAGCAACATGAAAAAGAGACATAACAGGACTGTTTTGATGCAGTTAACCTGCGGACTCCGCAAAAAGTTTTTTGAATATTTCCATGTACACAATTGTTGTCACTTTTAAACCGTTTCTTACGGTATTTCGTTCAGACATTTAAAATGCATACCTTAATGAACCAAGAGCATTCATTAGAAGTAGAATATCCAGATCCGCTATACCCAGGGGATGTAAATGACTTATAGGACGACTTAGCACTGAGAGTAACATCACCACAAGATCCAGAATCTGAAAAGGAAGGCCCCCGTATAAACTTAATTGTATTTTGGCAGTTATATGTGATATTGTACTATTATAATTTAATTGTTAACCTTTTTCCTTTTCCTTTTGTATTTATTAATTATCAATTAAATATTTCCGATAATCTATTTAATATGTTATATTTACTGAGTCGTTTGACGAACTGAACGCCAAAAAAAAACCCAAAACAATTGGAATCAATATTTCTTAAAATTCACACGTTCATAGTTAAATTACAGATATTAAGCATGCTGAGAATATTTC
Source organism: Mytilus edulis (assembly GCF_963676685.1). Lineage (NCBI taxonomy): Eukaryota > Metazoa > Mollusca > Bivalvia > Mytilida > Mytilidae > Mytilus > Mytilus edulis. Next base: position 80,497,815 of record NC_092348.1, read on the forward strand.
CTGTTACAATTCTTCTAGCTGATCGGATAAAGTGTTCTACAGGCTTGCTTATGGTAGATTTCACAAGACTTATACTAAAATTAAATCCCAAGTATGTGATCATGATACAAAGTGTGTAAAGACTTACTTGGAAGAGATTTAGCTGGAATCGTACAATAACGTCCTCTAAGCCCATCAGGGCATTTACATTCGTTGCATTTATTTGGATTCTTGTAACCGCCATTTTTACATTTAAACCACGTCAGACCACCAGAGCATTTAGCTGTTACAAAGAACACAATATTATAAGTCAGGCAAAGGAGTTTCAAACGTAAACAGTTGTCGAGTATTTTCAATTCTTAAATGTACTAATCAAATTATTTATTTTATTTCAAGATATGCACTGTTCCAATGAGTAGTTAGAAATGGTGAATGGCAAATGCATGTTTTATCAAATTTACAGGCTCAGAGCAGTCGGGTCCTTTTCCCCATTGGTTTTCTATTTTTGGTTCCATGTGTGAGTGCCATGTAATTAAGTTTACTATGACTGATGCTTGCGATTATGCCTTTGTTCATTTTGTTGTGCTCTCTGACACTCATAATTTAAAAGCTTGCCTGATTTCATAATTTGTTTAATTTGTAGTTTGTTTACTGTGAGATTTTAATTGATTTGCTTAGTTTTTTATTATTTTGTTCATGCTCATTTATGACAACCATCCCTGTGTTTAATTTCAATTCACAAAGGAGTTGAATACCAAAAGTAACATAACTCAGTGAATACGTAATTTGTTTCTAAATCACTTCTATCTTCAAAACAGAACTATTCAGAAATGGAAATATCAAGTAAGCTGTTGAAGAAAATATATCGATTTAAAATATTTACAGATATGTATTGTTATGTGATTGTATTGAATACTAAAAACGTCTATTAAGATAACAATCTGACAAGAAAGGCGTTACAAAAAAAAAACATTAAAAAGAAAATAATGGAAGTGGATTCAATTTAGAATTACAAAATATGAAATTTAGATTTTGTTTTGCTTTTCCATAGATGACAACAATGTAGTATACAAAAAAATTAAATCACAAAAATACTAAACCCCGTCATTATAACTTACATTCACAATAATGAAAGTTTGCTGCTTTAGCATCGTAAAAAGAAAGAACTTGACGTTGACCAATCGTTCTGTCGTAGTCATCTTGCCTTGGAATGATTGTCTGTTTTGATCCAGAAGATACAGAGAAAGCCTGTAGATAGAAAGGTTGCATATTTACAAGAGCCAAGTGAGAAAAAATTGACAGTTGTTTTCGATTTCCACCTAATTATAATCATTTTTCCATGTGCATGAATATGGTCAAGTATATTGACCACGGATATGAAACTCTTTTCGTGACCTATTTTCTTGATTGTTACATAACAGAATATGAATTATCAACAGATATTCACTTGTAACACGACGATTGCCACACGAAGAGCAGGATATGCTTACCATTCTGGAGCATCTGAGTTCACCATCGGTTTGTTCTGGGGTTCAAACTTTGGGTTTTTTTTTGTAATGTTTTAATGGATTATTCATCGGCAGTTATAATTCTTTCCCTGAAATGAATATCTATACTAACAACTCGCTGAATAGAGGTAACAGTTACGGCTTTCTTAGTTAAATTTCTGGATTGGTTTGTATTTGTATCTGAATCTCAAACAAAGATCATATACTCAAAGTAAATGCATTCCCACTAAAGACTGATAGTATTACATGTGTAGTTATAATTCATAATTCTTATAAAACTAAATAATTGCTTACATGTGATCCATAATGCATGATAGAACTATAATCATAAGGCAATCCAAATATTCGTGATTGACTCCATGGATATCTTACAAAGTTGTGGTATTTCTTTTTCTTAATATTCTTTTTAATGACTTTAATGTAAGAGTTGCGATCTGGTCTGGACTGTTCATGCCAAAATCCAAGCGCATGACCAATTTCGTGAACAACAATTCCAACCTATATAAAATAAATAGCTGATAGTAAAAACACGATAATTTTTGTAAAACATTCCATAGATAGTTGGATTTGAGAAATACTATTATAAAGATTTTATTAAGAGGATAGGCACACTTGACTGACTTCAAAAAATTCGAACAAAAACAGCTTTTACATAAAAAACGGTTTTATTTCTGACAGTTTTTACTACGTACTATTTCAGTCAAATATCTCAATTAATAATAAAAAAGACCTTTTTAGTCCGCCTAGTTCTCATGAATATGCCATTCCGAATAAGTCACTCGGTTTTCAAAATTCAAATTAGATGATGATAAATTAATACCATTTGAATTCCTTTCTGCACGAACAATTTCTGTGGTCATTATATAAAGACATATATGAGGCGTCCTTGACCAATGCGATGTTCGTTATAAGATAGTTAGGACACAGAAGATAGTTAGGTACATTATTTCCCACAAAAATGGTTCGTACCGACATGTGTATTTTGAATGTTGATGCATCGACTTATGTCTGATTATTGATGTGTAATATTGAATGCGATCTTAAAGCGAACGCACAATCTTATACAGTGTTTCTTTGTTTTCCTACGGTATCTAGTTACGAAAACTTTTATTTTTGGAGGAGGAAAAAAGAACTTTATCTGTATGCATTAACTTTAAACGAAACATTTCAAGTAAGAAAACAAATGTCTATATAACATACATGTAGACATGAAGGCCCGAGATTGATGTATTGAAAAATAGGTTTTCTACCAACTTTTGAACTGCACCTTCAATAACAAAGTACATTACTTGATGAATATAATAAATATATATAATGTGCACAGAAAATGAAAGATGTAGTTGTGTAAATCCACAAAACAAGTCTTTAGGTATCACTTGCCCAGTAGACAGTACTTCGGTGTTAAAATGAATATTAATTATATGGTCATTTTTATAAATTTTCTGCTAAACTTGGAAAATGCAAGTTAACATATCTAAGACAAAAGTTGTAATATTCTCAAGATCTAGACTTAACACAGATAATATGAACTTTAAATATAGTGGTGAAAGCCTCAATATTGTTACAAATTTTCAATACCTTGGTATTATATTTTCATGTAAGGGTAATTTTAATGACGCCAAAGCACATCTTGTACAGCAAGCAAGAAAAGCCATGTTTATAGTCTTAAGAAAGGCTAGGAAGTTGAATTTACCAATTGATATGCAATTAGAACTTTTTGATACAATGGTTGTACCTATTTTGTTATATGGTGCAGAAGTTTGGGGTTTTGAAAATTGTAATATTATAGAAAACTTGCATATGCAATTTTGTAAAATAATTTTGAATGTTAAAAAAAGTACTGCTCATTGTATGATTTATGGAGAATTTGGTAGAATACCATTACATATTCTTATTAAAGCTAGAATGTTTGGTTTCTGGCAACGTATCATGTGTGGTAAAAGAGAAAAAAATTCATATACACTGTATTCTATATTGTATCAGCTTAGTAAAAGGGGTATCTACCACTCTAAATGGTTGTTAGAAATTAAAAATACTTTATATGAATGTGGATTTAATTTGATGTGGGATAATCAAATAATTGCTAAATCTGATAATATTAGTAAGAATGTCAAGAAATGTTTAAGTAATACATTTATGTTGAACTGGAGTAATAATGTTATGAATTCTGCAAAATGTCTTAATTACAGAATATACAAGTCTGATTTTTGTTTTGAGAAATATTTAACTGTGTTACCATCTGATCTAAGAATGTATTTATGTAAATTCCGTTGCCTTAGTAATAAATTGCCCATTGAAACGGGGAGATTTTTCAATATTGATAGATCTGAAAGACATTGTAATCTTTGTAATGCTAATGAACTTGGTGATGAGTTCCATTACTTATTCAAATGTACCTTTTTCAACAATGTTAGAGCTAAATTTTTACCGTTAGATATATGTAAAAACCCAAATGTTTTAAAATTTAAAAAATTGATGAATACATCAGATTTATTCACACTTACTGGAATAGCAAAAGTTTGTAAAAGTGTTATTAAAACCTTTTAATACATGTGCTTAATCATGTTACTATATTTTGTACTTCCTGTCAAATATCTGTATTAATTATATATACTATTATTGCACCTTTGTTAACCATGTTTTAATGTAAATATGTAAATATGTTCATACTTTTATAGTTTGTTAAAAAATGTTGTACTAACATACCCCATGTGGGGGCTTTAGTGAAATAAAATGTCTTATATCTTATGTCTTATGTCTTTTGCTACAAATAAAAGGCAAACAGTAGTATACCGCTGTTCAAACTCATAAATCCATGGACAAAAAACAAAATCGGGGTAACAAACTAAAACTGAGGGAAACGCATAAATATAAGAGGAGAACAACGACACAACACTACAATGTAACTAACACACACAGAAACGGACCAAGCATCAGACAAAATCACACGAGAATAACAAATATAACATCAAAACCAAATACATGAATTTGGGATATACAAGTACCGTGACACGTTATATCGCAATGTCAATTTACACTAAAAAATAAGAGAAAACAAACGACGCAACGTTAAATTGTAACACACACAGAAACGAACTATAATATAACAGTGGCCATATTCCTGACTTGGTACAAAACTTTGAATTATTCGAAAAACTACTTGTTTGGCTTTACAACTATTTTGATCTGAGCATAACTGATGAGTCGTATGAAGACGAAACGCGCGTGTGACGTATTACTTATAATCCTGGTACCTTTGATAACAATTTAATTATGCCCTTATCCATAGAACAGTGATTTTTTTTCTCAGAATCGATATTTCAGTGCTGAATAGAAAATTTTAAAGAAATATATGGAGTTGAAGACGTTTCTTAATATACTAAATTAAAATGCTTTTTTTTTTAATGAATGTAACTTATTGTAATAAACTGTGGCATAATGACTTACTTGTTTTGTTTCACCTTTCTAAAGACGAGATTTGGTCCGGGAATGATAAATTTCTTCTTCTTAAATCTTATACATGTGTTCTTTTCCCAGACAGTTGTTGCTTTTTTTACTAGTGTACCTGAAGAAAAAATCTTAATGCAAACCGTAAAATGTGTCCCTTTATTAGAAACGAAAGCTGTTATAAAAGCATGTAATGCTTCGTTCATATACAGAAATAGATGGACCGAAAATTTTAGAAATTACACAGAATTGACGAAGAAAAATATCAATTTCAAATTAAAAACCAATTGTTCAGAGAACAATTGAAGGTCTTTCCACTTCTTACGATTCATATTGATATGAAAATATTAAAATACGATTGAAAATGTCATATACAGTGTCAAATGACAACTTAATGTACGCTGATTCCCAAAATATATAGTTTCTAAACAATTTTGTTAAAATGCGGGAGATACTTTGTTACTTCCAGTCTGTAAAATGTCACTTCCGGTATAATTTGAAAGTTTACTTGACACTGATTCCAAAAAATATGGTCCTATATACTTTTGCATTGAATAAGTACAAACCAAAGCTACTTCCGCCTTTTCAGAAAGTCATTTCCGGTTTGTTTTTCAGTTAATGTAAATTGCAACAAAATGAAAAAAGTCCCATGGCTTTATCGTGTTAAAATATGAAGATAAAGCAAAGGTCTAAATCTAAAACGTCAAATTTAACTTTAACCTTGAGCTCAATTTCAAGGTCATACACCAAGGACATTTAATCCAACCATCCTAGGTCTTTATTTTACTTAATAATTGAGTAATACCACCATACATGAAATTTTAAAAATAAAAATGGAGAAAAAACTTAAGGTGTTACGACATGTTGTAACTAACAATTTAATAAAAATGGATTGTCGATATCTTATACGGTTTTTGGAAATAAGTGAAAATAAGCCAAATTCTAATTTTTTAACATTACCTTGACCAAGGACCTCAAATCAAAAGACCCAAGGCATCTATCACTCATCTTTTTCCAGTTACAAATACAATTCACTCAAATACAAAAGGGGAAATAACTTTCATATGGAATCTTTATACGGCTTCTGTCAAAATTAAACGAAACGTCCTGAGAATAAAAGGAGCAAATTGGAAAGTATATTTGTCGGTTTCTTATAAGGTTGCGAAGATTTAGAAATAACAAGAAAAAGTTAGTGTTCGGGAATATAACTCTTACATAAAAAAGTATTCGGTTACACAGAAGTAGATACAAAAGCGTACAAACTGTACGATGTCATATTTCAAATATCTACGCAACATCTTGCGAAAAATCAATACAACGAAGGAATAAAAAAATTGTCGGAAGAAAAAAAAAATGAGAAGAAAACCAATAGGTCTATCCACGACAAAGTGGAAAGACCTAAATATTAATAATCAGAAAAAAACAATAGGTCTTTCCAAGGAAAAGTGGAAAGACCTAATGAATGTCGGACAATAAATGTCTTTAAAAAATGATAATCACTATATAGTCCAATAGTTGTATATATATTTTTTAAACAATACTTCAATTAAGTTGTAAAGCTTTTAAAGTTAAGAATGTTGGCATTCAATATTAACCATATAATCAAATAAAACGATGTGAAATAAACATATAAAATAGAAAAATAAGAAACGGTGGGTCATACGAATGTAAAAGAAACGTCTTTACATTTCATCACGGAATCAATTGTCTGAATCCTACATATATATATTTTTTATTTCAATCAAAGTGCGTGTGTGTTTTTCTACATTAAAATATAAAATGTTTATCACATATTATCTGTCATGTCAAATAAGTAGCTTTTTCGTACAAACCAATAAACGAAAAACAAATACGACAGACGTCTTACATCAACTTACAGTTTCGCGAATTGTTAAAACCTAGTGTAGCAGGGTTACACAGCATGATTTTACGGAGGTAATTGGTGGGGTTCATGATATACTTAGTTTTCAATCTATCTATTTTAAGAATAATGTTGAACTTTTTTGTAATATATTTACTTAGTTATCAAGTAATGTCAGGCAAGATCCGTAAACAAATAAGTCGTATTTCAAAATTTGCACCTTTTACCTATTCATATATCTAAATGTAACTAATTAAGTTTGAGACAACATCTAATAACGTATGTTCCAACCTTAATAATCTATTTGGTAGATATGAATCTAAGAAAAAACCAAACAAAATGAGCGAGAACGGTTGTGTCGACAGGCTACACATCTTGTTTTTGGTTAACTAAAATATAAGCTGGGTACTATTGGTGAGTTTTTACATACTACTTAGCCCACGTTTAACCCGGTACTTTATTGGCATTTTCCATTTTTTGCTTTTCTTTTTAATAAGTGTTCTCCAAACTGGGCTTTGTTCCATACAAATAAATTGACTTTTATACGAAACAAATATATTTTATATTAAGCCAGGAGCCTAGTATTTAGTGGTTTTCGCTGGTTCGTGTCTGTCATAATTGTTTTCCGTATATTATATTGCAATAAATTAGTCGAAAAATTTTTAACGATTGAATATTTTGGCATATGTCGTGTTGATGCATTTTCTATCCGGCTTTGAGACGTGGGTAACGCTTATAATTGATGGCCGTACTTGTGGTGATCATTAAATTCCTTGTAGCATTGTCATTTGAACTGGTAGTTGTCGCTTCGGCAATAATACCTCATCTTACGTGAGGTTCCCGTGAAACTTACATTACATCATTTCATATATAAACTCGTTTGACGTAAAACTTACGTTGATTTCATATGAGAACCACACGAATTTAAATGCACGTGGATTGATGTAAGTGATATTTGCCTGTGTTGATTTAAAATATATAAAAGAAAAAGAAAAAGAAACTGATATAACACTGCGTCTAAAAAATCCTGTTCAAGTTTACTTTAGACATTTAGAAGTTGTTTTACATAGTGTTATAAACGAGAAAAGAAGGCAGTATATATATCGCATCGACAAGTCAAACATGGTCATTATCGCTTAAGACACATATATTCAATAATAGTATGATAGTTCAGTAAGCGGACACCGTTTGTACATCAGAACGTTAAGGATATGGATAATGTTGGCATTATTTATTCTTAATGAAACCCTACATGTATATGCATTCTTCTTCATATGATCGTTGAAAAGACAAGTACATTTAATATATAATGAAATCAATAAAACAAATCAAACGTCATTGATATATTATTAACCACAAATAAAAATAGAGCATGCTAATGTCAAACAACATGTTGTAGGAATTCTTTTATATTTTTTACAAAGATAGATTTTTGTTTCTGTTTCGTAAAAATACGAGATTTTTTACGAATGATGGTTCAATCAACCATTTTCTACACAAGACAATGTCTGTACCAAGTAAGGAATATTACAGTTGTTGTCCATTCTTTTGATTTGTTTGATCTTTTGATTTTGCCATTTGATAAAAGACTTTTCGTTTTCAATTTTCCTCGGAATATTTTTGTGATTTTACTTTTGGTTTATTTATTAATTTGATTGTTTGTTTGTTTGTTTGTTAGTAAGTAACTTTATTTGTTATTTTGTTTGGTTGTTTACTTACCGATCCCCTTAGTCTAAATGCAGTTCCGGTGTCGGAATCAATTTTCATTAATTCAGGATATTTTTTGAACGCCTCAATTATATCTAGTAGGTCCTCCTTGTCTAAAATAATATCGTCTTTAATTAGTCCATCTACATCTTCAATGGGCTTAGATGTTGTTCGCTAATAAAAGGCAAACTTATTTAATAAATAATCATCATTCTAATATCTATATATTACATATTTTAATGTTACACTATGGGTGATTCATACAATCTTTATATCTACCTATTGTGATATATAATATTTAAAAAAAATGTGTTTAGCCTAGTGACATATTACCCTATTGAGATTTGCCATGATAACTTAACAGTTTCTCAGTATAAACAATGCACACTATTCTATAACTTAAAGCCAATTCAATCCCGTTTTCTTTGCCCCCGTAATACAGTTTTATGTCGCACTTCTTTAGTAAAAAAAAAAAAATGTGAATTGGATTCATCTATGAAACAGTTGCAGTTTTTTAAAATTCTGTTCCCCAGATATGACATCAAAAACATTTTTTTTTTAAATCGGTTAATTGCTTGTGTAAGTATGTTGAGTGTCAATCAACAACACAAAATATGCATGTTTTCTACATAAATAGGAAGATGTAACAGTTATATTAGTGCAAATAAGACAATTCCCCATCATATTCAAAATGTATAAAAAGTTAACAAATATAGATCAAAGTACGGCACTCAACACGGAGCTTTGACTCACATCGAACAGCAAGCTACAAAGGGTCCAAATGGCTAGTGTAAAACAATTCAAACTGGAAAACCAACGGTCTTATCTATGAAAAAACAAGAAATGAGAAGTACCAATGAACAAAACCATCCAACGACAATTACTGAACAACAGGCTCCTGCATTCATGCATTTGACATACAAAGGGGTGTTGGACTACTGTTTAAATCAACTGATAATTGAAATGAAAGTTTTCCAACAGATACATGCATACGGATATGGATATTTTTGTATGTACCATTCAGTCTGACTTGTATTATCAATAAATCCTTTAAAGGACGTTTTGTTGTACAAAAGGTGTTCTGTCATACAACATACCTCTTATTCTAGGATTTGAGTAACTTATATATATTTGCCTAAACTATTTTTTAATCCTCAATTCTCTTTAACTTTCGTACTTAATTTGGCCTCTATAATTTCTTTTTCTAGCAGTCTTCTGTAGACCAAACGTGTGTCTGTATAACATAATTTTAGAACTGATATCTATCAGTCAGTTTTGTTATTACTCTGCTAATGATGGTTCAATTATTATTTCCAACATAACTTTTAGCATACTTCTGCTTTAAACATATATTGTAATTGGATTTTCATATGAATTGCTTTAAGATTCTTGAAGCAATGTACCTCGACTTTTTCGTTATTTGCCGAAGCGATCATATCATTGAGCTGTCCCATCAATGGCCAAATTTCTGCCCTTTCCTCCATCGTGTCTCCAAACAGATGTGAATCTAGAACGTTCTGATAATAGAAAGTAAAATAATATCATCTAAGATGAAAAATACATATTGTACATTGAGATGAACTCATATATATAAAGGGAAGATGTTATATGATTGCCAATGAGACAACTCTCCACAAGAGATCACACATATATTAAAACTATAGGCCACCGTAAGGCCTTTACCTATAAGTCAACTATAAATCGCCCAAAAATTACAAATGTTAAACAATTCAAACCAGAAAACTATCGGCCTAATTTAGGTACAATAAATTGTCGATCCATTATTGTGCATATGTATATAACAAAAATATGTAGTTTCTTTTTTATTTACTGATAACAAAATCAGTATTAATATCAATGGAAAACAATATTCAAAGACATAATAACAGAACATGTTGATTTGTAACTTTTTGGAGTAAGTTTATTTAAAGAATGGATAAGTTTACTAGGACAGCTTTTAAATTTTCGGGCACGGTTAACGACTTAATCGTATAAAAATTGAAAGGCTATCACGTTTGAAAAAAGTTACTTCAGGTTCCAACAAACTTCAAAACCAAATCCTTGTATTTTATTTAGTAAAGGTTAAAGAAATTTATAGTAACGATATCCCTGACTTAATAATTTACCAGTAATGCATAGATGACGTTCATTAAATAAAAAAGGTCCCAACAGACACAGGCATAGTTACCGAATTGTAAAATATAGACACGGTAAGATGGTTTCAAAGGAATACCACCACCCCAAACAGTAAAATTAACAATATAGAACGAAAATCGTCCCTACTTTCGTCAATTTTAGTACGGAGCTTCCCGTGTAAACTGATATATCTAAATCTAGGAAAGGACAGCTACTATCGTTTACATTTGATTTATTTAACGTTTAGTTGGGTACATTTAGGCACTATATTTAGAAAATTTATGATTATTTAGCTAAACAATATCATCAGGATAACGGTAAGGGTAGTTGAAATTATCAATTAAATTCAATTTAAATGAATCTTTTCTGAGTTTCGTTATAAACTGTGATTCATTAACAGTCTGTTATTAACTGGGCGGAATTTGGGCGCATAGAAATACCTACAATATGTCATAGGCTTGGACAAATTTCTACATTGCATGTAAGTATAAAGATACTAGTGTTCCTACATGCAAGTATGCATGTAAATAGGGTTGAAAAAGTTTGTAAAAAAATAAACTTTGTAAAAAAATAAAATAATGACATGCGTCCATGTGTGTAATGTTAATGTAGTTGTATAAGCAATGTCAACAATTACACAGAAAAGGATTAAATGAAATATTTTCTCAAAATAGTTTTAGTTGTATTTATGAAGCCTATGTATATGTACTATGATATCTTGCAAAATTAGTGAAAGCTAGAAAAGAAGAATGGATGAAACGTAATCATTTTTTGTTCTATGTGCTATAGCATTTTACAAAACATAAAAAATTACCTTTTATAGAAATGTTTATACTATAGAATGAATGTGTATCTATCAATGTATCAAATCTCTAGTTTTGTTTTCAAAACTTTTTCAAAATTGAAAAACTACCTCGCAGTCTTGTGATATAACTTTTTACAATTTATTAAAAAAGTACAAATTAGTCTTGAATGAATCATGTATTTAACTACAAGGACAATTACACTGACATAATATTTAGTCAAAAAGTGTTGCAAAGAGTATTATATAACCTTCTATGATTCGTCTAAATTATGGCCGAAAAATAAGTTTCTATGTAGATAAATTTAAAACAGATAACGTGCAAAGGTTAGTGCAAACTGTGCTAACCTTTAATTTTGGATTCTTCACATTCAAACTTTTCCCGTTAAGAGTCAATTTGAGATCTTTAATTATTCTAGCAACATTGGTTTTAGGTCCGGGGCTGGCCACTACAGCGGGTCGAGAAGAAGAACCAGTTTCTGTCTCTGTAAATAAAATCAAAGAATTAAACGTTTTACCTTCGAATCTTTCTTAAAACTAAACATGTTAGGTTTTTTGATTGAATTGTTTCACATTTGACATTTACAGGCCTTTTTAAATTTCTATGCTTTGATTTTGTTCATTGTTGGACATTGCACTCCTTATCATTCATAATACATCTTTAAGTCTACATTCTTCTTTAAATTTTCGAAATAGGTGAATAATCAGGTTATATATCTAATAATAGATTAACGAAATATATGGAATCAAAGCAGTAGCAAATTTAATTTAAAAACAAAAAATAGAAGCAAAAACATTTACGTGTTGCTTACTTTTTGGCGAGGTGTATAAAAATGTCTGCTATTACAAGTTTGAAATTAATGATGAGGGGTTCTGCGTTAAGTGATTTTCAATAGAATTGTATTACCTAAAGAATGTATTTTTCTGATGATTCAGTTTCGTTTAAATCTTGTAAATTTTTGGGTAAAAAGAGAAACATTCAAAATTGAACAAAAATTGACAGCATGGTCAATTTGACATGAAAAAGCAACGCATTTATTCAGAATACACTGGTCCGCATGGTCTTTAGTGAAAGAATAAAAAACAAGTTTAATTGTTAAAAGTTATTTTTTTCTCTCAATATTATGGCCCATAAATGTGTAGAAATTTATGAAAATTTGGGAAATTATTAACAATGGGGCACTTTCAAATGACCGTACAAGAAGGAAAAGCACCATATCGATTAATATCGAGCCAACTGCTAGCAGCCTTTTGTATAGTGAATATCGAACAACGAATAACTGCAAGTACACTTACCAGTACACAACTATGTAATACAATATTTGTTTCACCTTTTCAACTTTTCCCCCATGATTGTACCTGATTTGCTGTGTGCTAGTATTTGATATAGTTAGCTTATATAAAAATATTTATTTATAGTGTATTGGGAAACAAGTTTTGCAACTTATATTAATCCCTTTCCACTTTGCGGTTGCGAGTGCTGCCTTGTAGCAGCATTAGCCTGCTCTTTTTCGAAATATACAAGGGTGTATTTTACATGCAAGAGAAGGCCCTCTCTTAACACGGGTCAGCCATTTATCGTCCCTTTCCGACGGACTATCATCGTTTCCTCAAGACCATACTAGCAAATGGTGTCAAGAGAGAGCCGAAAATTCAGTCTCTGAAATTTTCATCCTGGAACGGGAATCGAACCAGGAAACTTTGTGTTAGTAGTCCTATCCAGTAACCACTACACCACGGCCCTCTTTGATATAGTTGGTTCATAACTCAATCGTTAATAAAATTAAGAATAGAAATGGGGAATGTGTCAAAGAGACAACAACCCGACCATAGAAAAGACACAACAGAAGGTCACTAACAGGTCTTCAATGCAGCGAGAAATTCCCGCACCCGGAGGCGTCCGTCAGCTGGCCCCTAATCAAATATATATACTAGTTCAGTGATAATGAATGTATTTTATACATAGGTATCATTTCAGACAAAAATATTTCCATTCGTTGATCCACTGGAAAAATTTCCAGAAATGTTTTTGAAAAGACAACCCCCCCCCCCCCCCCCCCCCCAAAAAAAAAAAAACCACTTTAAAATTCACCTTCATTTATATGGCCACAAATACATCTCGAATGATGCAATTGCTGAAAACCTTGTTTAACTGAAAACACCGTTACTTATGTTTTTCTTCAAAATGGTATAACAGTTAAAACTTTCAGATTTCTATGGCCCAAATAGTAAGCAAACGAGGGCCAAAAGATACGAGAGTAATATTCAAACTCAAATGTATACATCGAAAATGAATTGACAACGACTTGGCGATCAATTAAAAAAGACAAACAGACAAATACAAGTACATTTTTACCTGTTATGTCTGTTTGTATTGTATACATTGATGACAATATAATGGATATGTATGCGACTGTCATACAGTTTAGAGCTTTAGTGTTGTTTTTAGGTGAACATGATTTGCCGAAATATTTTAGGTCCATTTATATGAGTCCATATAACAGGTTTGTTCGTAACATGTTTACAGTTTCCTAAACTTGCAGTGTATATTAGTTCTAACCCTTTTCGGCATCAACCAGAATCATTTAGAATATCTTTGTTGTAATCTTTTATTTGTTTTGTATCAAGCAACCTAAGAATTGCATGGTGTACAGAGGTACAATTAAACTGTATACTTCCTTTTAATATAACAAAGTATGAGTGAAACGGCTACCTTGGAAAAGTAAAATCACAAAAATACAGGACAATAGGAAAATTAAAAAAAAGGAAAGTCCCTAATCAGATTGCAAACTCAAAAGCTTAAACACATCAAACGAATATAGAACAACTGTCATATTCCTAAACTATTATTACACGAGTATAGAATAAAGACAGTAGCAAGTTCCGTGATCCTGATCGCTGATATGAAATAATCACAAATTTTAATTATTTCATAGATGATGTCATTAGTCAAATTCTTAGAGTTAAAATCCAAGAGTTAAAATATCACTTGATGTTGTTTTTTTTTTTTTATTGTTGTTAAGAACATTTTACATTCATGCTATTTGTTGTTTTACATTCTAAATTCAGCTGGAGTATAATTATAATCTTCAAAGATACAAGTTACAAAGGGTTAGTATTATTCTGATTCTAATAAAAAATAATTTTTTTCATTGATGACTAAAAACGATGTTATGAATGATATCTATTTGAGTAACTCTCTATATTAATGATCAAGCTCGGTAAAAGTTTTGTCAAATTTGTGTTGCTTATTTAAATAACAAGATGAGATATGATTGCAAATGAGACCAATAAATTGGATGTAAGCAGTTAAACTGGAATATACAACATTCAACAATAAGACAACCCTAACAGTATAGTCGGCTATAAAAGGCCCCGACATGAAAAATATGAAACAATCAATGGAGAAAACAAACGGCATTCTTTTTTTATAAAACAATTAACGAACAAAAAATATTTGAGATATGAACCAATCAAATGACAAAATACAGACTCCTGGCTTGGGACAGTGCATACAGAAATGGGCGGGTTAAAGCATGTTTGTGACTTCTTAACCATACCATAACCTCACACTGATGTGTTACAACACAACATAAAAACAAACTATAAAATCAGTCGAAACAGGCTTAACCCCTCCGACCGATACACGAAAGAAAAGAAAAAAAACCTTCAAACACTAATATGACGTGACGTGGCAGACAACTTTGTGCTTGTCACAATACTTGTATATAGGATCATCGAAACGTCAACTAAAAAAACCAAACACAAACATTGCATATTAATACATGTGAAACAGGATCTGCTAACCCTTCCGGAGCACCTGAGATCACCCACAGTTTTGGTGGGATTCGAGTTGCTTAGTCTTTATTTTCTCTGTTGTATCTTCTGTACTATTATTTGTCTGTTTGTCTTTTTATTTATTAGCCATGGCGTTGTCAGTTTATTTTCAATCTATGAGTTTGACTGTCCCTCTGGTATCTTTTGCCCCTATTTTATAGTAAGCGTAATCTTTGGATGAGAAACCATATTAGAATTATTTTATTTTAAAGAGAGAACTTATAGCTTGATATACAAACATAACGATAAGAAAAATGATCAGGAGTATTACTGAAATTTAACAAGTGAATAATGACGATTTAATACTGCTTTACATGTTGTATTTATTTTTCAAATTAGCATTGATTATTAAAGAATTACTAAAAAATATTTTCAAATTCAGGAAACCTATAAACAACTGGTTAAACTAAAATAGGTATGTGCGGACTTTTTCTATTTCGAAGTTTTTTTTCTATAAACTGTTATGAACATTTATGTGATCTAATTCGGTTTAACCGCAAACATACAATATAAAGTCGACTTCTTTTTTTTACCAAATCTACATCAAATAAATTGGATTGCATATACTAGATAAAATTCACTTTATCTTATGTTAACGTTACCACATGCTATTTGATTTAGTTAGGCTAAGTTAACAACTATTTGTAAACCTGATGTCTTGCTATATCAATCGTACGATAGCTATAACAAAATTCTCTAATGAGTATTGAAATAATTTTTTGTATTGTTTCAATTTATGTCATCATAATTTTTGACAATTAGATACAAGAAGTCATAAAATCCTTTTTGACATAATTACATAAAAGCATGCTCTTTTATGATGTTTTAAAGCCAAATAACCAAAAACAAAAGTCCGATCGGGATAAACGAGCGGTAGTATGTACTTTATACTACATATGTTATGTATTTCTCGTTCGTGTTCTTGTGTTTATTTTTTGTGTATACCTGTCAGGAACTTGTTATGTTGTCATTTTAGTGGTATTTCTAACATTGTCATATAAGAGGAGGTTTGGCTAGCTTAAACCAGGTCCAACCTATCGTTTTAAAATAAAATGTTATATACCATGTAATGGTAACAGTAAGTAACTGTTGTCATCCAACAGTTCGTTTCTATGAATTTTGGCGTTTGTTTAAGTTACAGTTCAGTGTTTCTGTTGTGTCGTTGTTTTACTCACTCGTACAGTTAATACGTTTCCGTCGGTTTTAGTTTGCAACCCGGATTAGTTTTAGGTTAACCGATTGATTACTATTGAACAGCGGTATACCACTGTTGCCTTTATTTATTTTCCAGCAGAGTACTTGTTGAAGAGAAGCATAGGAAAACAGTGTCCACTTAGTGAACAAAAGACTTCAGAGCAAATGTTTTGGTTTAAGTATGATTTGAGAATCAGTTAATAGGGTGACCAGATACAAATAAGGACAGCGTTCATTGTAAGTATTAGATGTATATAAAAAAAAACTCACAAGGAGTAATCTCTTACGTGTGTATACTGAAGTAAAATAATTCAAATGTTTAAAATAAATATAATACTTGTATGTTTGACATATATTTGATTATTTGTATTACAATGTAACAATGTCCCTTTTAAGGAATACATTAAACTGAGTCGGTGACTTTATTTTTTTCATCCTATTTTGTTTTTAGAATCATGAAATATATTCATATCCTGGCATATCTTGGCATATATGATGAGTTTATTCACACATATTTTTTAAGAAAATATCACTCGTATTGAAGTGTCAGTTCTATTTTTTGGTCTTTAAAAAGCATCCCCAAAGCTAGAAATATAGTATCCTAGTGGTTGCTGTTGATTGTTGTCTTCAATATCCCATGGACAGTGGTCTCATTGACAGTTAAATCACACAGTTGATTATTATATAATATTATTAAAAGACAAAACCTTTCTATTCTAACAAGGCTCCTTACCTTCTGTCCATGAAATCACAAAATAGAAGCTCAATAAAATTTTAGCTTTGTTTAGCATTGTTTTAACTACATCTTTTGTTAAAACTGTTCATAAATACTATATATAATGATGTAAAATATGCACAAGCTGCTGCTCATAAGAATCATTTAGCGAATAAATCTTAAGAGGTGAGTTTTTAATTAAAAATTGGTTATCAATAACACTGTGACATAGTTTTAATAAACTCTAGTTTAACATTGAAATTTGTTTGCATCGTTTGACAGAATAAGGAAATATTAACTCTGGTATGTTATTAATTCTATATTACTACACCAAACGTAAATAAAACTCACACCTAGTCCGCATCGTTTGCGTTTAACAACTATATAATGATCACGAATTATAAACCTTTTCTAACCATATCAAATTCTTTTTTGTAACATATTTTAAAATTTCATGGGTTAGTTATTTAGGTGTATATCAATTGCGCATCGGAATTTATGACCTTTAAAAGCAAAAGTAATATAAGAGAAAACAAATTACAAACTAAAACCAAAGGAAAATATGTAAATTCTAAGAGGAAATCAACGAAACAACATAACCACTGAACAAAAACAAGCGCTAATAAACAGAGAAACGATCTATAAGTTAGCAACGTCCACATTCTGACTAGGTACATGGAATTATAAAAACAAATGGTTGGCTCAAACTGGTTCAATTGCTAGTTAAACCTCCTGCTTATATATTGATGTTAAAAATACTGCTAAAATAACAACATTTCGGGACATGAATGCAGTACAAATAAATGCAAATGAAATAAATATTGTGTAAACTACAATACAATCATGAACGGTGCGTCACACAAATGTATCAACGCCTCAAAAAGTGACGTCACAGGTTAACATCTTAACATTGAATATGAAATTGGGATTAAATTTGTAATAGACGTATTTATACTTGTATGCAAATGTGTCCGCTATTGCGATATATCACATAAGTTCCCGTAAACTTTGACAGCACAATTTTAAAAAATGACAATTAAACGTGATTGTTGCTTGACTAACCTGCAACAAAACTAAACGCCAACATCCATAGAAACGAGCTATTTGATAACATCTGCCATATTCTTTACTTTGTACATGACATTTTAGGAAAATGTTGGCTTGAACCAGGTGTTATAGCGAGCCAAACATTCCGCTTATATGACAAAATTTAAAATTATCGCTAACACGACACAATACTTGAAAAAAAATACAAAACAAACAACCGGGACAGAGAAATACATAAATAGAAATAGTAAAAGTAAGTTACATGTAAACTGACGAATAACAACAGATATGGACGACAGCGCCAGTTCACCAAAACAGAGACGTATCTTTGGGACTTTGATATAATCTTGAAGTTCACAAAAAATATATAGGACGAGATTAAGGATATTTTTTTTTCACAATACAAGTAAAAATAATTATCATTTTTATAACGGTCATAAAAATCTATTGTAAATAAAATTATTTAGAGTAACATAATTCTTCATCCATAGTAAATTGAAATAAAATCGACTACCATGACAAAGAAGACATATTTGAAATGAACCGGAAATACACAAGTCAAAACACAAATGATAAGTCATAACACAAATTTCAACCGAATCAGCTAACGAAACATCAAAACTAAATACATGAATGTTGGATGGATAAATACAGAGACACAGCGTAAGAAATGCGAATTCACACGCGACAAAACAGTAATGTCCGAGAAAAGGTCACGTTTGTTAGACAGACGACATAGATGTTTACCATAATCTAAATTGTGGTGATAATTTCAGTTAGTTTAGATTCAGACATATTGTAAAGATCAGCCAACTCGTGATGGTGTCCATGGATTAACGTAGTGTCAATTTTTAATATTTACTCCTCATAACCTTGTTTTTTCGAAAAAACAAAGACTTTTTTATCCCAGGAATAGATTACCTTAGCCGTTTTTGGCACAACTTTTTGGAATTTCGGGTCCTCAATGCTCTTCAACTTTGTACAAGTTTGGCTTTATAACTTTGTTGGTCTGAGCGTCATTGATGAGTCTTATGTAGACGAAACGCGCGTCTGACGTATTAAACTATAATCATTGTACCTTTGATAACTATTTACACCACTGGGTCGATGCCACTGCTGGTGGATGTTTCGTTCTCGATGGTATCACCAGCCCAGGAGTCAGCACTTCGGTGTTGACATTTATATCAACTACATATGAAAAAAGAAGATGTGGTACATGGTCATTTGCATAAATTTCCTGTTACAAAATTTGAATTGTCAAAAAACTAAGGATGTTCTTATCCCAGGAATGGATTACCTTAGCCGAGTTTGGCACAACGTTTTGGAATTTCAGGTCCTAAATGCTCTTCAACTTTGTACTTGTTTGGCTTTGATAATTTATTATAACAGTTTCTGTGTAAGGAGCACAATCTTGTACTTGAAGTACGTTTCAATTGAAATATTTAAACACCATGAGACGGTATGGTACTGCTCAGAAATGGAAAACTGATAATTAGGAAGTTGATTTTAGTGTTAAGTCGTTCATTTTTGTCAATATTGAGGAAAAGATCAAGATATGAAGCAGTACTTCTAGTATCAGTTGTATCCTTAATTTCAAGTTCTATGAACGATATGAGATTCAAGGGTTGTCTGAAAAAATGGTTATTCAGTTATAGGACATCATCAATATATCTAAAATGAAAATTAAAGAATTTCTCAAGGTGCTTTATTTTTATGTTTTTGTCACAATGATGACTGCTGTACCCCTATTTGTAACATTTTTACCTATCTTGTCAGTTTGGTTTGTTTACACATCTTGTCAATATAATAGATATAGGAAGATGTAATGTGAGTGCCAATGAGACAACTCTCCATCTAATAATAGAATGTTATGCAACTGTTATCCCATTGAGAGGTTTAGCTAGCTATTACACCAGGTTTAATACACCATTTTTTCTACATACGAAAATGCCTGTTCCAAGTCAGAAATATGGCAGTTGTAATCCATTCGTTTAAGACCTTTGAGCGTTTGATATTGTCCTTTGATTAGGGACTTTCTGCTTTGAATTTTCTGCGGAGTTCAGTATTTTTGTAAAGGTTCTGAAAAATTTAATCCGAGGAAAATTTAAAACGTAAAGTCCCTTATCAAATGGCAAAAATAGTAAGTTCAAACACATTAAACGAATGATTAACATCTGTGCTATTCCTGACTTGAATGACATCTTCGACCAGAAGAGATACATAACAAATTCTTATTTGAATACCAACTTTCTGTTGAAATATCAATCCGCCAAACGCAGCAATCATTTTATCGATTGAAAACTCCAGCATTGTGATAACATCATATTCGATGTATATTTTGATAGAATAAGTGTTGTTCTTCGCAAAACATGAATTATCATAACCCCCATGATTTATGTTTATGTTAATGCAAAACTTTAGAGATTGTGCTCTAAGATTTTGCAGCAGTTCTTTTACAATTTTGAGAACCAACATCTGATTGACACCGCTGGTTTAATAAATCTCATCACAATACTTTTTGAAGGCCATCTTTCACTATCGAACGAATAGAAGTCAGCACTTTAGAAGGATGACGAGTCGAACATAATGATGGTTCAGCTATGTGTGTTCTTTATACATAGTTGTTTTTGAAGATCTGGATTCCAGTATAGTGCAGGAAGATTGGTCTTTGTTTTCTTGGATGCGATACCAAAAAACGAAAAAGAAAAGAAGGAGAGAATGGTTATTACGTAAATTTTCACCCCTTGTTAATGATGTTAAAGAATATGTAGGATCACCAGTTGTGCTGTTTTTTTTCACACTTTCTTGTGAGACATTGCCAATGATCTTTCTTTACATACGGAGGTAATATTATTGGCGGCCTTAGCTGCTTGATCAACGACTTATTTGTCATACAAAGAGATGAAAGCACAAAAACCCTCCCGGTTCCTGTATGAGTTAAAAACCAATGTGCTCATAGAACACATGCGCTTCTGAATGCAATATAGTGTTGATCCATTCAGAAAAACGTTTCCCGTTCTTGTTCGTCTGGGTCGCTCTTTATCCAATTTCTTTAATAGTTCTCAACTACATCAATCATTAACACGAAGTCCTTTTTCCAGTTGATGGGCTGAGGAATTCTATATTTTAGTCCTTTGGCAAAGCACCCTCTTTGTTGTTCAGCGGTTATGCTCATATGGTCAACAGTAATAACATGACCAGCTGAGCAATAATTGCACTTTGACGATGCACACGAGGAACCCATCCGGAGGTCGTTGAGAGCAAATTTTTAAGGTTAAAGGCCTATAAAACCATCGGTTGGTTGTTATTCTTAAATGCCATATACTTGGAGTAAGTATAGGATATTACATGTGTAGCTATATTTCGAAACAATTAGGCATAGTTTTTTGTACATAGGTCTGGAAATATATTGCTAATATTCAATTAATCTTTACAAAACAGAATTAGAATCAATTAAGGAAGCTATGTGGGGGCTTTTGTAAAAAAAAAAGTTTATATAATGGAATGAAGTATAATTTAGGTCGGATATTGTGAATTCCTAAAAGCAGTTGGTTTTAATTTCTGTGGCCATGACTTCAATTTCTGAAATGTTAAATACTTTATAACTATAACTTTGATAACTATTTACACCACTGGATCGATGCCACTGTTGCTGGACGTTTCGTTCCCGAGGGTATCACCAGCCCAGTAGTCAGCATTTCGGTGTCGACATAAATATCAATTATGTGGTCATTTAATAATTTTTCTGTTGACAAAACTTCAAATTTTTCTTACAACTAAGCATTTTTTTTTTATCCCAGGAATAAATTGCCTAAACCGTATTTGGCACAACCTTTTTAAAATTTTGGGTCCTCAATGCTCTTCAACTTTGTACTTGTTTGGATTAATAACTTTTTTGGATCTGAGCTTCACTGATGAGTCTTATGTAGACGAAACGCGCGTCTGGCGTATTAAATTATAATCCTGATACCTTTGATAACTATTTACACCGCTGGCTCGATGCAACTGCTAGTGGACGTTCGTCCCCGAGGGTGTCACCAGCCCAGTAGACAGCACTTCGGTGTAGACATGAATATCAATTATATAGTCATTATGATAAATTTCCTTTTGACAAAGCTTTAAAATTTTCGAAAAACTAAGGAATTTTTTTTTTCCCAGGATCCGGAATAGATTACCTTAGCCGTATTTGGCTTTATAACTTTTAGGAATTTTGGGTCCTCAATGCTCTTCAACTTTGTACTTGTTTGATCTGAGCTTCATTGCTGAGTCTTATGTAGACGAAACGCGCGTCTGGCGTATTACTTTATAGTCCTGGTACCTTTGATGACTAATTGAATTCATTGATAGTACTACACCTGGTATTAGACAAAATACCTATACTATCAATTTTGTCATTGCATCCATAGAGAATGACTGGTCCCAACTATCTTATTTTAAAGTCTTCAGCTTGTAGACGATATGGTATGCTCAAAATGGGGTTATTTGTTGATATATTTTATCTAAAATCCTGATTTTAATTGTCAATATAGTGGTCAGGCTGATTAAAATGTTTTAATAGAAATGGGTAGCTGTTGGAATCCTTCACATTTAAAGTCATAAGAAACGAGTGACCGGTGAAAAATAATGTTCTTCCAATTCTTGAACCAATGCATACAAACATCATAAACTTAGTCTTCTGTGCTCTTCAACTTTGTACTTGTTTGGATTAATAACTTTTTTGGATCTGAGCTTCACTGATGAGTCTTATGTAGACGAAACGCGCGTCTGGCGTATTAAATTATAATCCTGATACCTTTGATAACTATTTACACCGCTGGCTCGATGCAACTGCTAGTGGACGTTCGTCCCCGAGGGTGTCACCAGCCCAGTAGACAGCACTTCGGTGTAGACATGAATATCAATTATATAGTCATTATGATAAATTTCCTTTTGACAAAGCTTTAAAATTTTCGAAAAACTAAGGAATTTTTTTTCCCCAGGATCCGGAATAGATTACCTTAGCCGTATTTGGCTTTACAACATTTAGGAATTTTGGGTCCTCAATGCTCTTCAACTTTGTACTTGTTTGATCTGAGCTTCATTGATGAGTCTTATGTAGACGAAACGCGCGTCTGGCGTATTACTTTATAGTCCTGGTACCTTTGATGACTAATTGAATTCATTGATAGTACTACACCTGGGATTAGACAAAATACCTATACTATCAATTTTGTCATTGCATCCATAGAGAATGACTGGTCCCAACTATCTTATTTTAAAGTCTTCAGCTTGTAGACGATATGGTATGCTCAAAATGGGGTTATTTGTTGATATATTTTATCTAAAATCCTGATTTTAATTGTCAATATAATGGTCTTCTGTGCACGAATTTATCATTTTTTTCGTGTAAATTTCGTATAATCGTCATTTGTTTTTTCAATCGGTCAGTGTTGTTGTGAAAATATGGCAGGTAATTAAAGTTCGTGTTTTGAAGCCGAAGTTTAACGATTGTCACCTGTTTGTCAACAATTGACAAAAATCAACAAATAAGCATGGAAATTGAGCACGTGTTTAACATGTAAATTCAGATACTTGTTTATTTTAAGGACATCCATGCGTATTGTGATCACCGGATATTTACGAGATTGGTCACACTGAGGTCACTTTGCATACGGAAAATATGTCGGGTGAATTGCTTCTTGGAAGGAAGCAATTAAAATAAAGTAAACTTCTTCTAAATATGAATAAATTAAAGAATTTTCTTCAGAAAAAAGTATATGTACATAAGTTTTATAATGAAAACTATCCATTGAGTTATAGAAAAAACATATGCATTATTTGTTTTTGATTTGAGGTTTCTTATGACTTTAACCAATGGTCATTGATTCTATAACATGAATTCATTCAGTACTATGAAAATGATTTCCATGAAAAAAATTTTACCCTGCATTGTACGATACCGACACACTGAGACGATTTTTTTAACGTGTCAGAGAATGAATATTACCTGCAACTTAAAATCTTTATTTATTTTAGTAACTTTTTTCATGGAAATCATTTTCATAATACTGAATGAATTCATGTTATAGAATCAATGACCATTGGTTAAAATTCTTTAATTTATTCATATTTAGAAGAAGTTTACTTAAAATCCTCTTTCCCAAACTGTTTATCATTTTTCAGTAAATCTTCCTCATATTTTTCTAGATTCTGTTCTGTAAATTCCTGAATTGAAATGAGACAAAAGAAAAAAAAAGCAAATGTTATTACTGTATCTGGTAACATTATCTGTCAAATTTGGTCAAATATTTCATTTAAAAAATAAAAATCTTATTTCAAATGAGAATACATGTAACTTTGACGTTTGCATGATATTAGAGATTTAATTTTTTGTTTTAATTTATGCATTTGGTCGAGGTTGTTTATAGAAAAAGAAATTTGAATACATCAATATTTCCCGAGGAATAAGTACAACATTGTGAATAATACCATGCATACTAGTAAACAAGACAAATATATCGACCATTAGTTGAAAAAATACATTTATTGTTATTAGATCCGTTGTCGTCATTAAATGCACATTGCAAATAAATAGATATGAATGTGCGACAACGTCTCATGTAGGCGAAAAGCGCGTCTGGCGTATTAAATTATAAGCTTGGTACCTTTAATCAATATACACGAAACTAGAATACCTTTCCGAATAAGGGGAAGGGGGTTTAGTACAATTGCACAATGGAATAGACAGTTCAAGAGTTTGTATTCTGTAGTCAAACCAAAGAGTACATTCATAGTTGTAGAGTATAAATAGAAGGCATTAGACGTAAATCGAAAGGAAGTTTATCAAACTGAACGTAACAAATTCAAGATTGACTTACTGTTTTGGGGTCTGTCCTACCGACAACCTTATAAAGCTGACGGTTATAAATCCGGTGTATAAGATCCTTTGATTTTTTCAACCCTTCGTTTCTACTCATCAGGATAACATCAAGAACACTGTCAGTTAATTTCTCATATGCGTACATATCATCAAAAGCCTTACTCATCTTTACTTCTCCGCTAAAATTTAGAATTCAAACATAAAAAGCTGACAAATGTTTCGAAGTCAAGTGCGATACTTGTTGTTTGTATTTGTAAATGTCGTTATGGCCTGCATAAAACCTTTTAATACTTTTGATATTTGAGTCTTTGCGTATTTCTTGAAAATAACAGCCCTTAGCTATAGAAATTATGAAAGGAAACCATGATAAAAGAATTATTGCTGAAATAATTAACAAATATATGGAAAGTTTCACATTGATGAAATATCGAATTTCTGTGTCGAGATTCTTAGCAGAACATCACTGTTATATTCATTTATATTATTTAAAGTAGGAAAAATGTCTGTATTAAATTATTATCTTTGGTATTTTGTACTTCACGTTAAGTAATAGTTATACGATTACGTTTGGAGTTCACAAGACAAAGATTAACATTAAATACCCTAAATAAATCCAGAAGGGACACGCAGTGGATCCGGACATTCCATCTCCATATTTGAATCTAACCTTTAATACCATTAAAACAAAATTGCAACACATCTTTCGTAAGATAAAATAAGTCTGACGTGTGAAGAACCGGTAATGAAAATATTCTGAATATGTTTTGAACTAATTTCAATGTTTGAATTTCTGTTAATCTGACAAAGATCTTTGCAACAACAACATTTGCATAATATACATGTAATTGAGATGATAGAATGAAATTCAAAACAGTGTGACTATGGCCATTGATTGACACATTAAATTCATCCATTGATTGGGACAATTTAGTGAACGTTTGTATGTAACAACTACTGCTCACTATGTACTTTTTAAAGATACCTAACTATAGGGGCCACCAAAGGTTCTCAACATCTTAATAAAATAATTCGAAAAACTAATCAGAAATAACACAATGTTTTGATTTATATCAATTATATAAATCATAACATAAAGGTTATTCCTGATTAATTTTTTGAATTATTTTATAATTAAAGGCGTTAAGAAACCTTTGTTGACCCCACAGTTTAAATGTCTATCGTAGGTACGTCGTGAACAGTGGTCGTTACAGACAAACGTTCACGTAAATTGTCCCAGTCAATGGATGAATTTAATGTGTCAATCAATGGCCACACTGTTTTGAATTTCATTCTATATAGAATGTAAGACGTGTTTAAAAAAATGAAAACTACACTCAATGAAACAAATATGTTTATCAAATTGTATCCTTATCCTTATTTGTCAAAGGTCAATAAGAATTCTAATGATATTTATTTACCACTGATTCACAATACATACATGACATAGTGTGTTATCCATTTAATGACATGTGTCTGAGATTTACGCAAATACAGCTTACCTTGAACCAATACCACTGAACCTGAACACAGCTTGAATTCATGATTAATTCATTATAGACATTTAATACACTTTAGTCTAAAAAATTACAAAATCAATACTTGCTTATCAGTTACGATAGGTAGATGATCGTTGGCAGCAACTAAAGCGTCAGCTATCCTGTAAAACATGCAATAATGTGATCAGTAGTTTCTTACTGAACTTTTTTAAGAGTGACAGATTTTGAAATTTTATTCATTTTTAACACGCGAGTGAAACTGATCCCGATTAAAGAAAATCGTAGCTATATTAACATTTACTCACATTAGTTGAATGCCATGTGTAACTGGATGTTGGTATGCCCGTCTAAAAAGCCCATTGCGTGTGTGGAATAACTCATATAAATTAAGTTCCTCCTGTAAAATAAAATGCAGTTGTTATCCAATTATATACATGCAAAGGTTATGTTGCAATGAAGTAAAGTTCTATGATTCCACGTGTAAATTGTAAAAGTAAAACACTTGCAAACTATGATTCAAAGTTGCGACACCAGTGAACTCGTATATACTGAAAGATTCGATGTGTCGGTGTCTCAACTCACTTTGAATATGTGGTAAGTGACCATAGATCTTTAGATAATTTAAGTCGTTTGATATGTCATTTTACCGATTTGGTCTTATTGCCAATTCGGAAATTTTCCTGTAAAACCTTGTGAATTCGTTTGGCGAATTATGCATGTATAGCTGGAGATGCTTAAACTGTTGATGCATTTATTACTTCTTCCCATGAAGTTCATGCAATTACATAAGCTTCTTCTGTTTGATACTTTAAAAAAAAAGATCAACAAGATTTGGACCTCGAAAAACTACTGTAGCTTTAACTTAGAAGATGTTACAACGTTATTACATTAAGAACCTAAAATATGTTTTGTTTAGAGTAGCAAAGGAGCGATTAGTTTAAATATATCGTTTCGAATTAACTGGCTAAAACATCCCGTTTTTGATTGAGTATTGAACAACCAAACGTTCTCACTTAATTTGTATCTATGAAGAACTTAGTAAAAAACTATCTGTAGTAACGACATAATGTACCTTTTATATACAAATGGCAAGGTATGATAAGGCCCCCCTATTTTTTTCATTTTCTAAATTTTGAATTGGAAAGCTACTTATCACGTTGAAATATTTCCTTAGGTTTGAAGTTTGTTTGGATGAACTTCAAAACCATTAATTTCAGAAAATGGATGAGGTTAGGGTTTTAAAAGGGCATCAAAATTGCCACAAGAAGACAAAATAACGAGATTTAGCCATTGTTTCTTAAAATTTAATAGCGTGCGCATACGTGACCCGAAAAAAATTATGGCGGTTTAGACAACATAAACATTTCTCATGACATTGGAATAAATAAATTCCTGGATCACCTTGGCACAGGCACTAAAAAAATAACAATTTGTTGTAAAATAACCTGCAAAATGAATA
The DNA here is from genome assembly GCF_963676685.1 of Mytilus edulis. Taxonomy (NCBI): domain Eukaryota; kingdom Metazoa; phylum Mollusca; class Bivalvia; order Mytilida; family Mytilidae; genus Mytilus; species Mytilus edulis. The sequence goes on from NC_092348.1 coordinate 80,525,862, forward strand.
ATAATTAAAATATGTGAATAATAACAGAAAGTTACCCCCCCCCCCCACACACACACATCACCCAGTTGCGAAAATTAATGGTTTTGAAGTTCATCCAAACAAACTTCAAACATCAGGGAATGTTTTAACATAATAAGTAGCTTTCCTAAACAGAATTTGAAAAATAGGAAAATAGGCGGGCCAAAAACAGGCCTTAAGTACCTTGTCCTTTCGTTCAATGAAATATAACACGCGACTACAGACACTCGCATAGCAAATAAGTTGTGAAATATAAAAAACTGTAAATGGGGTAAAAGTGAACATCACCGTCAAACGGGAAAATTAACAATAAGGAACGACGAACTATCTTTTTTATGGTGTATTATTGTATATAGATGATTTTCAAGTACTTGCATTATCTAAAAAAAAGACAGTGGTTTTTGTTCTAAATATAACAGTTTTATTACGAATTAATTTTCCCTGAAAGTGTCCGTAAAAGATGGACGAGCGATAAGAGATGGACATTCAAATTCATTAACACCATGGCTACAAAAAAACGACAACCGACAAACAATAGTACACAGAAGACAGAATAGAAAAATAAAGACTAAGCAACACGAATTCCATCAAAAACTTGTGGTGATCACAGGTGCTCTGGAATGATAAACAGATCCTGCTTCACATGTAGCACCCGTCGTGTTTCTCAGGTTCGTACAAATCCAGTAACAAGTATAATTAGGTCGGATTCGTGAAATCTAGACGGGATTGTAGTTATGAAATAAGGACCATATCCGCTTTCATCAGTTTTAGCGTATTAAATTATAATCCTGGTACCTTTGATAACTATTAGTTTTGTTTTTAACTGACCCTTATTGTCAACTTCTAGATGTAAGTCAAGATATAAGGCAGATTTGACTGTATCTGCTGTATCCTTCATATCATGTACAATGGGACAGATGCCGCAACATAGACACCAAATGTTGAATTATTAGAGGGAGAAATATTTCTGTTTTAGTTAGTAATCTTTTAGTTGTCATGTTCTAAAATTTTCCACAAATTCTTCTATGAAATAAAGGAAAGAAGGAATCATCTTGTTCTTAAACGATATCCAGTTGTACATGTATTACATTGTCTAAAGGAGGTTATAGTGTTTATTTGACAGGAAGTTCAATCTCATTACTTGTAAAGTAACGTTATAACAAAAACTTACCATATGGAAAATCTAGTTTTAAAATATAGTGTTTACCTTGTCTCTTACGGCAATGGTTGTTTGGTTAGAATCTTTAAAAGGAAACATGATCCGACATTGGCTAATAAAACGGAGATGATTAAAATTGCTACTCATTCCTAGGCCATGGCAGTCTCTGGCAAAATAGTCCATTTTGTCCACGTCTATCGAATTCTGTTTGTTTGCCACTATCTATACAAAATATATAGATAATTTCAAATTTGACCACAGAGAGCATTTTCGTACCGAATGAGATCGTTTAATATTTCTTCTGTAAAAAGCAAAATACAAGAAAATACAAGAAAACGTCCGTTATCGAATGTCAAAGACAAAAGCTCAAACACATCATACGAATAGAAACAAATTGTCATATTCCTTACTTGATTACATTTGGGGTTGTTCATAGATGCTCTGGAAGGGTAAAAAGAGCCTGCTCCACATAAAGCACCCGTCATGTTGCTCATGTTAGTACAAAGCCAGTAATAAATCTAATTCGGTAGGTCAAAATCATGAAGATGGAACGGGCTTGAAGTTCCGACAAAAGGACCTTAACCGCTATCATCTGTGATACAGATATTCCATAACGGTCAATCAACTCGTGATGACGTCTGTAAATTTCACAAAAGGTATGGTTTCAAATTCACCATTAAGAACTCTTGGTTTGATAGCTTCCTTGTGAGCATTTACGCTCTATCAAGGGAATCATGATATGAAATACAAGCCTGTGAATATCGTATCAATTGGGAGATATATACTCCGTATGCAGGCGCTGCTTAAATGTTACTACATAGAAATGGCAAGTTCAAAACTGAGAACCTGACATAATCTCTTTTATTTTATAACATGTTACTCAGATGCTCCTGTATGAAGATACTGTAAAGACAAATCAATTTAACACAACATGTCATTGGCTTCTCTTACAATATTACATTCATGGAAAGCTGGTCACACTATTTTGATCTGAGCGTCACTGATGAGTGTCATATAGACGAAACGCGCGTCTAGCACATCAAAATTATAAGCTTGGTACCTTTGATAATTACTATATTATTTACACCCTAAAAGAAATGTCTCCTAAAAGTTTTTATAATTGATTTTTTTCTCAAATTAATATTTACACCTTATAGTTCATTATTCTTGTAATTACAATTCATTTTATAGTATCAATGAATGGGTGTTTTTAATGGCCCTGTTATATGTCCAAGGTCTGTAATAATGGTAGAGGAAGTCTGTAATGGCCCGAGACAACGCCGAGGGCCATTACAGACATCCGAGGCCATTATTACTGACTGAGGACGTATAACAGGGCCATTATAAAAATACCCATTTCTTAATACATTTATTAACCAACTGTACAAAAGTGTATGTGTTGCTGCCAACTTGATGTACTCTGTACTCTTTTAATGACAGTTTAGTTTGAAAAAAAAATTTGTACTTCACCATAATAAAGCTTTTAATATACCAAATATCCAAGATATTAAGTTGACAGATGTTATGTGTTGAAAAACAGGATGAACAGTGATCCCTAAATATGGTTCCTCTAATATTAATGATGGTTGCTGGTCACTAAATTCAATCAAAATGGAAAAAGGTCTTGTAATTATATTATTTTCAAAACAAAATCAAATTTAATTAAAAACCAATTGTTCAGAGAACAATTGAAGGTCTTTCCATCAAAACAATGTATTTTGATATGAAAAGTTGTGAAACTAAGTTTAAAATGTCATTTCAATCGTCAAATGATAGCTCCTAGTAAGCTGATTCCAAAAATATATTGTTTCCATACATTTTTTTTAAAATAAGGGAGATAATTTGTTACTTTCGGTTTGAAAAATGTTACTTCCGATTATATTTGAATATTTACTTGACACTGATTCCAATAATATCTGGTTCTATATACTTTTATATTAAAAAGTACAAAAAAATAGCTATTTCCGGTTTACAAAAGGTCACTTCCGGTTGTTTTTTACAAGGTTAAATGGTTTGATATCTTTTTCTAAAAGTTGTATATCTTTATCAAGTATACATATAGAATAAAAGCAAAGGTCAAAATCTAGAACGTCAAATTAAGCTATGACCTTGAGATCAGTTTCAAGGTCATAAACCAAGGACCTCAAATCAAAAGACCATAGGTCTTTATTATATTTAGTTAATGAGTTATATCACCAAACGCGTATTTTTAAATACAAGAGGGGAGAAAACTCCCTTTTACATTCAACATACGCTTGCAATCAAAATTTACATCTTACGACATGTCGCAACTAACAATTTAGTAAAAATAATTTGTTGATATCTTATACAGTCTTTGGATATAAGTGAAAATAAGCCAAATTCAAATAATAGAATATGACCTTGACCTTTGACCTTGACCTAATTTTCATTTTTTGGGACCAAGGACCTCAAATCAAAAGATCCTAGGTCTCTATCACTTATGATTTATAAGATAGAAATTCTTATCACTTATATCAGATGCATAAGGGGAAATAACTCTCATATGGAGCGGTCATATCGCTTCGGTCAAAATAGGACAAATCATGCGAAGGATATAACGAGCAATTTTGTAAAATAAATTTGTCATAATCTTTTACGGTTGCGAAGGAGATGCGCTAACAAGGAAAACAGTGTTTGGGGAGATAACTCCTACAAAGAAAAGTATTCGTTTACGCAGGGTAAATTTCAAAAGTGCATAAACTGTTCGATATCATATACCAAATATCTAAGCGACATATTGCGAAACAAATGTTTATCGCAAGCACAAAATTAGGCGGAAGAAAAAAAAAAAAATTAAAAACCAATTGTTCAGAGAACAATTGAAGGTCTTTCCATCAAAACAATGTATTTTGATATGAAAAGTTGTGAAACTAAGTTTAAAATGTCATTTCAATCGTCAAATGATAGCTCCTAGTAAGCTGATTCCAAAAATATATTGTTTCCATACATTTTTTTTAAATAAGGGAGATAATTTGTTACTTCCGGTTTGAAAAATGTTACTTCCGATTATATTTGAATATTTACTTGACACTAATTCCAAAAATATCTGGTTCTATATACTTTTATATTAATAAAGTACAAAAAAATAGCTACTTCCGGTTTACAAAAGGTCACTTCCGGTTGTTTTTTTCAAGGTTAAATGGTTTGATACCTTTTTCTAAAAGTTGTATATCTTTATCATGTATACATATAGAATAAAAGCAAAGGTCAAAATCTAGAACGCCAAATTAAGCTATGACCTTGAGATCAATTTCAAGGTCATAAACCAAGGACCTCAAATCAAAAGACCATAGGTCTTAATTATATTTAGTTAATGAGTTATATCACCAAACGCGTATTTTTAAATACAAGAGGGGAGAAAACTCCCTTTTACATTCAACGTAGGCTTGCAATCAAAATTTACATCTTACGACATGTCGCAACTAACAATTTAGTAAAAATAATTTGTTGATATCTTATACAGTCTTTGGATATAAGTGAAAATAAGCCAAATTCAAATATTAGAATATGACCTTGACCTTTGACCTTGACCTAATTTTTATTTTTTGGGACCAAGGACCTCAAATCAAAAGATCCTAGGTCTCTATCACTTATGATTTATAAGATAGAAATTCATATCACTTATATAAGATGCATAAGGGGAAATAACTCTCATATGGAGCGGTCATATCGCTTCGGTCAAAACAGGACAAATCATGCCAAGGATATAACGAGCAATTTTGTAAAATAAATTTGTCATAATCTTTAACGGTTGCGAAGGAGATGCGCTAACAAGGAAAACAGTGTTTGGGGAGATAACTCCTACAAAGAAAAGTATTCGTTTACGCAGGGTAAATTTCAAAAGTGCATAAACTGTTCGATATCATATACCAAATATCTAAGCGACATATTGCGAAACAAATGTTTATCGCAAGCACAAAATTAGGCGGAAAAAAAAAAAAAAAAATAATCAGAAGAAAAACAATAGGTCTTTCCACAGAAAAGTGGAAAGACCTAATAATCAGAAGAAAAACAATAGGTCTTTCCACAGAAAAGTGGAAAGACCTAATAAAACATTACCAATATTAAATTTGAACAATTTTGGTTTGAAAATGTCATCCATTCCTGTGAGGATTCAAATTTCCTTTTTCCTGAAATTTTTTATTATTTTTGATATTAACACTGTTTTTCTGTAATGACCCTGTTTTTCTATAATGGCCCTGTTTTTCTGTAATTGCCCTGTTTTTCTGTAATGACCCTGTTTTTCTGTAATGGCCATGTTTTTTTATAGTAATGGCCCTGTTTTTTTGTAATGGCCCTGTTTTTCTATAATGACCCTGTTTTTCTGTAATGGCCCTGTATTAATGCCCAGTTTGTCTGTATTAAGCCCAGTTAAGGTTTATAATAAACAGTCATTTTTGGCAATAATGTACTTAGTTGGTTAATAACATGTTATATTAATCAGCAGTTATCATATCTATAAAACAAATACTCGTTGCTTTGCATAACGCATAACATATGATTCTTGCGGGAAAAAACATTCTTTTAAATTTGCATAAAAACTAAAAGCATAAATTTCCAAAATGTGTAAGTTACACTGTCTTGCATTTGGGTTTTGGCGGCAATTATGTTTGTGGTTTCCTGATAAAAACAAAATAAGTTATACCAATGTTGATTCACACTATTATTTTACCCCTATATTTACAGAAACCGACTATGGAGATTTTATAATACGTTATCATTACTTTAGCAGTTTAACCAACAAGACAATGGTCATCTTCAAGACTTGTATATGCAACATTATGAAGGTGGTGGTTGAAATCTTATTAACTTCTATCCTGGATCAATGTTTATTTCTCAACTCACTAGCAACTTGTTTGTGTGGTCTTAGAAAAAGCCAAAATAGTTTTCAGATCTGTAACTTGATCGATTGGTTCTTTTTCAGATTGTTTCTTTTATTAAATGCAACTAAAACCATTAAATGTGCTCTTTGTTAAGTATGTTTAGGACTTGAAGTAAACGGATAATATAACCATTCTGACCTCAAACATGTACTTTTTGTACTGTTGTGAATCGTCTTCCACAACCTGAAAAAATACAAAGACACCATTACACAGTTACATCATGTAGGACTATTCATTTTAATTTATAAATTGTATCAAATATAAGATTGAATATCAAACTTTTTAATGTATTGATTTTTTTTTTTTTTATAATGATTTTCTTTTCCCGGCATATTGACTTATGTTCCTCTGGTATCTTTAGTCTCTCTTTAATATATTAATACAGAATTATTATGTTTTCAATATCATTTGTACCATAACAAAATAAAAACAAATCTATATTTAAAGTCAGTTCTTTTTCTATATATTCAAATATCCAGGGGTTAAGCCCTTACCATAATTTCGATATATAAGCCCAGAACATATATATTGTATAATAAGTCAGAGTTTAGTATGACGTCCATGATCACTGAACTAGTATACATATTTGTTTAGAGGCCAGCTGAAAGACGCCTCCGGTTACGAAAGTTTCTCGCTACATTGAAGACCCATTGGTGGCCTTCGGTTGTTGTCGCTTTGACACATTCCCCATTTCCATTCTCAATTTTATATATTATTTCTATCAACCCTTCACACCTAAAACTACACATAGTTGTATCATTCTTTTTGCTTTGCATAAGGAATAGTTCTTTTGTGCCTAAAATTCGATGTCTTATTTTGCACTGAAACCACTGCTGTTTTGAACTCTTTGTAATAAGAAAAGGCAATTTATGGATATGTATTCCAAATGTAGATTTGGGATAATTTTATGTTCTGTCAACAGTTTGACCTTCTACTATATAAAATATTATGCATACATTTTGTACTTCTCAGTGAGTTAAAAAAATGTTTTATAACTGAGGGCAACGATAAACCTTTTTCTTTCACAAAATCCTTGACAAATATATAATATTTTTTGTATTATTGCAGAAATGAAGGAAAGTTCTCCAATACGCAGTTCAGAAATTAAAAATCGAGTTTTGTTCGAGTAAATATTTATATCTAATAGTTTTTTCTTGGTTGTTTTTGTGCAGATATAAGAAAAATATCTCCAAAACCACGATTTGAAATTTAAAACAATTTTTTTCGAGTAAATATTTGTAATAACATTAACGGTACCAATTTTCCTGCACCAGATGCGCATTTCGACAATACATGTCTCTTCAGTGATGCTCGTGGCTGAAATATTTGAAATCCATGGCTGATATAAAAGATCAAGAGCTATAAACCAAAAGGTCCTTAATTTATAGTAATTTCTAACATTTGGTAACAGCAAATTTTAATAACACAAAAAAATCCATATTTTAATGCCAGTACCGAAGTACTGGCTACTGGGCTAGTGATACCATCGGGGACTAACAGTTCACCAACTTATGTTTTATTGGCTTTATTGTTATGTGAAAAAATATTATTTTTATTTAGTATCCATAAAGCATTAAACGAGATTCTTGATGAAAACATAGGGATTTGCTTTTGAATACAAATTTATGAAAAAACATATAACGGCAAAAAAAAAACTAAAACGTTGTAGTTACACTTTGTTGGTTTTTAATTTAGGGGCCTATTATGTATGGGTTTATCAATGACAGCAAAATAATGCATATAATAATTGTTATAACATATAGTTACCAGAAAACTAGTTGAGACAGTAGTGTGGCATTAAAGTAGATATATATTACAAAAGCTACACCATGTATATAACTAATTTGTTTTGGTACATATATTTTCATAGAATCAATCCTACTATGTAAATTTCAATACACGATATCATTACTTTTGCATTTTTAACAAATAAGGCAATGGTCGTCTCCAAATTTTAAATGCTAAATTATGAAGATGGTGGTAGAAAAAGTTGATCATTGTTCATTTCTTAACTTATTTCTAATTATGAATTTAACCAAAACAAATAAAAAAAAACGTGTTAATTTTAGGAAATAAAGTAAAATGATAATAGTAACACTCTCACCTCAGAACCTTTCTGTTGTGGAACGTCTTCCGTTACCTGTACAAGGACAAAAACACATTTAGATCATTATGATAAATAAGGAGATGTGGTATGTTTGACAATGAGACAACTATCCACCATAGTTCAAAGTTCAGCTATGCGAAAAACACATACCGTATCTATAGTCGACTCTAAAACACCCGTCATGAAAAAATATAAAACAATTCAATTAGAAAATTAATAGACGACTAACTATCAATTGTATCAATCTTCTGTCGAAAACGTTATGTTGTATTTGTTTAAAGACGAGCACATGCTAGTAGTATCAAGACTTAGCTAAAGATGTTTAATCACATGAATCGAGAAAGAATATAATTAATAAAAAAATAGATTTTTTTCTCAGTCTTTTCGGTGCAGTCAGTTGGGTCCAAAAGAAGTTAATTCATATAAAAACAGGGTAAAAGATTTCAATAAATTATAATTACGAAGAAAATCATAACGATTGTATTCTTTGCGTATGCCTCTGATTATTATAGAATAAGTTCGATCATAAATTCGTCATTTTCTAAGGTGATCGAACTCATTTTCCTCGTACAAAAATTATAAAAAAATAACGACAAATTTTCTATTCGTTATTAAATAGTGAATAGCCAACCTTCGGCTTCATGATGGCAATCCGAAAAAAATGCAAACAAATTGTTTAACAAACTTGCATTTACTTGATAATTCTTCTTACTAAAACTTAAATTTTGCTTAAATTACTTATTTATACATTACCTCGCCGTTGATCAGGTCTTTGATAAATTTCAAATCTTTTACTTTGAAGATTTTATCGAATTCTTTCTTAAGGCTATCATTGCTTTGAATCATGTGGTCAAACATTTTTCTAGAAACGTCTTCATGCTGCAGAAAACAATTTGGATTGCAACTATATAAATTAATATATTCCTTTCAACTGTTTTGTACTAGATATGCCTCAAATAGTTCACCAGCAAGTTAATCAGCAACTACTTCAATGAACCACTCTTATATAATTCAAGTGAGAAAATAGTAAAACAGTATACAAATATGATTAATTAGGACTGAGTAGTAAAATCTGTCACATGTGTTTGTCCCGTCAACATCAGCTCTCCTCTAATTTTATATATTAATGTATTTGGTATGTAAACAAGTTGGTTGAGGTCAGCAGCTCTTTTCACAAAAATTCTTAAGAGCAAAACTGATCGTCATACACATTTCACTATAACTTACGATCAATTCTAGTCGTTAGTTTTTTTTGTGAAAAAAAGTCGCAGATCTTTCATTGCTCTTTTGATTTATTCACAATTTGTAATGACATGGAACAATATTGTAATCAAAAACAAACCAAACAATGCATGACAAAGAACGACCAAAAGACCATTAATCAAAAGAGAGAACATAAAAAAGGAATGAGCAACACGAAATCCATCAAAACCCGGACGTGATCTGAAGTATACCGTAAGTTAATGTACGATATAAAACATGAAAGTTATATGTCTTGTATTGATTGGCTTACACACACCTTGTGAATGTTTTTTGCTCTTCAACCGAGGCAACCTTCTTCATCTCTTTTAGTTTTTGTTGAATATTTCTCGTCCTGTATATGCATGACAGATTTTCCATTCAACACAATAACAACAATCAATCTAGTTTCCATTCTCAATTTTAGTGTTGCCAAAACTGTTCCATCAAAGTGTCTATGAGTAGGTTTGCTGTTGAATTGTTCTCACATTAAACATAACATAAACAAGTGAAACTGCGAGCTACTGCTCACTGATGATACCCCCGCCGCAAGTGGATAATATTAATAGTGTAAAAATATGCAAGTGTTCGGTAAATAGGAAGTTGTCGAGTGATGAATCTGAAAACGCATCACACGGTATAGCTGACTTATATAAATCCTGAAACCAAATTTCAGAAATCCTTGTATTGTAGTTCCTGAGAAAAATGCGACGAAAATATTCATGGGACGGACGGACTGACTGACGGACTGACGGACTGACGGACTAACGGAAGGACAGACAGAGGTAAAACAGTATACCCCCTCTTTTTTAAAGCGGGGGTATAAAAAAGTTGAATGTTATTTTATTGAAAATGAAACAACTGTCAAAAACAAACAAAATGACACAAAATTTACAAACTAAAATAGTTCAACGTAAAGCCGCCAACAATGAGCAAAACTCTTACCGTATAGTCAGCTATAAAGGCTCCGAAATGACAAATAAAAAACAATTCAAACGAGAAAAATAAAGGCCTAGATTATGCAGAAAATAATGAACGAAGCACAAATATGATGCACAGCGACAAATACAACGACTAAATTACAGATGCTTTTCACTTCGAATAGGCGCATACAGATTGTGGCGGGGTAAAACTTGTTAAACCTGGGAAGTAGTGTGACAGTGCAACATAAAAAAAAAAAAAAAAAAAATCAATTGAAAAATGCAAGACTCATCAGATAGATATAAATAGAAATACAGAATGGACGTGGCATGATACTTTTAAATTCCACAACAGCAAAAAACAATAAGAAAAGTTTGGGGCGATCTCACAATTACTGACAGCTTATCAATAACAACTGTTAACAAAATCATACATCTAAGACATAAATATTAATCAGAACACATCCAACATGTTAGTCTTTTATTCATTAGTGTATGCAAGACAGAAATAAAAATAATCGTTAAAAAAGCGCGGTCTCCATACTGATAGAGTGTATTCGACTCCCTCTTTCTTTGTAAGTTAATTGTACCTAAACTTTTCATTTCGCTATCAATTTCACAACTTTGAAATCTGATAAGCTACTGTTAACTTTATTTCCGTATTAAGTTAACTTTGTCTAAAGAGTGTATCTATGCCTCTCTTTTCTTCTTCGACATAGTTACGTACTTATATAATAGTTAAGACCATTACACATTGTTGACTATTGTACCCTTTTTTTAGATTTTGACTTAAAGTGTTATTGTTTTCCTCATAAATTATTGTCAATATAACGGAATTTTATGCGACAGTCATACACATGAGAGGTTTTTCTAGCTATACAACAGGTTTAATCCACCATTTTTTTTTACATAAGTAAATGTATTTACCAATCAGGAATATGACAGTTGTTTTCTATTCTGTTGATGTGTTTACGTTTTTAAATTGGCCATTTGGTTTCCATCATGAATTTTCCTTGGTATTTTTGTTATTTTAAATCATTTTACTTGCTGTAATTGACCTCCATACTATATAGAGGAGGGTGTTTGGATCCCGTTACATTCTGTAAATATGTCTCCGTCCAAAGGGCAGGAGCCTATAATTCAGTGGTTGTCGTTTGTTTATGTGTTACATATTTGCTTTTTTGCTAATTAAGCCGTTAGTTTTCTAGTGAAATTTTACATTTTTCATTTCGGTGCCTTTTATAGCTGACTATGTGGTATCGGCTTTGTTCATTGTTGAAGGCCGCACGGTGACCAATAGTTGTTGATTTCTGTGTCATTTGATTTCTTTTGGAGAGTTGTCTCGTTGGCAATCATACCACATTTTCTTCTATATATATATATATATACCTTCCACGGCTTAAAATCTTTATCTTTTTTTCCCATAGCCTCGGGAAACATCCGATCAAACAAATGTGAAAATGGTCCATGCCCTTGATAAGAAAGAGGCCGTTACTTGTTTTACCAATTTGTTACATTTTGTATATGTTTGATTGTTACTATTCATAACCCAAGAAATTTTTCATGGTTTTTAGTGTAAAAAAAGTAATATGCAAAAGCGATATTATTCTAGCTAAATGATATATATTTAAATTCGGTACAACTAAAATGTATGGAATTATGTACCCTGTTTTTCATTATTATACTGATGCTTCTAAAAACTCATGAAATCTTTTAATATGTTTAAAAAAAAAACAAATAACATAGTTAACCGTGTTGAAGCCCTCACTCGGACTTTGTAATGAAGAATACCAACACCATCGCTGACAATTTACTGATTTCACTTTTAACATTGCATGAACTGATTTTGTGCAATCAATGGATACCCAAAATCTTTGTTTTTTTATCAATAGATATAACATGAAAGTATCGGCTTGCAAGAAACATGCATATTTCCTACAACTCCTCTTAAAACTATGGAGTACCAGAAAGTTACAAACCATCTGCTACTCATTTTTCTTCTATTTTGAACAATTGTGTACCTCATAGAATAATATTAATATCATATTTATTTGTAAGATTCACACACTAGCATTATTTTAGTGTATATTCCATATTGCAGTTTCCTTGTTTGTATGCATATTGCAAGTCATTAAACTAGCTGATGCGTCTTTTTCCTTTTAGGATTTTGAAAAAAGCAGCAAACAATCGGAATAGATCTTCAATGTGCAAATTGAGAGAGTAGTATTCATTTCATTTGAAAGACATTTTATGTTAATATTCAAAGTATTTGTCTTACATGTATCATACATGCGGCTGTATTTTACCAGAGAAAAAAAAAACCAGAATATTTTTTGTTCAATAATTTTTTTCAACTTTGCCATGTAAGGGAAGATAACTATGATATTAGGGGAGGTAACCTAGATAAAGCTACATTTTTAAAAGAATGTGTTGTGAATTGACATGATCTATTATGTATCAAGAAATGCACCTGAAAGCATATTATTAGAGCTATCTCAGAAATCTATGATGAAGCTTTATCACACACAATTGTGTTTTCCACGCATAATTTATTCAAAATTGTGCACCACCTGTATTGTTTAAAAATACACAGGTGACCCATACTTGGATTATATTTTTGAAAAAAGCATGATATTAACGACATTATGAAAAATTATTTACAACAATTGCTATGGATTTTAATATGAACCCCTATCTACCGTAAAATGGTTCATTCATTGCAAACATAAGGGTCAATTTTAATATTTCGCTTAAAGTCTGTAGTATTTTTACATTCTATACATTTGATGTATAATACATGTTCAATACTCTCACTTTAGCCTTATTTTCACATACTAGCTATATATATAGTACATATTTAACATCTGGTTGTTATTGCATTATCTTTTAAACAAGTTACATTATGTTCTACTGTAAGATGGTAAATCCAAAATATAACCTGAAATTGCTGCCTTTGAAAACGAAAAAAGTTTCTTTTTTTCATGGAATTTGTACTGACTGTCCTCATGATATAATATAAAATAAAAACACACCTAAATCGTGACATAAAGCAGCTATCTCGATACACAATTTATCCTTCGCAGTCATTACAGCTTTTTGCAATCTTGAATAATCTTTGTTTTCCTTTTTCATTTTGTTGATATCTTCTTCCAGCTTTAACTGTAAGTGATTTGCTAATTTGCTGGCTAAGTAACATGTTCTATATAATGAATATATCTTTTAGAATGAAATTCAAAACAGTGTGGCTGTGGCCATTGATTGACACATTAAAGTCATCCATTGACTGGGACAATTTACGTGAACGTTTGTCTGTAACGACCACTGTTCACGACGTACAATGTACCTACGATAGACATTTAAACTGTGGGGTCACCAAAGGTTTCTTAACGCCTTTAATTATAAAATAATTCAAAAAATTAATCAGGAATAACCTTTATATTTTAATTTATATAATTGATATAAATCAAAACATCGTTTTATTTCTGATTAGTTTTTCGAATAACTTTATTAAGGTGTTGAGAACCTTTGGTGACCCCATAGTTTAGGTGTCTTTAAAAAGTACATAGTGAGCAGTAGTTGTTACATACAAACGTTCACTAAATTGTCCCAGTCAATGGATGAATTAAATGTGTCAATCATTGGCCACAGCCACACTGTTTTGAATTTCATTCTTTATGAATTTATGAATGTAACTACTTTCAATGGAACAACATGATAACGCAATAGGATTGACATGAAGCTAAGATTATGCAAAATTTACATGATGAATGTATTAAATAATTTTGTTAACATGTATGGTTGGTCTATAATACTGATACATGTTATATTGTAAGCATATGACAGCACATACTTTTGACAGCTAGTAAAGACAAATAAGCTACATATCCGTTTTCGTATTAAGAAATGTGTTTAATTTATATGTGACGTCAATTTGGGCGTTGCATTGACTATGGCTTACAGGGCTGTGATTTTATAATGTATTCGTTTTTATTCTGTAGCTAGTCACCACTTCAGTTTAATCATGTATATCTATTATATAGTAATTTTTATAAAATTTACTGTTTGTAAAACTATGTATTATTCTTGATAATACTTATGTTTTTGTCCCCGGAGGATAATCCTGGCCTCACAACTTTTTGGAAATTTTGGACCTCGGCGATCTTTCACTTTGTAGTTATGGCTTTCAGACTTTTGACATCTGAGCATAGTTTTGTGTGGACGTAGCGCGCGTCTGGCGTATAAAAATATTTTTTACCCTGTTACCTTTTGATGGCTATTATTCGTTTGTTTCTCTGTCCTATATTTTCTCCCATTTATCTGTTTATTTATTGTAACCCTGTCATGTAATGTTGTCATTTTAATGTTATAATTAACACTGCCATTAACACGGGAGGTTTGGCATGCCACAAAACCAGTTTCAACCCACCATTGTTTCATAAAATGCCCTTTACCAAGTCAGGAAAATGACCATTGTTACACTATAGTTCGTTTCTGTGTGTGTTACATTTCGGTGTTGTGTCGATGTTGTGTCGTAGTTCTCTTATATTTGACGCGCCTCAGTTTTAGTTTATAACCCGCATTTGTTTTTTCTCTATCGATTTATGAATTTAGAACAGCGGTATACTACTGTTGCCTTTATTTAACATGCAAACTGTATATCAAAAAGTCTTGCCAGATTTGGCCTGTTTCATGTGTTTAAAGTATATTTTAATTTCGTTAATGAAGAACCTCATTAAAGGTACCGGGCTTATTTATTTCTACACCAGACGCGCGACTCATTTACAAAAGATCAATCGGTGATGATCGAATGGCGAAAGCACGAAGTTATAGACATTGGAGACATAAAATTATTTCTAAAGGTTTTGTGGTTTACAGCTATCTTTTTCTGGTGAAGACAATTCTAAGTTGGTCGAACAATTCAATTTTTTTTTAAACAGTACAACATATGCAAGGGCTGACTTCTAGATTTTGTTTTCACTAGGAGATTAAACCTTTAACAGAAGTGGGATCTACCCAGTGGGTATAAAACAACTAATTAGATATACATGGATAATAATTTTCAACGGCAGACCATCGTTTCGTCTAAAACAAAACTCATGAGTGACGCTCAAGTTAAAATGTATTTAATAGTAATCCCACGCGGACGCGGTGTGTCAGTGTAAGATCACCCGATGGCCGGAGGCCAGAGGATGATCTTACACTGACACACCAAGTTCGAGTTAGATAACTATTTTACATCCCAGCTGTTTTAGATTAGACGAAAAACGATTTACAATTCATAAAATCTAGTTTAGAACGCCACACAACCATTACAATATACTTTATATATAACTATATGATTTATACCCTTTATGACCCCGAACACGATGAGCAGATATCAAACAGTGTCAACTCGCCCCACTGACCAATCGGCCCACACTATATCACTTCTTTATGAATAAATTGCCCCACTCTTGTTTACCGACTCGCACCACTTTTGAAAAAGTGTAAAAATCAAATTGAACAATCACTGACAACTCACTTATTAACGAAAAGGGTGTTAATCCCACTGAATAAAGGTCTACCAACTTCCCCCACTTATAAAGATATATTGCGTCATTTAAGTATGTTAAGTTACTGATAGTTCGTTTCCAGTCGTCCTGGTGTAGTGGTATGTGTCGTGGATTGATAAGCTAAAGGTCTTGAGATCGAATCCCAGCATATACACTGAATTTTTTCTACGTGAATTTTGATAGATAGTCATTTCAGTATAATTGTATATTTAATTATAAGTTTTATAGTGGATTTGACTTCTCCGCCAAAATGTTAAAGAACAAAGGGAAGCATGCATAACAACGAAACTCAAACTGGGGTGAACTTGTTGGGGTGATCCGGCTCAGATCACCCCTGTTAGAAAAAAGGAGCTGGGATGTAATATACAAAACAGTGACCTACAGTCGCTAATTTCTGTATCATATGGTCTCTAATGAAGAAATGTTTCATTGGCAATCATACCATATCTTCTCTTTAATACACTTCCATCTGTTACTGTGTGAGCGGTAATAATAACTCTTGATGAGATAAAGTGAATAACCATATCTTTAAAATAAAACATTATGGCGATTTGTTAACAATTCTTTTATTTAAATGACCAGAACTCGATTTCCATGTCAATACGAAAAGAAGATTTGGTGTGATTGCCGATGAGACAACTCTACACAAGAGATCAAATGACAAATAAATTAACAACTATAGGTCACCATACGGCCTTAAACAAAGAGCAGAGCCCATACCGCAGTCAACGTCATTTTTTCATCTACATACTTACCCAATGCTATGTTCAAATCGGTTATGTGACGCACCAGGATAGACAAAGTAACATCCACCAAGTTGCTTAATGTTTCTCAGTCTCTGGAACTGTGGCGTATCAATTATTTTAAACAGAAATGGATGTAACTTAATTATACCATGTATCGAATCATTCAGTATCTAGAGATAGAAAAACAAAACTACATTATACATGTTATAGAATACACCGGGCAGTTGGTCCTCGTTGTCTTCAAATAAAGTTCCTATTGTTGACAGTATATTACTATTAACATTTAGTTCCTTTACTTTCTATTTCTTTATATGTCATGCAAAAAATAAAAGGAAGGCAGATCAAATAATTTTTTACCTTGGGTGATTCTTTTTTTAAATGTAAAGTAGTGATTTGGTTAATTTGATAGGGTAAAAATTTAGTCAAACTGAATTGTAGATCTCCATAGTTAACATATAATTGTTCATAGTTTTAGTCATGGCTAGCACAATATTTTTGCGATGTAGCAGTACTGTTGTGATTTTGGTTTTTGTGTTTATTTATTGTCTTAAAGATGTGAACAGAATAATAACTGTGTTCTCGGCCTGGTTTCTACAGTTTATATAAGACTTCTCCGACTGCATTATTTGTGTCTGCTCATTCCGTAATCCTGATCCCAATACTTTTGTCCTCTTGTACTTAATTTAAATGATAAAATAGTGTAATTTTAATAAACGGAAAAATAACAAATAAAACTCTCCAGACTTCAAATATCCACGTGCTTTAAAATCACGTTCCTAATATAAATTCAACTGCACCTAATCAAAATCATTCATAGAAAAATAAACTTATTTTATAATTGAATCAAAGAAGCCAATGACTTCGCATCTATATTGTTAAAAAAAACGTGTGGATATCCCCGTGCAATGCCAGAAAATTACAAACCTGCTGAAAGTTATCTTCAGACAGTACCGTTCGTTCTTCATTGAACGAAAGAAATTGTTTTCTCTCATATAACACTTCCTAAAAAAACAAATTTTTATATACATGTTTGTATCATGTAGCACGAACAAAGCCGAAATGTTGTATTTAATTTATAGGACATAATGAACATGAATTTTTAAACGAAAAATGTATCTTGATCCTTACTTTTGTAAAATTGAAAATTTGTTTTCAGTTTGGAAACCTCCCTGTTTTAATTAAGAAACGTGCGCAGACCATCATGTGATTGTTACGTCAAAAAGCACATATACTTATTATATAATAAACTGAATGCTTCATTTAGTCCTTTGCAGATAGTGTGTACTTTTTCAACTCGTTTTTTTTATATTAATTACGAGAAAAAACATGACTTACAGCATAATTTTGTTGGACAGATTGCACGTTGAAAGTAACATACACGGGATATTAGACGATTTTCGATTCAATAAAATTGTATCCCCCCCCCCAAATAAATCTGGTAGGGTAGTGAGGGAGGTGGAATGGGCAAAAACTTGAATAGTTGGTTGGTTGATTGGTTGATTGAGATGAGACGCAAGTTCATATTGATAGATGTATAGTTTGAAGTCATGTTTAATAAATTTGTTGATGTGACTATTCCAGGGACATTGACCCCTTAATAAAATGACACTAAACATTTTGAATAAAAATTTCTAGTTTCGACGTGTCGTGACTAGAAATTTGGTTTAATCCTTTTTTTTGTGTATAACTCACCTAGAGGAGAGGCCAAATTCAGTAAAAGTCAAAATTGGAACATGACAATGTCCTTGAATTTACTTTTTTCTTTATGGTATAATCAGTACATCAAATCAAAAGAGGTCAGGTCTCTATCATTTGAAATAGACCAGATATAAAATTCCATAACACTGCCACAATCTTTATGTTCCTGTCCAAAGTAGGGAGCCTGACGTACAGTGGTTGTTGTTGGTTCATATATCTGTCATATTTCTTTTCGTTATTTCTTTTTTATAAATTAGGCCTTTAGTTTTCTTATGGTTGAAGGCCACACGATTGCCTATAAATGCTTACATTCACTTCATTGTTGTTTTTGTGTTGTTCAGCCTTTAGTTTGTATGTTGAATTTTGTATGCTGTTATTTGGTTTGTATGTTGACTTTTGTATGCTGTTATTTGGTTTTTTTAAGCACTTTTGTTAAAGCTTTGTCAGTTAATTTTCGACTTCTGAGTTTGAATTTCCATTTGGTATTTTCTCTTTTCTGCTTCTAAAAATCAATAACATCCATGCATCACTTTTCAATGTTAATCAATAGGTATTAAGTGTAAGAAAGTTGTATTGTGTATCCTTGGAATGTATTTGAATTATATTGGTCATATAAATCTTTTTGAGTATTAATATAAGTTTATAACGTTGTATGTATTTTATCGTTTTTTTAAACTAGGATAAATATACCCGTTCCATTTTTATTCTTTCTTTAATTCTTGAACCACATACAATCCACTGAATCAAATGTTATATTTCGTATCTATAACGTAGCAATATATACTGCATGAGTCCATATTATATGCAAAAATTTAAAAAATAATAATGAAAAGGATCATGATGATAATAATAACGTTAATACTTATGAGAATAATTCTCAATTGAACCCAGTAATATCACATTTGGGACAACAATATTTCATAATCAATAAATCATATAAAACAAAATTGTAGAACTACTAAATTACTGAACAAACAAACTATTATCAGAGCCGGACAAAGAAATAAATCCATCAATTTTAAATAATTTTCAAAATTATGTAATAGCTAGTTTTATAACCCTTTTTTTTTGGTATTTGCCAGACCTTTTAAAAAAATTACTACAGAAATTATGGTAAACCATACTCAAATGTAAATAGCTTACGAGTTGTTTTTTTACTCGTAAGATGTTTTGTTGAAAGAGTGGCAGAACCCAAGTACTTCAAGGGCCCTTTGTCCCCAAATATACGGTAGGAATTTTTCTCATTTTTTAAAGCTGTATCATGGCCTTAAATTAGCTACATTCACATCATTTGAACATTTGTTGGATAGTTGTCTGATTGTCAATCTTACCATCCGCATTTTTATAAAAACATAATATAATACGTCCTTGATAATTATCATTTTGTAAAATAGAATGTCAAACTTTAGATAATTATAAAGTAAGATAACAATAATACAGAACTCATAGAAAAATCCAAAACAAAAAGTTTGTATTTTAATAGAAAAATCAAATGCTGAACCACATCAAACGAATGGATAACAACAGTCATATTCCTAAGATAAACGAGTGTTTGTCTCTGTCATTTCTCGGACCAATATAATCTAAAATAACATCGGAATATCTTTTTTCTCGCAGGTAAGTGCTGCCAGCTCAGTGAGTTTTTTTTACAACATGACAGTATGATCATCAATACGTAAGGTATATATTATTTTTGCTAATGTGACTTCTTACATAATTGTTTGTATTATAGTGATAAGGATGATAACACAATGTTACTGTCCCTATGTTTGACCCTTTTACCTTTAATATAAAAAAGAAGATGTGGTATGATTGTCGATGAGACAACTCTGCAAAAGAGACCAACATGACACAGAAATTAACAACTATATGGCTCCGTACGGCCTTCAACAATGAGCAAAGCCCATACCACATAGTCTGATTGGTTTGTTTACACATCGTTGTCAATATTATGACATTTTATGCGACTGTTATACAAGTCAGAGGTATATATAGCAATAAAACCAGGTTTAATGCACCATTTTTTAAGAAAATGCCTGTACAAAGTCAGGATTATGACAGGGGTTATCCATTTGTTTCATTTATTTGAGCTTTTGATTTTGCCTTTTGATTACGAACTTTCCGTTTGGAATTTTCTTCGAAGTTTGATATTTTTGGTGTTTTACTTTTAAGAATATTAGTATTCTACTTTAATATCAAATTACTAAACAAGTTATAATGATAAAAACAATCTCTTCAATTTATGTTTGTGCTGACTCAAATACGATTCTAATCAGTAGGTAAATTGGATAGTATCTAAATCTTTTTGTTTGTAATCTTATTATTAACGTTTTGAAGGCAAATCGTTTATAGAATTGTTCTTTTTATTTTACTAATACTATTTAATCTGGTAAAATGAAACATCCACTAAGTATTGCTGCTTGGGTTTTTTTAAACCGTATTTCAAGGTGTCTATATTGTGATTGTGTTGTTTTCTTTTGAAATGATAAAAAGTGCATTCGTTTGATGTGTTTGGGCTTTTAATTTCGCCGTATTATAAAGAACTTTCTGTTTTGAAGTTTCCCTTGTGTTTGGTATCTTTGTTATATTACTTTCTCCATATATGTTCATTCAATTCCTGCAATTATATTGAAAGATACCAACATCGACTGTTGTAATTGCTAGCAATGCTAATTATGATACGATTGATCTTACCTTACATAAATTCGTTCGAAATACCCCCATTTAAAAAAGTGAAGTATTACTTTTTGAAAGTGATTTTAAGAACTTTCTTTTAGTTCCATTTTGAAATACTGTGGCGTCTAGAGGAAACATTGATAGATAAGATTCTACACTTCTGCAGATCAGATTGTTTTGAATTATTTTTTTTACTTGTTTTTCAGTCATCATAATATCTTAGTAAATCAACATTTTATTATTTATTTAGTGGAACTTGATTTCCTTAAATTCAAATGCAAATAGAGATATAACATATGTATACTTTCTGTATGTAATCTTAACTATATTGATTAATATATTGTTTCGATATCAATGGTGGAAGACTAGTTAAACAAACTTACATAGAAAAGTCTTCCTGTCCAGATCAAATATGACGCACCTAGTGTGATCACGAGATGCACATATGAGATAAAAATTTACTATCTATCAAATATTGCAACATCAAATGCATACACGTTATAATCTGAATTTCGGAAAATCGTCACGGCTATAATAATGATAATAATAATAATAATAATAATAATACCATTGGCAAATTACTAGATAGTCAGCTGTCATTTTGGAAGACATCATGAAACATATTTGTTTGTTACCATACTGTATTGGTTTATCAAAAGCACAAAAAATAAATATAATTTGACCCTCAGCAAATGGATATTATTAAATGTACATTAACTCTAACAAAATACATAGATGATACTTTTTACATCACAAATATTGTTAATTACACACAAAATGAACATGTGTGTCAATAGTATTATATTAACAAGGACTCTTTACATGTTATTTTTCAATATGATTTATAACTTTAATTGTTAGATTAGTATGTATATGAAATGAAAAATTGACATCTATGTCAACGGATCCTATGTCAATACAAGCTTAAGGAATTTAAGTGTGGAAATGGTTTGTAATAACAATTGTTTGCAAAGGCTTTAGTCTACATATATGTTCTAGTTTGGTTTTTTTTTTTATCTCTTATTAACTCTGTCATAGACTTTTATGATCAGTCGAAGTGCAATGAAAGAGGGCGAAAGATACCAAAGGGACAGTCAAACTCATAAATCTAAAATAAACTGACAACGCCATGGCTAAAAATAAAAAAAGACAAACAGACAAACAATAGTACACATGACACAACATAGAAAACTAAAGAATAAACAACACGAACCCCACCAAAAACAAAGGGGTGATATCAGGTGCTCCGGAAGGGTAAGCAGATCCTGCTCCACATGTGGCACCCGTCGTGTTGCTTATGTGATAACAAATCTGGTAAATAGTCTAATTCGGTAGGTCATATTCATGAAAGGGAAGGGGATTGTAGTTACGACGTAAGGAACATACCCGATATCATTTGTGAAACGGTTATTACGTAACGGTCAACCAACTCGTGATGGCATCCGTAAAATTTACGAAGGGATGATTTCAACTTCACCATTTGGAACTCTGGGTTCAATAGCTTCCTTGTGAGCAGCAACCCTTTATCAAGAAAATCATCACAGGAAATGCAAGCACGGGAATATCGTATCAATTGGGAGATATACACCCCGTATGCAGGTGCTGCTGGAATGTTGCTACTTAGAAATGGAAAGTTGAAGCTGAAATCATCTCTTTTGTCGTAAAGTTTTATTTTCAACCGACCCTAATTGTCAATTTCTAGATGTAAGTTAAGATATGAGGCTGACTTTACTGTAATTGTAGTCTCCTTTATCTCTAGTTCTATGGGATATATGCGTTCCACATAGTCACCAAATTTTGAATTATTTAGTGAAAGAACATCATCTATATAGCGGAAAGTAGTGAACAGTAGGGGAATGCTTTTTAAAAATAGTTTTCATCGAACATGGTAATGTGATTCTTTTTCCAACTGTTAAGAAAGGAAACTGATTTTTAAAATAAGGAAAAACGATACCAAGCTCGATCACAAACATACGCAGAAGAAAAGAAAGGAACACAATGACCACAGAAAACGATAGAAAGACAAACGCAAAATAAAAACAAATGTATCAAAATAGCACTTGTCATAACTAAACAAAATTAAGACTTCAAAGTGGCCAATAGTTATCAAAGGTACCAGGATTATAATTTTGTACGCCAGACGCGCGTTTCGTCTACATAAGACTCATCAGTGTCGCTCATATCAAAATATTTATAAAGCCAAACAAGTACAAAGTTGAAGAGCATTGAGGATCCAAAATTCCAAAAAGTTGTGCCAAATACGGCTAAGGTAATCTATGCCTGCGATAAGAAAATCCTTAGTTTTTTTAAAAATTCCAAACGAAACTGCGACTTGATCAAACACTTAGTTCATTGGTTGTCGTTTGTTCATGTTTTCATATTATTTTCTTCGTAAACTGTTTGTCCGGAAGTAGGTATTCTCAATTAAATTATTTCATATTTTTGATTTCGGACCTTTTTATGTCCGACTTTAACATAGATACTCCATAAGAAGATATCAGCTTAACCACTTTGCACATGTGATTCATTATAGCTCCCTCTAAAGCTGTTGTATTTTACGGGAATTATAAAAGGAAACGCAAGTCCTGGAATATCGGCATTTTATACAAAAGTCTTAATGTAATGAAATTGTCGTTCTTTTTGTTATTCTTGTAGTCTTATTATTCCAATATAAGATAGCACATTTCTTTCTGTATTTTTCTCATATGCTTTAGTAAGTCCCTTTTGTAAGTATACTGATCGGGACTCATGTTTGGAAGTAGTGATTGATTAAGAAGCTGACTTACCAGATGTTCATGTTCAATGTCATGTGCATGTTCATGATTAATCTTAGAACTAGTTTTGCCAAATTGTTTTGCAATCAGCTCTTGGAGAGTCTTTATTTCATTTGATTTTCTCCTTATATAGTATTGGCAATTATTTGAGCTTCCCGAATATTATCACAATCGTCAAGAACCCTACATGCCAACCAGTATATTTTTTTGATTTTTTTCTCAGTTTAGTTGTTGTCTAATTGAACTTTACGGAGGCCTTGAATTTAGTCTTTAAATTGATTCAACTCGTGTACAAAGTTCTTGAGTAACAAATTATAATGACGCTTGTTGATAAAACATAAATAAACTTATATAAAAATGTATGTCCAACGTATGATAATAGTTTAACGATTATATAAATGCATTGCAATCGAAAATATCGCATATGATATCAATGTTATAAGTAAACAGATAACGCATGTGGTATGATTATTACATTTTTAATTGATTGACCGCAAAAACGAAATTAAAAGCGGGTTAAACAGTTAACATCGCGGCAACATGTATGTACATGTTCTAAACATTTCATCATGTGACTGTCGTGTGTTGTTGTCTTCCAACTGTGTTTGTTGTTCATATTCTTCGTAAAACAAAGGTCTGGTTTAACTCTTTTGAATTTGTAAGATTTTGTTATTTCGTTACTTTTTAAATATATATATATATATATATATATATATATATTATTAGTAGTGGTCTGATTGCCAATGGATAACAGCTGTCATATTCCTAACTTGGTAAAGATCTTTACTTATGTAGAATATGGTGGATTAAACTTGTATTATATCTAGCTAAATAAAGTATGAGACGGTTGTGAAAAGGTATGATCGACTTTTTATAACAGATACAACAATTCGACCCAACAATCTGATAAGAAAAGATTCGATATATCATTATCGCATTCAAAACCATTCTAGGAACATTAATGATCATACAAGTTATATTGAAAGTTTAATAATTGTCAGTAGTTGAACTGATAACACTATATCAGTGTGACTTATTAGTAAGTTTAAAAGAAAATAGACTATTGTTGTTCGTTTGTTTTTTCTACATTTGCTAGAGGTTTAGGTAGAGGGTTGAGATCTCAAAAACATGTTTAAACCCGCCGCAATTTTGCGCCTGTCCCAAGTCAGGAGCCTCTGGCCTTTATGAGTCTTGTATGATTTTTAATTTTAGTTTCTTGTGTATAATTTGGAGTTAAGTATGACGTCCATTATCACTAAACTAGTATACATATTTGTTTAGGGGCTAGCTGAAGAACGCCTCCAGGTGCTGGAGTTTCTCGCTATATTGAAGACCCATTGGTGCACTATAACCACAACAAAACGCACAGAAAAACCCAGTTTTAAAGAATTCCCGTTCCGATAAAGTAGAATAGGTAAGAAAAGAAACCATACGGATTTACTGTAATAAACATAACTCAAAATAGAACAAAATGCTTCTAGCCATCACTCACATATCAGCCCAAGACCTCAATGTAACTTAAAGAAAGATTATGTCTTCGTCAATGTATATTTTAACAATTGTTTTATGATTTTTCTATCACTAAAAGGCTAATAACATGAATATTGGTTGATATCTTTCCTCTTGCATTATATTTTTTTTCTCGGGACTAAATGCATGTACTAATAATACAGTCTTATTCATTTTACTTAAAGTAAGTATTTCAAATAAAAATATAAACTCGAATAAGTAATTTAATAGAGAATTTTATTCATTATATACCCAATAAAATTATATTAATATATTCAATACTCTATTAACCACGAACAACGACGACAACACGAGTACTAATAATAATTGTGTGCTCATATCATCTTCCTTACTGTAATCTATCACAGTTCTGGTATCACCAAAAGGTTAAGTAACAAATATACCGAAAACCAAGCAAAATTTCTTAACAAAATGGGAAAAACCTATCGCTCAAAAACAGATTAAGTTTATCCTGAATTGGTACGGGCATTTTCGTGGCATTTCCGTAAGCAGAACACTGTGTTTTTTTTAATTTGAGATGGTATCATTCTAATGACTAATTGAGACTAAACATACTAATAAGTAAGCAGTTTTGTAATTGTTTAATCAACACAAAATATAATATGATAATAATGATAGTGATAACAATTAAAAATTGTTATTGAAGTATATTTGACACCTATCACATTTACTAAAATTTCAAATTCAATGATTTTACAGTTGTGTATCTCTTTATGTCATTGGCTAGTCACTTCAGAGCTGGAGCGATATTGTCTTTTTGCTTGGTTTTCTTTATTATATGATAAACGTATTTGCCCTGACTTTCATATGTAAAAAGGTTAAAACAGGAAAAGCATCACAAATATGTTTGATGTATCACAGTCTTGGTAAAGAGCTGAAAATATTCACAGAATAAATACAATAAAACACACACACAAACACACTCATAAATAAATTTATGTGTAGATAATACAACAATAAATAAAGATTTAAAGCTTAGATATTAAAAGTATGAAAGATTGCTAATTAAAAGAAGGCAAATAAATCATGTTTAGATAATCCTAAAAATTATCAACTAATGAAAGTTAATCTGTTGTTTTAGTAAGACCTCTTCCAATGTATTCCTTCTACTTTTGACTTTATTGTTTATTACCCGTTTCAGCTGGTAAAATATCTCGATGTTCTTGTTTGGTAGCTGAATCGTTTACGGAATATATTTCAACCTGTCTTAAACATTCAGTTGTTTCTTTCTTTAGTATTTCGATTTTTTCATCGTTCTTTGAATACACCCGAAGAATTTCCTCTTGAAATGTTTCTGGCAAAAACAGTGAGGTCTGGAAATAAAACAAATAATACCATTACCGAATAACATTTTCATATTGATATGTTTATGAAACAAAGACATTTTTGTAAAGCAATTTAAAAAAGTAAAATGTGTCATTTATAGTATGTATGTATCTCTATAAATGTCACAAAAACAGTCAAAAACAATACCTTATTAAAGTGAATAAAGCAAAACAATTTTTTTTTATATTAAATCACGCTTAAGCTAATACCTTTTTTGACGTGGTGCTTGGAAAACAGTCCGTATCATTATCTTTGGTATAAAAATATACTGAGGTGATCGGATTGTCTGTTCCTTTTCCATATGAATAAGTAACTTTCTGTGAAAGAAAATACAAATAGAGTCACAGGGAACGTAGAAACGACCGGTTTATGCATTGGCAATTGCATATCATATCAATATTAAGAACGTGCAAGCTTCTTATTGGCCATTACAATGTTCATTAAATTAATTTTATGTCTTTGATGTAATATTTGAAAGTATTCACAATGATTTTGAATGGTGTTAAATGAATCAAAAATTATGTGACATGTGTTATCGTATTTAGTTAGAAATTAAAGCAGTATCCCATACATCAACATATCAAACACATGGCAAATTGAGAACTTGAAAGTTATTTATGATCAACCGGAGATGAAGACAACAACGACAAAGAGAACCAATATACACAATCTACACAATATACAGTTGTAAACAATAGACAGTTTTTTTAGTTATACATAACCTCAAAACTTTCCCAGGTATACACGACTACATTTGTTGAAGCAGCCGTAACTGTTTGAGGGGCCTTTCTTGGTATGGTATGTCAAATACTAGTTTTGTAGTATTGAATGTGTTTCTATGGAAAGCCAACGGGGTCAAAATTACTACTTCGTATCTTGACTATTAGTAAGTTGTAACTGTGTAATTTGTCAATTTGTATATTGATTTTTGTAACTTGTCGGTTCGTAAATGTAAATGTAATTGTAAACTTGTAACTGTATGATTTGTCAATTTGTATATTGATGTTTTGTAACTTGTCGATTCGTTAATTGTCAGTTTATAATTTGTAACTGTGTGACTTGTCAATTTGTATATATTGATGTTTTGTATCTTGTCGATTCGTTAAATGTCAATTTGTAAACTGTCAATTTATTAATTGATGTTTTGTAACTTGCCGATTTGTAAATTGTCAATTTGTAAATTGATGTTTGTATCTTGTCGATTCGTAAATTGTAAATTTGTTAATTGATGTTTTGTAACTTGTAACATGTCAATGTGTGAAATGTCGATGTGTGAAATGTCATCGTTGTATTATGGCAACGATCATTATGACGACAGATGGCGCTCGGTTTCTTCATCGGTGTATAAGCCTCCTGTAAGTAGGAGTACCTCCATATGGAATATAAACCTAAGTAATTTTAATCAATTAATAACAGCAAATGCCTCTAAAAGAAAGCAAAACAAAAATTGCATGTTTTCAGGATCCCAGTTTTATTTTGTTTATTGACGTGGACTTTCGTTCCAGAACGGAAACTATATAAAATACATCCCGACTAGTTCAGTCCCTCGACGTAATCGATCTCTCCTAATTGCGAGGTTAATGAAATAGTCGTTGATCAGTGGAATATTACGACTGGATTATTCAGGTAAATACAATAAGGAGATGTGGTAATAAACCATATGATTGACAACTATCCACCAAAGCTAAGTTCAAATAAAGTCGATGTAAGCAAGTATAGGTAACCTACGGCCTTCAACAATGAGAAAACCTAATACCATGTTGTCGGCTATAAAAAGCTCCACAATTACTGGAAAACCCAGGTACTAGTTATAAACAATTTCTATTAATCCAAAAATGCTATTATATATTAATATACATGCTTACTGAATTTTTCTGGTCATGAAAGGTAAATATTGCCGCTTCCAGCTTTCCGTTCAATAAAAGTTTACAACCAAAAAGACCAAAATATTCACGAGTCCCTCGATTTCAACAGCCGCTGAACGCCCAGTACTCCCGATATGAACCCACCCGGTGCCACATCTCCTTATAGCCCGGCAACCTTACCAGATCTGATCGGTGATTATCCGAAATTATTCACGATGTTAAACATTAAAGCTATTTTTTTTCAAATTTGCATTTCATTTAAAATTAAAAAAAATCATTTGCAATAAATTCGTAAAAATATAATCCTAATATTCAATTGACAAACCAGGTTGTATTTCGCCTGGCTCTCCTGTCGATCAGTCAGCCAGGATCCCATGCAGGCTACAATTTTATTCTAAACATGACCCGAAACATTCCCCTGGGCCAAATCTCAAATCATATGCAAATATTTTCATTGTGAAATAAAATTAGTGTTAGCATATTGGAGATAATTGCCTCTGTCATGCAAATGGCGAGATGGCAAGATCTTTTCTCTGACAAGTCAAATGGATAGGGCATCACTTTGGTTTAAACTGGGAGTATTAGGAGGAAGGGGGAATCTAAAAACAAATGTTTAACCCCGCTGCATTTTTGTGCCTGTCCCAAGTCAGGAGCCACTGGCCTTTGTTAGTCTTGTATGATTTTTAATTTTAGTTTCTTGTGTATAATTCGGAGTTTAGTATGACGTCCATTATCACTGAACTAGTATACATATTTGGTTAGGGGCCAGCTGAAGGACTCCTTAGGGTGCTGGAGTTTCTCGCTGCATTGAAAACCCATTGGTGGCCTTCGGCTGTTGTCTTTTCTATGGTCGAGATGTTGTCTCTTTGACACATTCCCCATTTCCATTTTCAATTTTATGTTTATCCCCTAATTGAAACCGAGTCCCTGTTATACATGCCATATAAATCAAACAATGCATTTATCTATTTGTTTGCTGTACATATGTGATTTAAAATACTTTGGTATATATTCTATGTAGCGGTGCTCCTACTTACAGCAGGAGGTTCATGATACACCGAAGAAGAAACCTAGCGCCATCTGTCGTCATAATGTTCGTTAGCACAATACAACGATGACATTTCATACATTGACATTTCGCACATTGACATTTCACACATTGACATTTAACGAATCGACAAGTTACAAATCATCAATATACAAATGGACAAATTACAAATCGACATTTAACGAATCGACAAGTTACAAAACATCAATATACAAATGGACAAATCACACAGTTACAAGTTACGAAGTAAGAATTTTGACCTCGTTGGCTTTCAATATGTTTCTGCATAGATATCTCATATAGAACACTAAAACGGATATATATAAATGTTATCAAATCTATTTGTTATTGTGTACTAAAAGAAAAGCAAATCGTTTAAGTAATATTTATGTATATGTACGTACACTTTTTTAGTTCTTGCAAATTGCTCAAACTCTGTTGCTTTAAATTTATTCACATCACTTTTCTATACAACTATGTACAAATATATCCTCTCCGAAATTGTTTTTATTATATAAAGGTAATGTATCTGTCATCTTATGCTTTAGAATTTTCATTGAAACCCCAAAAATGTTATGCAGCCTCATTGGATATGTTGGCCTCGAGTTCGGAGGTGTGTATGTTTGAAACCCAGACAGAAAAGAATAAGCATATGCTGCGTAACTGCTAAGCATGCGTCATTGAGTTCTTCGTACACTTGCGGATGAATCTGATACCATCCGCGGGGGTGTTCGTGTTGCTTAGTCTTTAATTCTCTATGTAGTGTTTTTAATACTGTTGTTTTTTCTTTTGGTCTTTTTTGTCTTTTCGCCATGTCGTCGTCTGTTTATGATTGACAAATGAGTTCAAATGTTCCTTTGGTATTTTCATTCACTCTTTTTTTTTATTTGCCACTGCACGTTCATTGATAGAAAAACGTCATCATCACTCTGTAAGATTTATTTCTTTTTCAATCAATCTTTTCTTGCTTTTAAACCATCATTGACATCGATTGCTTGTAAAAGATGGACGAAAGATACCAGAGGGACAGTCAAACTCATGCATTATTCGAAAATAAACTTACAACGCCATGGCTAATAAAAAGACAAACAGACAAACAATAGTACACATTACACAACGTAGAAAACTGAAGAATAAGTAACAAAAACCCCACCAAAAACTAGGGGGGATCACAGGTGCTTTGAAAGGGTAAGCACATTCTGCTCTACATGTGGCACCCGTCGTTTTGCTCATATTATCCGGCCAATAGTCCAATTCGGTAGGTCAAATTCATGAAAGGGAAGGGGATAGTAGTTACGACGTAAGGAACATATCCGATATCATTTGAGAAACGGTTATTCCATAACGGTCAACCAACTTGTGATGGCGTCCGTAAAATTTACGAAACAATGATTTCAACTTCACCATTTGGAACTCTTTGTTTAACAGCTTCCTTGTGAGCAGCAACCCTCTATAAAAACAAATCATGATTTTAAATGCAAGCACTTGAATATCGTATCAATTGGGAGATATATACACGGCCGTATGCAGATGCTGCTGGAATGTTGCTACTTTGAAATGAAAAGCTGAAATCATCTCTTTTGTCGTAAATTTTTGTTCTCAACCGACTCTCATTGTCAATTTCTTGATGTAAGTCAAGATATGAGGCCGACTTAACTTTATATGTTGTATCCTTTCCCTCTAGTTCGATGGGATAGATGCGTTCAACATAGTAATAAAATGTTGAGTTTTTTAGTGAAAAAACAACATCTTTATAGCGGAAAGTAGAGTTAAAGGATATTGCTAACTTCTTATCTCTCTCCCAAACAAGTTCCTGTATGAAGTCAACCTCATAATAATAAAGAAACAAGTCGCGGGAAGAGGGGCACAATTGGTTCCCCTTTGACTGCCGACAGTCTGTTGAAAAAACATGTCCTTCGAACGTAACAAATATTTTGTCAATCAAGAAATTAAGCATCTTGATAATGTCATTTTCAGAATTTTTTTTGTTTGAATCAGAATGATCCTTTACAAAGTAGGATTTATCCCTCCCTAAGACAAGATACTTATATCTACGATGGCCATTCTTTTTTATGAAACAAAGCAATACCAACTCTTTCAAATTATCTTTTAATTTGGAATGTGGAATACTTGAGTAAATTGTAGAAAAGTCAAATGTTTTAATACTATTGCAAGATGAAAGAGAGTTAGATTGTTTAAACTCTAAAAGATCTTTGAAATTTTAAAGTATCGACATCTGATTCACACAACCTCTAGAATTAGCAGTTTCGCAAAAACTTTGAAGCCCGCATTTGATTGCTGATAAAATAGATGTTAATAATTTAGAAAGACGTTTTGTGGAGCACTTGGAAGATCCAGCAATATACCATTGTTTGTAAGTACACTTATGTAGTTTAGTTATCCAATACAGTGATGGAAGATTCAGTTCTTCATCTTTGGTTGAAATTCCAAAGGAACATAGAACATACCTATTATTATTCAGGATTGCCTCTTTGGTAAGTGTCGTGAGGGTATATGTTGAGTTTCCAAGTGAATTGTCAATACCTAATTCGTTTATCAAGCAGTTAATGTAATGAGTTTTACACACAAAAACGATGTTGTTTGGGGCTTTATCTGCTGGGACAACAACATATTTTGTAAGGATCAATATAGTTGTAAAAATTAAACAGTTCAGCACATGTTTCATTCAGAGATTTTAGTTATTGATCGAATAAGAAGTGTTGTAAATCAAATAAGGGATATTAGGAACAACACATTGATTGTAAGATACTATAAAGGAAAAACGGTCGCTTATATGTCGTAATTTGATATTAATTTTAGTCAGTTAGTAAGTGTCAATTATCTTATCCGATAAAATAAACAGTCGTTTACATAGTAAATTTGATATCGTTTGAGGTTGAATTGCAAAAAACAGCTATATAAGATACTTGTATACATGTCGTCAATACATAAAACGTACTCTCAAATCTGTAGTTTGTGTCTTTTTGTAGTTGGAATATATAAATACCGGCCACTTCCACTCTGTGTTTTATTTGTATGTGTATCCATATGATGAGTTTAGCCTTTTTCAACTGATTTTAATAGTTCATACTCATGTTGTACTGTTTCACCACTGTCTCATGTTAGGGGAGGCTTGGGATCACGCTAACATGTTTAACCCCGCCACAGTCTGTACGTACATGTATGTGCCTGTCCCAAGTCAATAGCCTGTAACTCAGTTGTTGTCGTTTGTTTATGTATAGCATATTTGTTTTTCGTTCATTTTTTTTAGCTGAATTAGTCTGTTGGTTTCTCGTTTAACCTTTGTCATTTCGTGCCTTTTATTGTTGACTATGCGGTATTAGATTTGTTAATTATTAAAGGTCGTACGGTGAGATACAGTTGTTAGTTTCTGTGTCATTTTGTCTCTTGTGGAGAGTGGTATCATTGTCAATCATACCATATCTTCTTTTTTTTATAAAAAAAAATGTCTGCTCGTAAAACATTCGCATGATGTAAGCTTCGATCTATTAGACGAAATCGTCTCTCAGAACAGACACAAAACATCCATATTACATGTATAATACTGCTTTTCTAATTTGTAAGATTAACCAACAAATAAAAAAGGATTCGATTGGATATATTTTTTTTTCAGTAATTAAAAATTGCATTCTTCGGATACCTATTTCGGGTTTCCAACTTACATTCTGAGACACTTTACCAATGCATTGACTTGGTCAACCTTGTAGATTAGTTGAAATTCTCAAAAACACTGATACACATATGATTCTTTAGACGTGTTGGGTATCTTATTCTAAAATTTTATTTGTTCACCAGAAAGCCTATCAAAAGAACTATAAAATCTTACTTGCACTGCAAAATCATCTTCGGTGAGTTCTGTCTGCAGCAAAAGATTTTCCAAATCTTCACCTTTTTCTTGAACTTTCTGAAGGATAGAAGTTCAAAGCAAAGGTATAGTATACTTTTTGGTATAAATTTGAGTTCAAAAAACGGGACGGACGATACCAAAGAACATTCACAATCATAAAGCGAAAACAAACTGACAACGCCATGGTCAAGAAAGGAAAAGACAAACAGACAAATAATAGTACATGTAACACAACATAAATTAAAGACTAGGCACTCCCCCCATGGTGCTCCGGAAGGGTAAGCAGATCATTTCCTACGTGTGACATCCGTCGTGTTGCTCTTGTTAGTATTAGTCCAGGAATGAGTCTATAAGGTGAAAATATTTTTCTTATTAAGTATTTCTTATAAAAAAATTTAATTGAAAACTTGTCTTATATACATTTTTCTGAAATATAATGAGCATTATAGTATAAAACAATGCAGCTTTAATTGTGAGCTTCCGAACTGATTGAGGGTATTGTCAATTTATGTGTGATACAGGTATTTTGTTTTATCTATTTCTTTTGTGTGTGTTACTACTTTAGTACAAGTAATCTTGATGTACAGTTCTAAAGATGCAAATCAAATGTACATGAGTAAAGCTGGATATAAACTTTACATCTGTAAAGGTGTATGTAAACTGTACATCTGTAAAGTTGTATATCAACTGTACAGCTGTATATAAACTGTACAACTGTAAAGCTGAATATAAACTCTACATCTGTAAATAAAGGCAACAGTATTATACCGCTGTTCGGACTCATAAATCAATTGAGAAAAAAGCAAATCCGGGCTTCAACTAAAACTGAGGGAAATACATCAAATATAAGAGGAGAACAACGACACAACAGAAACACAACATTGAAATGTAACACTCACAGAAACAAACCATAATGTAACAATGGCATATGACTGTAAATAAATTAAAATATTTAGATTTAAATTATTACATTATACTGTTCCAACTAAAAAACTTGTATTGTAATGGAAAGTAACTAAGACAGATAAGTGCAATTTTTGTAAGCAAGAAGAAAATTATGCTCACTATTTTCTGAAGTGTTGATATTTGAATAATTTTTTGCAAAAAGTCTATGAACTCTTTAAAAGAAGTAAAATAGATTTTGATATTAAATTGCAACTTCTGGTATTTGGACATAAAATCACAAATAGTAAATATTATTTTTTGAATTATATACTAACAGTATTAAGTTTTTCTATTTATAAGTCATACTATGTATCCGAGTAGAGAACATAAACTGTTGATGTCTTTAGTATTTTTGAAAATCAATTTAATAAAAGAATAGATGCATATAAATCTAGATGTCCAATGTTATTGTCAATTATAAAGAATTTTTAGCATTGATAAATCTCTGCATAAGACAATTATACATCCTTTATATTATCTTTTATAAGTTAATAAGTTGGATCAGCTGTTTATTTCCCTAGATAATCAGTGGAGTGTAACAAGGTAAATCAAGAGAAGCTTGAACCCTTGGTGATATTTGTAACAAGCAAGATGAGATGAATAAATATTATTATGTTGTTAAAAAAACCAATGGCATTTTCCTGACTTGGTACAGGAATTTAAAAAAAAAATAGTGGGTTGAACCTTGTTTTGAGGCATGCCAAACCTCCCGCTTTAATGGCAATGTTAAATATAACATTAAAATGACAACATAACAATACAGGACTACTCTACAAATAAATAGGAGAACATATAGGACAGAGAAACACACTTCGAATAATAGCTAACAAAAAGCACAAGGTTTAAGATTTAATACGCCAAACGTGCGTTTCGTCCACATAAGACTAACCAGTGACGCTCAGATGAAAAAAGTTCGAAAGCCAAACCAAGTACAAAGTTGAACAGCACTGAGGACAAAAAGTTCAAAAAAGTTATGCCCAATACGGCTTTGGTTTTCTGCCTGGGATAACATTGTATATAAACTATGGATAAATATCGTATCACACAAGATGCAGCGGTAAAATCTGTATGTCTATATTAACCCGAATAATTCAGTCGTTATATTCCGCTGATCTACGAAGGCTACATTAACGCCTGAACGTCTTCCTCGATCAAGACCGTCAACCGGAAAATTCACACCGCTTTGCAATATGGGAATTTTGATTTAAATTGGCAGCTAAAGAAGGAGGAGGTCCGGATGTTAATTGATGATAAATGATGTAAACTGATGTTAATTGATGTTAATTTATTATTATCGGATTTGTGTTAATTGAACACACGTGTTTGGTAAGACAATTTCAAGAGAGTTGCGCAGACTCATATCCTGATCGCCGCTGATTGGCTCTCTCTCACAGAGAGCAGGCGACGCGGCCAATGATCACAAGGAGTTCAAGCCCTCGTGTGGGAGAAAATCGGACACGGAAAGGGCTTGAATTATTCGAGTTATGTCTATATTTAAAAATGTGCAGTTAATCTATATTTTCACAGAGTTGCAGTTTTTATTAAGCTTTGCAGATTTACAGTTTATATGCAGCTTTTCAGCTGTACAGATGATATACAGCTTTACAGTTGTACATTTAATATGCATCTTTAGAACTGTACATCAATATTACTTGTTCTAGAGTAGCTGTGTATACTAGTACTTCAGATTTGATCTATTCAAATCAAGTAACATTTAGCATGTCTGACTCTATTATGTATAAACTCTCGCAATTAAATAAATGGAGAAAAAAAACAATTTCCATTGTGTAGGCCGTATAAAGGCTTATAATTAAGTTAAATGGCTACATATAAATAAATAATCAATATAATAGTATGAATATGAATAGTTACCATCATAGTAATTGTAAAATACATATTTGTTTATAAAAGCGTCACCGATGAGTCGTTTGTTAATTAAACGCAGGTCAATCGTACAACATTTTAATAAATATATTTATGATGAAAAAAATAACAACTTATCCTTTTTTGACGATTATAAATGTATATGTGCGTTCAAAAAAAATATTTTGTATAATTTTGTAAATGCTTAAAATTGAATAGGTTTTTTTTCAATTAGAGCATGTAATTATAAGTTTTTTTTTACAAAATGTTACCAAAAGGTCACACAACTAGAGGCTCTTAAGAGCCTGTTTCGCTCACCTTGGTCTATGTGCATATTAAACAACGGAAACAGATGGCTTCATGAAAAAAATTGTGTTTGTAGATCATACTTTACTGATCATTCTTGCTTCTTACAATTTTCTCTATCTGTAATGAACTTGGCCCTTTAGTTACAGAGGAAAACATTTTGTAAAAACTTACCAAAATTTACCAAATTAATGAAAATTATTAAAAATTGACTATAAAGGGCAAAAAGTCCTTAAGGGGTCAACTAATCATTTTTGTCATGTTGACTTATTTGTAGATCTTAATCTGCTGAACATTATTGCTGTTTATAGTTTATTTCTATCTATGATAGTATTCAAGATAATAACCAAAAACGGTTAAATTTCTTTAAAAATTACCAATTGGGGGACAGCAACCCAACAACCAATTGTCCAATTCATATGGAAATGTTAGGGCAGATATATATTTACTAAATAAGCAAGTTATATTTGTTTTAAATGCTTTGGTTTCAGAGTTATAAATCAAAATTTACATTTTACCCCTATGTTCTATTTTTAGCCATGGACGCCATCTTGGTTGGTTGGCCGGGTCACGGCACACATTTTGTAAACGATATACCCTAAAAATGATTGTGGCTAAGTTTGGTTAAATTTGGTCTAGTAGTTTCAGAGGAGATGATTTTTGTAATAGATTACAAAAATTTACGAAAAATTGGTAAAAAAATACTATAAAGGGCAATAATTTCTTAAGGGGTCATATCACCATTTTCACCATTTTCACCTATTTGTAGATCTTACTTTGCTGAAAATTATTGCTGTTTACAGTTTATCTTTATCTTAATATAATAATTTTCAAGATAATAACCGAAAACGGACAAAAAATTCCTTAAAATTACCAATTCGGGAGCAGCAACCCAACAGGCCATTGTCTGATTCATCTTAAAATTTCAAGGCAGTTAGATCTTGACTTTATAAACAATTTTAACCCCTGTCAGATTTGCACTAAATGCTTTTGGTTCAGAGTTATAAGCCAAAATATGCATTTTACCCCTACGTTTTTTTTAGCTGTGATGGCCATCTTGGCTGGTTTGGCGGTTCTCCGGAAACAATTTTTGAACTAGATACCTCAATGATGATTGTGGCCATATTTGGTTAAATTTGGCCCAGTAGTTTCAGAGGAGAAGATTTTTGTAAAAGTTAACGACGACGGACGACGGACGACGACAGACGACGACGGACGACGACAGACGACGACGGACGACGGACGCCAAGTGATGAGCAAAGCTCACGGGCCAGGTGAGCAAAAAGGTTGAAGAAATAGTTTATTGCACTAAATATTTCACATATGCAACTTACGTATATGTCTGTAGTTTAACAAGTCGACCTAGCGACAATACAAATGAGCAGAGTACAAACAATTTTGACATATGATGTCCGACTTTTTCAATGACGTGCTAATACAGATTTTATACTTATTAAACCAAATGCATTTGTTTAAGTTTTTATATACATCTACTAAGCATAATAACTAAGAGATAATACAATAATTATAATGACCTTTACTGGTGGTGTTTCATAAACTCGCTTGTAAAGTTTGCGTTTATAAACGTTATTGATCAACTCCTGTGCTTTCTTCATATCTTTTTTCGGATTCTTTTCCATTAAAATTCCGTCAAAAACGTTATCAGTTAGCTTTACGTATACTTCCGGGTATTTCCAGGCTTCACTCATCTTAACGTCTTCCCTTTTTTTTAAAAAAACAATTCGTTATCTGATCATCAATCAAGACTGTATAATATTCATAGTTTTTTTTCAAAGTAATTTCGTGAATTTCTTCTTCATTTGTAATTAAAATTTTATGTATTTGTAAAGCCAATTATATAGCATACAAAAATTCAAAACTATATTTGTATAGACAGCAGTTATGTTGCATGCTATACCTGATCTTGAACATTATCACGGTCAATTTTTGCTTTGAGGTGGGTTTTTTTTATTTGCAATTGGCTTATTGGCTAAGTTGATTGTTTAACCTGTATTTCATAATAATCCAAATAATGGATTAATATCTAAATAATTTTGAGATAAATGCATCTTTTCGTGCTGATGGTGTAGTTTTCTATAGGTACAACTCGCTTCCCTTTTCGCGAATGTAACCTACTGAATAAGACTATTTACCGACTTTATAACAACAGGAGCAACACGACGGGTGCCACATTAGTAGCAGGATCTGCTTCCCCTTCAAGTGCACATGAAAAAAAACTAGTTTTTGGTGAGGTCCAAATTGTTTTTGTACCCCTATTTGTGACATTTTGTTCACGCATCACTGTCAATACAATGGAAATTGATGCGACTGTCGTACATGTGAGAGGTTTAGACCTATAAAACCAGGTTCAATCCACCATTTTCTACATTTAAAATTGCCTGTGTCAAGTTAGGAATATGACAGTTGTTGTCCATTTGTTTGATATGTTTTATCATTTGATTTTGTCATTTGATGAGGGACTTTCCGTTTTCTCGGAGTTCAGTATTTTTTTTATTTTACTTTATCTATGATTATAACAAAATTATTTTCTTTTCATTTTCTTACCCTTTATTGTTCTGAAACAAGAAATGATCATTGGCGTTCACTAAAGCGTCAGTGAACCTGAAATCAAAAACTTTTATATTAATTTAGAACTATCTTTTAATATCCAATTGCATATAATTATATAGTTCGAAGCGATGTTCCATAAATAACATGCAATTAAAAAAGAACTTGACATGGCTTTACAACGCATCAGGAGAAAATTGATATTTATTAAAACGTAAAACAAATTTCAAAAACATGTTAAACATCACCGCAGTTAAGCGCTAGTCTCAAGTCTTGATTCTCACGCCTTATATTAACTTCCCTCTTATATATAACTAATTATTGGAAACATCAAATACTTAATTGCATAACAACACTATGTTTAACATTGAAAAACACAAGTAAAATTCAATAGCTTTTTTTTTACTTACATTAACTCTACTGCCTTAGTTACTTTATGGTAGTAAGCTCTTCTGAAAAGTCCAATTCTTGTGTGAAAAAGTTCATACAAATTATGCTCTTCCTAAGGTGAGATAGAATGTATAATTGATATTGTGTTTTGTTACAAAAACTACTGGAGCTAAAATAATAGTGTTGTATAAGCAATAAAGATATAAATCATACAGAACAATCATATACCAAATTATAATCTAAAAGGTATGGAGTGCTATTGAGTAACGTAATACGATAACGTTGGCTTTTGTTTTCTGTGGGGTTTTTATTTTGTGATCTTATTAGGAAATGGCATTTTTTTCTTTTTGTTTGTAAATGGTTTTATTTCGTAAATGGTAAAAATTCATCAATAGAAAAATCTAGGAATAGCAAGTCTAGTCTTTTGCGTACAAAATCATGCCATCAGATGTCCTTTTTGAAGTCACACCTTTACAAAGATGTTTTGCGCTTCAGAATATTAAATAAGTTAAATATTTCAGGTGAAAAAAGTGTGACTGTTTTGTATCTTATACTAAAAACCAGAGGTGTCAAGAATTCGAATGCAATGCACATCGTTTTAACGTAGATAGCTTCAATGAGTAACGAATGGTAGAGGCATTATTGCATTTTTGTTCCTTTATGCTATAATATCCCAACAAATAAATAACAAATGTTTGTTTTTCGTATCACGCAAATTAAGTTCACAGGTGGTACGTTTGCGCAGCCAGTAAACGGGTATATGTGATCATAAAATCATCAATTTATGCTGTTGGAGCATAAACTACAATACTGTTATCTCCATTCGTTTGAAACTGAGAGACAAAAACGACAAATCATATATTCAAAATCTGGCATACGTCGTCTGTGCTTGAGGTTCGTTTTCATAGCATCAATTGTGAATGGATACCGTGAAACTTAGTCACGTTATCCAATTGAATTGAACGTCACAACGATGAAGCACTTTTAATAATTCTATATACATTCCTTATATAATAATTAAAAGAAATGTAGAGAATTAATATTATTTTATATATATGTTGAATTGCATTCTTAAGGTTATTGTTTACGCTGTTTATAAACAACAAAATTGTAGATTTACCTTGTCTCGAACAGCAATAGTCGTTTCGTCAGGTTTATCACTTGAGAACATCACTCTACATTGACTGATGTAACGAAGATGGTCAAAGTTACTTTTCATTCCGAGTCCATGGCAATCTCTAGCGAAATAGTCCATTTTATCAACATCTATCTCATTCCGCTTGTTTGCTACAATCTATGAAAAACGTTAAACACAATTTATTAATTTATTAGACAGTATCCATTATAACATTAAAATCCGAAATTATTCTATCAATCGTGTGGAAAAATGTATCATAATAAACCAATATGAAACGACTTCTTTATGCGTAAGAACAGCATCATCCGTTGACATACGCTCACTTTTTCAATGTCTACCACTAGATATATTCTTTGAGATGGGGTTGATAACATTATACAATACATCTTTTGACTCTATTTTGAAAACATTCAGCAACTAAAATTATGTACACTTTGGGGAACTCTCAATTTGAAATGTAATCAAATTCTAAAGTGCGATACATTTGCTATTTTTTTTCCTATACAAAATTTGAGTTTTCCCAGTTGTTTTCATACATTGTACATTATTAAATCTTAATTCTGCATGATTAACTCATAACGTCGTATGGAAAACAATATCGCTGATAACACCCTTACTCCCCTGTTTTACTGAAAAGCTTTGTATATAATATATTCTAAGTTTCGAATTCTCAAACACGATGGAGTAGTGGTTCTGACCTCTTAAATGATAACTGGCAATGCAAAAGAAACCAATTTTAAAAACTTTTTAGATTACGTGTGCAACTGACTTATTCCCATTCTTATATCTTTTTAGATGTTCACCTGTTTTTATTTACATTATTTGACCTTTCTGTATTGGCATTAAGAGAACTAACTTGTGTATTTCAAGCTGTATCAGTATCAGAATAAAAAATCAGGCATAACACCTTCTTGTAAAATTCACTTTTCTAATGTGACGAACTTCATAAGCTTTGTGAATAAACTAGTGTTGTCAACGGTTAACCGGTTAACCGGTCGAGCGACCGAATACCAAAAACGCTAACCGGTTAACCGGACTTTTTTCAATTTCGATAGATTTGATATAAATTTGTGTTGAAAATCAAATCATTAAATAGTTATGTTTTATTTGAAAATTGTCGTCCTGGTAATTAGTTTGACAGATAAACTGTCCAGTATATTGATTGCTATTGTTAATCCTAAAAACATAAAATTAATTAGAGTTCGGGGCAGGATCTTTAAGAAACATAATTAGTAAGCATGTCTTTTTAACAGTAACTTTAAATCAGTAATGAGATTTAATTTTTTTAATTACTTCATTATTTCGTTTTCGATCTAATATTGTGTAAACCTACATTTAAATGTGCAACCTCCGTAGTGCAAGGGTTAGTCTTACTTTAAATTCAAAAATTGTGCAATGCAAACCAATGTGAATGTACTTAATGTATACGTGAAAGT
This sequence comes from Mytilus edulis, assembly GCF_963676685.1. NCBI lineage: Eukaryota > Metazoa > Mollusca > Bivalvia > Mytilida > Mytilidae > Mytilus > Mytilus edulis. The sequence continues at coordinate 80,567,938 of NC_092348.1, forward strand.
ACGAGTAACATGCTCAAAGAAAAAAGCAAACACAGTGAAGAAACAGGTCGTACAGCCTGTACAATGACCTATAGTTGTTAATTTCTGTGTCATTTTGGTCTCTTGTGAAGAATTGTCTCATTGGCAATCATACCACATCTTCTTTTTTACAATTAATCATTTCAAATTGAAACACCCCCCATTATTTTCGGAGACAACAAGAGAAAAGGAAAGAATAATCGGTTTCAGACATATGACATATTCAATTTTACGAGATTAAGATTTTTTTTGGATTTTTTAATCTGAAGTTGGTACAAACGCTATAGTTGATACAGTGTATTTGATTATTAAAAGTCAAACTTCGCCAGTAATCCTCAGACAAGCCTTATAATGCTAAAGGAAAAACTTCAATTCTAAAAGCGTATTTATGACTTTGATGAAAGGTTGTCAAATTGACACTCATACCACATCTTATATATATCTATGTGTAGGGTTCTACTGATAAGGCTTTCAAACACCAACTTAAATTGCCTGTTAACCGGTTAATCGGTCAAACGATTATCCGAGTAACCGGTTAGGCAAAAGTGTACGATTTGACAACACTAGAATAAACTCATCATAGATACCAGGACTAAATTTAGTATATACGCCAGACGCGCGTTTCGTCTACTAAAGACTCATCAGTGACGCTCGAATCCAAAAAAGTTAAAAAGGCCAAAAGTTCGAAGTTGAAGAGCATTGAGGACCAAAATTCCTTAAAGTTTTGCCAAATACCGCTAAGGTAATATATGCCTGAGGTAGAAAAGCCTTAGTATCTCAAAAAATCAAAAATTTGTTAACAGTAAATTTATAAATATAACCATATCAATGACAATTCATGTCAGCACAAACAGTGCTGACTACTGGGCTTGTGATACCCTCGGGGAAATGAAACTCCACTATCAGTGGCATCAACCCAGTACCAATGCTCTAAATCCAATAAAATTGGTTTGCACATGCGTATATTAACTACTGCAAAATAAGGAATTTTATCAAATTGGCATGCATTTAATATATTTGATGAATTTATAACAATTCCAACCTCTTAAATGATGCAAATGTTGTTACTTATTTATTTATTATTTATTATTACTTATTATTTATTATTACTGTAACGTGTGGCAGTTCGAATTCAAAATTAACATATTTGACCCTGATAGGTGAAATTAATACCACCAAATCATGGTACGTCACATCCGGTTGTATACGAAAATAGGTCGAAAAAATATTCCCATGAATCTAACAGTTATAGGTAATTAATCCTACATTTTATTGCAGTAAAACATTTCTGTGTCATAAACATATGTGTTGGGTATTTCAAAACACCATTATTTTTTATTTGGAATTTCTATAGAATATTTTGTAATCTTGAGGTTACATGGTGACTAAACTTTGTACACAGATAAAATAAGGGAAGAACTTTGATTGGTTAACTTCCAATGATGACTTTTATCTTATATGCTTATATGCAATGAAAATGTTATGTGAAATTTTTCTATAGTACTGGACAGGATTAAACTTTATTCATGCCAAGTATTTCTTTATTTGAAACATAAAGATAAATTCTGCACCTTTTTTTTGAAAAGTGAAAATTTAACAAAGACTAATAGTGGAAAATGAATGGTGGTACTACACCTAATATGGGAAGCTGGACATGCACCTTTGACCTTGTGAGTAATCTCATGTGTTTAAATTTCTTGCTATTTAAGTCAAATATTACAAAAAATGAAATATTCTGAGTGGATTGAGTCTTCAAAACACATTAAATGAGAAAATTGTCTTGAAATAGGACTCTACGATGAATATTCAGTTGACAGAACAAGCAATACTAAGTGTTTTTTGTTGTTTTTTAATGGGGGGGGGGGGGGGGCTATTTCTCCATATTTCTTATATTCTACTATGATAGAACATTTTCCTAGAGAGATGAAATTTTTTCTAATCTTGTAACGACAATTTTTTCACTAAAAGAAAAGCCTTGTATGTCCCTCTCTGGAACACGGCATTAGTTTAATTTTTACGTCAGGACTATTGAAACCTCCTTGCGGACAGCAAACTTTTATATGGATTGTTCATTCTGCTAAAATGCTTATATTACTCATTTCTTATAACATTTCTACCATAAATGAGTGAAAGTTACCCAATTATTTTATTATTTGGACTGAAAAATTGAAATTTTGAGGAAAAGAGAGGTATAAAATGACTAAAAAGAGACCTTATCAAGAAGACGAAGAGGTCTATTAGTTGTATTTATCTTCCTAAAATCATCTTGTGTATCATATTTAACTGTTTTTTGGCAGATAAGATAGATAGGTTGATCATTTATTGGTCCACACTCTATTCTATCTTGATGCGGCTTGGTTTGGATTTGTCGAAGACATTTTGCTCGAACCGTTGTAGATGTCGTCTGTCATTATACTAGATTTTTCTCAAGCTATTGAACTGATTATGACAAAACTTGACATAAATGCTTGACATAAACAGTTTTACAAAGATAAAAAAAACCACATTCAGTTTATTGAACAATAATTTCTTCTTTAGGTGTAATACCACCAAATCATGGTACGTCACATCCGGTTGTATACGAAAGTAGGTCGAAAAATATATTCCCTTGAATTTGGCAGTTGTAGGTAATTAATCCTACATTTTATTGCAGTAAAACTTTTCTGTGTCATAAACATATGTCTTGGGTCTTTCAAACACCATTACTTTTTATTTGAGATTTCTATAGAATATTTTGTATTCTTGAGGTTACATGGTGATTAAAACTTGCACACAGATAAAATAAGGGGAGAAATTTGATTAGTTAACTTCCAATGATGGTTATTTTCTTATATGCAATGAAATTTTATGTGATTGTTTTTCTATAGTACTGGACAGGATTAAACTTAACTCATGCCAAGTAATTCTTTATTTGAAACAAAGATGAATTCTGCACATTTTTTTTCAAAGTGCAAATTTAAAAAACACTAATGAGGAAAATCAATGGTGGTATTACACCTGATACGACAACCGTTCATGCTGGCTGTTCAAAACTCCTCCCTCTGAAAAATCACATTGCCAGTCGTTTGCTTGTTAACAAACATAAAAGAAGGTTCACGAAAAGGTATACACAAACACTCCACTATTATACACATCGGACATAGAAATTACCTTAATAGTTTTAATCAGAATCGAAATAATTGAGGCAAACTATACTTTATTGTAGTTTTAACATATGTAGGCTTTATATTCGTGTTATTTTAGCCCTCATTATCACTAGGGCAACAATAATCACGAATATAATGCCTATCCATGTTAAAACTACAAAAAGTATAGCTTGCATCATTTCTTACAAGGAAGCTATTAAACCAAGAGTTCCAAATGGTGAAGTTGAAATCATCCCTTCGTAAATTTTACGGACGCCATCACGAGTTGGTTGACCGTTATGGAATAACCGTTTCACAAATGATATCGGATATGTTCCTTACGTCGTAACTACAATCCCCTTCCCTTTCATGAATGTGACCTACCGAATTAGACTATTTACCGGATTTGTAATCACATAAGCAACACGACGGGTGCCACATGTGGAGCAGGATCTGCTTACCCTTCCGGAGCACCTGAGATCACCCCTAGTTTTTGGTGGGGTTCGTATTGTTTATTCTTTAGTTTTCTATGTTGTGTCATTTGTACTATTGTTTTTCTGTTTGTCTTTTTCATTTTTAGCCATGGCGTTGTCAGTTTGTTTTAGATTTATGAGTTTGACTGTCCCTTTGGTATCTTTCGTCCCTCTTTTCTTAAACATCCTTACCTCATACATGTAATATTTTGCTTTATCTTCAGATTTTTTCTGGAAAATTAAATTTTCTACATGAAAAATAAAGTAATATAAAACTGTCTGATTATTTTGTTGACAAGTATTTTGTATGTTATTCTACTACACTGTATTTATAAGTTATCTTTGATCATCTCGAAGTAAATGAAAACCGATAAAGCGAAAGTGAGAAAAAGCAATCGAGTTGAGATGACCAATGATAATCTGATTATCGCTTTTTTACCTATGACGACGTTGTTAATTTCTTTGACAACGGGAACTTGCTCCATTAGTTTTTCATACCACTCTACTGTGCTGAGAAAGGAAACTTAGATTTTTCATTTGTACTATTATCTTAATGAAAATGAATCATTAAACATCACTGTAAATTTTTGACTGTGCATCATTATAATTATGATTATGAACCCTTTTATGTTTTCAAAAAAAAAAAAATGCATAGCATAATATATATATAGTTACACATTAACCCATAAATTAAAATAACCGTATTTCCGTCGATAAGGTTTTTGATGAACTCTATACACCTCTCCGTTTCTTTATCAAATTTCAGTTCGAATGCCGCTTTAAGATCACCATTTTCTTTTATCATATAGTCTATCATCATTCTTGAAACATCTTCATGCTAAGATAAATAAAAATTTTAATCTAAAAACTTTTAATAAGATCTTTCTTTTGCGACCCCTGTTACGTTTTGAGATTAAAACAATAAGAAACAACAAGCGAACCAAAGACCAGAAAACAGACCAAGGCCACCAATGTGTCTTCAACTTCAACACGGCGAGAAAATCCCGCAACTTGAGGCGGACCTCAGCTGTCTTTTTAACAAATATGTGTACTTGTTCAATAAAAAATCGTTACACGAAACTCCGAAACATATAAATCAACAAAGTTTTCTGTAAAATAATCTCAGATAGCTTGCAAATGGTTAATACACTTTTTTTCGAACTTGTGAGCAAAGATAACTCAAATTTTTAAATATAATTGATGAACCGGATATTAAAAAACTAATTCTGCAATCCATTTTTATACATTTGAAAGGGAATTGAACATAAACAAAGGTGAAGTCAAAATGCCGAGTTACTGAATGGGATTATCAAAATCTATCAAAATATTTGACGACAAGCTAAACGACCAATACACTCTCAAATAAACCCCTGTCAACAAACTATAGGTCATACACACATAGCCTTCATTGAAAGAAGTTGTATTTATCTATTTATATATATATATATATATTTTTAGTAATGCAGATATATATTTAAACTGTATTTAGAAATATGTATGTTCATGCACTATATCTTAAAGTCTGCCATTGTTGACATTCATATCACGGGATTTTATGATACATTAACATTAGTACATTTTAGCAGTTCGAGGTATAAAGATACATACTAGTATACTATTATATTCTCAATAATCCTGACAGTTTTTAATCTGTGTGAATTTTCATATAGGCTTTTTTACATTCAAGTAGTCCCTTTTTTAATTTGGGTATCATTCTAATTTTGCTCAGTTAGTTCCGACATCGGTTTCGGGCTTCCTTTTAACTTAGATTTACTTTGCGTATTGCTATGTGTTTGTTTATTCTATATTGGTTAGAGTTGTAGGGAGAAGGTTCAGATCTAAAAACAAATGTGTTTAACTCCGCTCATTTTTAAGCTGTCCCAAGAAACGAGCCTCTGGCCTTTGTAAGTCTTGTATGTTTTTTTTTTATTTTAGTTCATGTATATGTTTGGAGTTTGGTGTGACGTCCATTTTCATCAAACTAGTACACACTTTCTTAAGGGACCGTTTGAAAGCCCACCTTCATGTTAAGGATTTTTTCGCTTGTGGCCTGAGGCTGTTATCTGCTCTTTAGTCAGTTTGTTGTTTCTTTGACACATTCCTCATTTCTATTTTCAATTTTATTATTTTGAATGTTGGTAATATGAGTACTAAAAATATATTCATAGGCAACATCTTAGATAGATGAATTTTCTAACGAATGTGTGTATTAACATTTAATACTGCAACCTTTACTTTATGAAATTGTCGCTTATAACCATAACATTATATAATATCCATTATATTGTTACTACAAACCTTCCATGTCACTGTACTCGGGTCCTTCTTTGTCATTGCTTTATTAAACAATCGATCAAACAAATGAGAATATGGTCCGTGCCCTAAAAAAATGGAAACAAAGGTCATTTAAAAAAATTGTGTTTGAAAGAATATGAAACAGAAAGAAGGACGCATTTCGTAATCAAATTATATTAAGGAAACAGTAGTATATCGCTGTCTAAAAGCGAATTAAAACTAAGGAAAACATCAACTATAAGAGGTAAAAACGGAACAATAGAAACACTGACGTGCAGCAACAACAAACACCAAGATACATAGAAACAGAATATTTGATATACTGTCATATTCCTTGACTTTGTACAAGCCATTTTAAGAAAAAGTAGTGGGCTGAACCTTGTTGTATGGCTAGCCAAACCTCCTGCTTATATGGCAATTTTATTAAAAATTATTAAAATAATATTAATGTTATCTCCTTGGAAATATCAACAGTATATTATTACCGTGTTTTAAAGAATATATATCTTGAAAGTCACAAATTTGTGATATTTTAACCAAGTTTCCTACATTTCAATATGTTTACTACGATGGCTATTGACACTATAGCTATTAACAAGATCTTGGTCTTGACGTTTTGATGTCGTTTCCAAATTACGAATGAAGCAAGCATTTTAAATGGAATCACCTAACACTTCGAGCACGGTCGTACTTAGATTTGTGTTTTGAGCACAATTTTGTTCTCCGAGTACAGAGTTAAGTTTTGTGTATAAGAGCCCTTGTCTCATTCAATTTAAAATGACTTGATGCCAGTTGTTAGTACTCCTGTAAATTCCCGTCTGATTGCTCTTGAATTGGATATTTAAATTGGGGGCAAAAGATACCAGAGGCACGTTCAAACGCATAGATCGAAAATAAACTGACTACGTCATGGCTTAAAACAAAAACAAAAAGACAAATAATAGCACACAAAATACAAAAAGGAAAACTGAAGCAACACGAACCCCACCAAAACCTGGGGGTGAACTCATGTGCGCCGGAAGGGTAAGTAGATCCTGCCCACATGTGGCACACGACGTTTTGTTCTTGTTATATCAAACCCGGTAAATAGTCTAATTGAATCATGGTGTTGCTAATTGTTCAACTGATTAATTGTGATTAAAATTGGTATCTGTCTTACTGTTTTGCTTACCTATATCATGACATAATGCTGCTATCTCAATACACAGTTTGTCATTTTTGCTCATTTTTGCTTTTTCTAATTTCGTTTTCTTTTCATTTTCACCATCTGTTCCTAACTTGTTTACGTCTTTTTTAAGTCGTTTCTTCAACTGACGTGCCAAATTACTGGCTAAGAAACATGTTCTGAATATATATGAATAAATGACAAGTTTGAGTGTTGCTTTCAAATTGATAGAGTTAAACAAAAAATTAAGCAATCTCCTTATTGGCATTAATCTGCATATAAGACAACAGATGTGGTTGGTTCTGATTTGAAGTACAAAAAATTGTTTTCAGCGTTATTTCTTAGACAAAAAATGCAAATGTAACAGTGATAACCTAAAGCGAAGAGAGTATTGTTTGCTGTATCAAAATACGTAAAAAAACAAAAACACACAAAATATATGTTTTTTTTTCAAACTTTGATAAAATGAAGAAAATAATCCTTATGAAATTGCATACCATGTGCTTTCCAGAAGGAAGGAAATGTTAATAAGGAAAGTGAAAGTAGTATTTCATCAAAATCACGAAATAATGTGTTTTTTGAATCAAGCACTTTTATCATGAATTAAGAAGACAAATGAACGTATGTTGAGGTTCTTGTAGATGAAACTGTATATTAGTATACCATGAGAGCATTATCATTAGTGAATTTGAGACATCGCAAAGTTCAAATTTATTTCAGTTGAGTTATCATAGAATTCTGCCACCACTCAATTAAATCATCATTCTCCCAAAGTCTCACCGGATTTCATATATATGATGAATAACGTATTTATCCTTGATTTTTAACAAGTGATACTGTTAAAACGGTTAATCATGCGTTTCACAAGCATGCATTTTATAAAGTAATATATTCAGGTGTTGGTCGTTATTGGATATCGTATCACATATTATCACGGATATTTCTATTTGTTGTACCCACACTTGTTTCTTTTCCCTCGATTTTTACATCAGCGAACGTGACTTATTATCATATTTTTAATAATAAGCGCACCACAATGAGCACCACTAGTATATCAGAAACAGCATTTTATGCCAGAGCCTCTGATGATTTTATCCCTGTATTTTATTCCTGTTTATGAGGTCTGTATTGCGTTCTTTTTAGGTTAAAGTGTTGTGTGAATTAAACTTTTGATGTTTTTCTTCATAACGAGTTTTTTATTTATTAGTGTCTTCTACTATCATTTACTTAATACTTATAAACTGTATGTTACTTACCCAATACTGTGTTCAAAACGGTTATGCGATGCGGAAGGATAAACAAAATAACACCCACCAAGTTGTTTGATATTTCTCAGTCGTTGGAACTGAGGTGTATCAATTATTTTTATAAGTAATGGATCAAGCTCGATTGTGCCATGTATTGGATCATTTAGTATCTGTAGAATACAATATGAGAAAATTAGATGCATTCCTGATGCAAGTATTAATATACTTTTAAAAAAAATATCGTCATAGTACAAATTGAATGTTCAAGAAAAGAAACTCATTTTGCTATAAGGAATATTTTTTCTCTGAAATACACATGTTCCAAATGTGATTTTAAAAGAGACATTTATAGTTTTACAAGTGTATGATGGATAAGTACCGAATAAGACTTTTAGAAATAGGCTACAAAATACGAAAAGAGTATGTAATACTACAAAAACAATTATAATTTAAGCTTTGCGTCCGGCAATATGCTAACCCATCCAAGATTAGATACATTTGTGAACATGGCTATTTGGAGTTCATAGAGTGTTACACCAAACACGAGGTATGATATGTAAGGTCCGTATTTCGACGAGACTAGTACTGTACTGAGCACTTATACATCCCGTTATTTTAAACTCACCTCCAACCAAAAAGATTGTCACCGTTAGACGGGAATATGTGTAGGAGATAAAAGTCAACCCTTCGTGTGAATTTTAGAAGATATCTTCATTCAACTCTTTTTAAAGAAACTTAGAATTGAAAATTCAAAACACCAAGGAAAATTAAAAAAGAAAAAGCCCTTATCAAATTGCAAAATAAAAAGCTCAAACATATCAACTAATTGGAAAACAACTGTCATATTCCTGTCTTGGTTCCGATATTCCCCTGTGAGGAAAACAGTTAATCCAACCTGATTATTTAGCTAACTCAACTTCCACGTGTATGATAGTCGCATACAATTCCATTATATTGACAGCAATGTGCAAACAAAACAAGCAGACATACTAAATACTAGTTCCCTAGGATGTGTTTTAGTTGATTTTAATCTCTGATACATGATTTTTTATTATTAATTATTTTGGCTTTTAACTAGCTGTCAGTAACTGAGAGAACTCTCAAATCGTACTTTCTTGTTAATTTGACCTGCTGATACTATTTGTAATGCTATACCAGCTTTGATCATTTGGAATATTTCCTAATTTTCGCTTCTTCGTACTATGAACATCAAAATTATTCTCCTTAAATCTGTATAGGAAGTTTTATCTTGCTCTAATAGTATAGTTTTCTTGTTGATATTCACACCATATGTATTAAGTGTTAAATCGGGTATTTATATTACAGAACTTTCTTGGTATTCCTTATTGAAAGATTTTATATACACAGAAGTAGTATACCTAAAACGACAAAGTTATTTTTCATTTAACTGTATATAGTATGAAACCGGTTTTTTTTCAAAAGTGATGATGTTCTAAGGGGTTGTTAAATATTTCGCGGTGGTGTCTTGCCATGGCTTTGTTTGGACTTGTTTGTTTGCCTTTTGGGCCTTGAATGTTTGTCTCTAAACAAAATATTAACTATGTATTGGCATTCATGTATCGCAGATCAAATTTATTCGTTCAGTGTGTTAATATACGTTTTTTTTTATTGAGTTACGCCTTCCAATAGATATTTTATCGTCTATGTCGTGGTGTTATACTATTGTTTCAGAAAAAAGGGAAAAGGTTTGGTATCATTTAAACATTTAATCCCGCTGCAAATGTTTGCACCTGTTCTTATAGTTATCAAAGGTACCAGGATTATAATTTAGTACGCCAGACGCGCGTTTCGTCTACATCAGACTCATCAGTGACGCTCATATCAAAATATTTATAAAGCCAAACAAAAACAAAGTTGAAGAGCATTGAGGATCCAAAATTCCAAAAAGTGGTGCCAAATACGGCTAAGGTAATCTATGCCTGGGATAAGAAAATCCTTAGTTTTTTGTAAAATTCAAATTTTGTTAACAGGAAATTTATAAAAGTCAGGAATATGATGTACCGTAGTTTTTGTTTGTTTATGTAATTTATACGTGTTTCTCGTTTCTAGTTTTTTTATATAGATTAGACCGTTGTTTTACCCGTTTGAATGGTTTTACACTAGTAATTTTGGTGCCTTTTATAGCTTGTTGATTCGTGTGAGCCAAGGCTCCGTGTTGAAGTCCGTACATTGACCTATAACGGTTTATTTCTATAAATTGTTATTTGGATGGAGAGTTGTCTCATTGGCACTCATACCACATCTTCCTATATCTATAAAAATGTGTTACAATTTACCTTCGACATATTTGTTAATCTTTTTTTTTGTCGCTTCGCTGTTTGTTCCGATGACTACAAAATATATCTTTTAAATAGAACATATGTATGAACAAACAAATCACAAATGATAAAAATGTAAAGTTTTATGAATAACAAATAAAAACATTTTTACTTTTATTGTTTCGAAGGTATCATAAAACTGCGTTATTTACAATAACCCTTGAACAAAAGTGTTCGTTTTAATATAAATCAAATATTTACATATTCAGAACATCATAAATTTCGATATAAGCATATGGTATCTTATATGTTCAATTATAAGTTGTTTATGAAGAAAATACATGCAGTCTGGCTGAAGAGGCAAGCACAGATACGTTCTAAATCACTTTGCTTCTTATTATTCCATTTCACATGATCATGTGAAAGCTAGTTCGTAATATCAAAACCATGTCAAATAAAACTCATTATAATATCAAAGTTCTAAAAGCATTATATCTGTCTTACCTGAACACTTTTCAAGTAGCAGTTACGACTACTACGTTGTTATAACGAGATGACCTTGCTCTTATCGGTATAGTACAAGATATCCGTAATATGAGTTCTTATCAATTTATGCAAGAAGGCAAATTACATCATTCGAAGTGGTGCTGATATCGCTTATCTTATGTTTTTTATGTATAGTATTCATATCACATGCTGCCTGATTAAAAGTTTTTCTAATAAAATTTAAATGCATTAACTGGTAAGACATATTTAATTTCGATCGATTCGGGATCAGTAAATTGCTTTTAGGATGAGATCAACATTATACAGAGTAGAACGCCAATCAGTGTGTCAAAAACGAAAATACGTAATCTTCCTGTGTCGAAATTAAAATTTCCTTATAATTCATTGTTATCTTGAACTTTGGTGTACGATAATATAGAAAAGAATAATTTCCTTTCATGCTGTTTATCATTTGAACATTTTGTATTTTATGATTGCTGTAATGATAAAAAAACCATTTAAAAAAGTGTTGTCGGAGGAAAAAAGAGAAATATGCAAGATCAAAAGATAAATTAAAAGTAAGATAACTACTGAATTGTTAAAAGGAATATAATATTTGAACTTGCAAAGTTCAAAAAGCGAAAACAAGATGTAGAAAATGTGTTACATCGTTTAACACATTGATACAACGACCTATTATTTACGCACGAAAATATATTGCATATTTTCCTGAAATCGAAATGGCAGTAAAAAGGAAACTATAGAAAAAAGCAAAAACAAATGCATTAAACAAAAGGGTAAAAACAAATATCAATATAAATATCTTTATGTCGTAAAACATAACATTATAATATATTTGATGTCAACAAAGATTATCAATTGTAATTACAATAGACAATACTTATAAAGATCGTGCACAGGCAATGTTAAATATGTTAATCGATCTATCTGATCAATGCCTGTTAGTATATTCAGATCAGGGTCAGTGTAAGACTTGTTGCAATGTATGAAATAATGCAATTTTGGCACCGGCGGATTTTCAATAATAATAAATGTTATTGCACAATCCCATAAATCATATTGATCGAAGAAACAATACATGGTTTGATTTGTGACATAACTATATGTATAACCGGAAAAGAGGCATTTCATCACTCGGTTTTGGGAATAAATTTAAGCAAACCATAACATTATTCATCTAGTTTAATCAGGTTAATATATATAAATTTAAACTTTGTTAAATTGATTGAACTGCGATTACTTAAATTTATCAGGTTTCTTTTAAGAATGTTTTAAAGGCAAAACATAGGAAAAACGTATGTGGGTGACTTATATTATAATTTTATTGAAAATAATTTTGAGAGAAAATTTACTTAGAAAATTTAAATCTATTCCATTACTTCAAGCATTTAAATATTTGAGATACTTTAATTCACTGTAACTATATTTAAAGCATATCTAAATAACAAAAACAAAAAAAACACACTAATTTTCTGGAAATCGTAAAACAGAAATCATAAATTCAAAAACAACTTTAAATGGTAAAATCACAAAAACACAGAACTCCGAGGAAAGTCAAAACCCAAAGTCCCTAATCAAATGGCAAAATCAAATGATGAAACACATCAAACACAGAAGCAAGCAAAGAATGACTAAAAAACAATTGCACGCCCCCCCCCCCCCCCTTTTCCCCCCAACAACAACAACAACAAAACTAAATAAACATAAAACGTAAACATAATTTAACAGCTTTATTACTATTTTTCTAGTTTCCTCATATTGAAACTTCATTTTTTTTGGCATTCTCGGGAGAGCTCAGTCTACATTATTCCTGTTTATATTGGTATTAAATACACCATCACGACCAAAATAAAATGTTGGTAAAACCTGCAGCGATTTATATAAAGCATCAATAGAATATTTGAGTTATATATTTTATATTTTGATCAGATTGAATAAAGCATGGCGTTTCGTGATTTGGTGAAATGTTTATAAGAGAAAAATATATCCTCAAAATAAATTGATATGTAACGAAAAGAAAAATATAAGTATACTTACTTGGCCAAGTGTGCGTGCAGGTTAAGGATATATTTACAGTATTTAAATAATATTAAAACTCTTCACTTAACAAAAGACGAGGAAGAAGTTGCGGTTTCTAAATATATATGTTTTCAAAGGTAACTAATATTTCAATGCTTTTCATTACAATTTTCTGGAAATAAAATTCCAATAGAAGATTGACACAGAAAAGTCTATCTTAAGTATTAAAAGTTTAAGAAAACATGTATACTATTACTTAATTCACGGGTATAAATAAGATTATTTTCAGGAAATTGAAATGAAAGTCGAAAGGAAATCATAAATAATAAGAATCAATACAATAAAACAAAAGAGTAAAACACAAAAATAAATAAAAAGATCTAATAGGATTAAATTGCAAATATCGTAATCTTATTACTACCACTGGGTTAATGCCTCTGCTGGTGGACTGTTAGTCCCCGAGGGTATCACCAGTCCAGTAGCCAGTGCTTCTGTACTGGCATGAAAATACGGATTTTTTGTGTTATTAAAATTTGCTGTTACAAAATGTTAGAAATTATTATACATTAAGGAATGTATCTCCCTCATACAAAGCTCTAAGTCCTTTTTCGGATTTGGCTATACTTTTTGGACCTTTTGGACTATAGCTCTTCATCTTTTATATAAGCATTGGATTACAAATATTTTGGCCTAGAGCATCACTTAAGAGACATGTATTGTCGAAATGCGCATCTGGTGCAGGAAAATTAGTACCGTTAATGTTATTACTACCACTGGGTCGATGCCTCTGCTGGTGGACTGTTAGTCTCCGAGGGTATCACCAGTCCAGTAGCCAGTGTTCTGTACTGGCATGAAAATACGGATTTTTTGTGTTAATAAAATTTGATTTTACAAAATGTTAGAAATTATTATAAATTAAGGTATGTATCTCCCTCATACAAAGCTCTGATTCCTTTTTCGGATTTGGCTATACTTTTTGGACCTTTTGGATTATACCTCTTCATCTTTTATATAAGCTTTGGATTTCAAATATTTTGGCCACGATCATCACTGAAGAGACATGTATTGTCGAAATGCGCATCTGGTGCAGGACAATTAGTACCGTTAATGTTATTACTACCACTGGGTCTATGCCTCTGCTGGTGGACTGTTAGTCCCCGAGGGTATCACCAGTCCAGTAGCCAGTGCTATTGTGCTGGCATGAAAATACTGATTTTTTTGTGTTATTAAAATTTACTGTTACAAAATATGAGATATCATTATAAATTAAGGAATGTATCTCCCTCATGCAAAGCTCTAAGTCCTTCCTTTTTCGGATTTGGCTATACTTTTTGGACCTTTTGGATTATAACTCTTCATCTTTTATATAAGCATTGGATTATAAATATTTTGGCCCAAGCATCACTGAAGAGACATGAATTGTCAAAATGCGCATCTGGTGCAGGAACATTAGTACCGTTCATGTTATTACTACAACTGGGTCGATGCCTCTGCTGGTGGACTGTTAGTCCCCGAGGGTATCACCAGTCCAGTAGCCAGTGCTTCTGTACTGGCATGAAAATACGGATTTTTTTGTGTTATTAAAATTTGCTGTTACAAAATGTTAGAAATTATTATAAATTAAGGTATGTATCTCCCTCATGCAAAGCTCTGATTCCTTTTTCGAATTTGGCTATACTTTTTGGACCTTTTGGATTATGGCTCTTCATCTTTTATATAAGCTTTGGATTTCAAATATTTTGGCCACGAGTATCACTGAAGAGACATGTATTGTCGAAATGCGCATCTGGTGCAGGAAAATTAGTACCGTTAATGTTATTACTACCACTGGGTCGATGCCTCTGCTGGTGGACTGTTAGTCCTCGAGGGTATCACCAGCCCAGTGCTTCTGTACTGGCATGAAAATACGGATTTTTTGTTTTTGTGTTATCAAAATTTGCTGTTACAAAATGTTAGAAATTATTATAAATTAAGGAATGTATCTCCCTCATGCAAAGCTCTGATTCCTTTTTCGAATTTGGCGATACTTTTTGGACCTTTTGGATTATAGCTCTTCACCTTTTATATAAGCTTTGGATTTCAAATATTTTGACCACGAGCATCACTGAAGAGACATGTATTGTCGAAATACTTTGAAAATGTAAGTATTTTTTAATTGGCTTTGTAGTATCTCCTTTAGATTTAAATAATATGTAAACTATAAGCTAAAAGAATAAGTCATCACAAATTTAATGTGAAACCAATGGCAAGTACGTTAAACTAATTGTAAACAAGTTTACTGTACATGGCGTTTGGTGAGAACACGGCCTAAGGTAAACAGTTTCGCAATATATTTTTTTATTAAAGGGACAAACATATGTGAATGGTTTTTATTATAATTTTTGGGATATTAAATTGCGACAGAAGATTGACATAGAAAAGTATATCCCATCACTTAAGTATCTAAAGTTTAAGAAATTGATACTTTTATTTACTTCACGGGTATATATAAATTATTTTTTTGGAAATTTAAATTGAAAATGAAAATGAAACCATCAAAAAAAGAAATGAGTTAAATAAAACAGTAAAAAAACTAAATAGAAAATCATCAGGTTAGATTTTAAATATCCTAAGAGATCAAAAATGACTGTCAAATGTAAGAATACTAGACTATGTTCATAAAGATCACAGATAGAAGGCTGACTAGATAAAACTCTGCACAAGCAATGTTTAATATGTGCATCGATCTATTTGATTACCGAATGTTAATATATGCAGATTAAGGTCACTGTAAAGTCGTAAACAATGCATGAAACAACCTATAACTAATTTTGATCGCACAATCAGTGGCTTGATTTAAGATTTAACAAAAGATTATGATGGACAGCAACCAACGACAAGCACTGCATTTCAAACCCCTATTTACAAAACTTTTGAATTTTCGAAAAACTAAGGATTTTCTTATCCCAGGCATAGATTACCTTAGCTGTATTTTGCAAAACATTTTGGAATTTTGGATCCTCAATGCTCTTCAACTTTGTACTTGTTTGGCTTTATGAATATTTTGATATGAGCGTCACTGATGAGTCCTATGTTGACGAAACGCGCGTCTGGCGTACTAAATTATAATCCTGGTACCTTTGATAACTAATTAGTTAATTTTTTTATGAATTAAGACTTAGATAAATTGTTATCATGCACTGATATAACGTACCTTTAAAGTCAAAAGAAATGTTGACGACAGTAAGAAGGTACAGGTTTTATAACAAAATGTTTTAAAGGGCACAAATAGAAATAAAATATGTATATGCTTTTTAATATAATTTTGGGGAAACTAAACGTTAAGAGATAGTTGACATAGAAAAATCTATTAAATCACTTTAGTATTTAAATGTTTAAGAAGATAACGAGTTCTCGAATATATACATATATATATATATAGCTCATTTGAATTATAAATGATAAATTATCACCATCATTTTCTGGAAATCAAAATTTGAAGTAAAAAGGTACATACAATTAAAAAGGTTTAAAACGAAAACAAATTTTAAAATACTCAAGCAAGCAAACAGAGATAAAACAAAACTATGCAATAAAAAAACACAGCAACAAAAACTTAAGAAACAGCAAAATGTAAACATACTTTAATACAAACTCTTCTTACACCTTATAGAAAAGTCCTTAGTAATTTGCATTGTTTTGAGAGCTCAGTTTTCCTATTTATATGTGAATAACATTCACCCGTAATACAAAAATCAAAATGCGGGTAAAACCCAAACGAATTTGAAAAAAATAAGTTTCAAATGAATATTTTTAAAAAATTGATCCATCTCATTGTTTTTTTGCCGTTTTTGGCACAACCTTTTTGATCTTTTGGTCCTCGATGCTGTTCAACTTTGTACTCGTTTCGGTCTCAAACTTTTGTATTGACATAGGTCTTGTGTGGACAAAATACACTTCTGGCGTATTAAAATTTTGAACTTGTTGCCTTTTGTTGGCTGTTGTTCGTGTGATTCTTTGTCAATTGTGTTCTCCAATTTATTTATATTGTAGTCCTGTGTTGTCATTTTGATGTTATATTTCACATGGCCATAAAAGTGCGAGGTTTGGCATGCCACAAAACCAGGTTCAACCCACCATTTTTTCCTTTAAAAATGCCCTGTACCAAGTCAGGAATATGGTCATTGTTATATTATAGTTCGTTTCTGTGTGTATTACATTATAACGTTGTGTCGTTTGTTTTCTCTTATTTTTGAGTGTAAATTCACATTGCGATAAGACGTGTCACGGTACTTGTCTATCCCAAATTCATGTATTTGGTTTTGATGTTATATATATATGTTATATTTGTTATTCTCGTGGGATTTTGTCTATATGTGTTACATTTTAGTGTTATGTCGTTGTTCTCCTCTTATATTTAATGCGTTTCCCTCGGTTTTAGTTTGTTATCCCGATTTTGTTTTTTGTCCATGGATTTATGAGTTTTGAACAGCGGTATACTACTGTTGCCTTTATTTGGTCAGTTTAAATTCATCATGGCTATATTTACTTGAATTTGTAAAATATTGTTTCTGAGAAAGAAAAAAACATTATTGAATTTTATCTTAAATGAAGAATATAAATATGCCTTCGTGGCCAAATATGTGTGCTGGTTAAAAATATATAAGAATAAAACTCGATCAACGCCACTATTTAAACATCCATATTTATATCAAATCGGTTTTAGTTTAAGAATACACCACATAAAACGCATAACCTCTTTAATGTTTAGCTTAGGATTTAGTTCCTTTACCAATGGAAACGTTAAATGACGACCTTGTGCAGCAGCCTTTTATCTGCAATTTTCAGATATGAATATTTGATTAAAAATAACTAGGGTCTATGTCTTTTATTACGATCATTTAAAAACCTTTTAAAAACATTTTTGGTAGTAATGGATCATCACAGCCAAATGCCTATTTATTTTAACAGTATAATTCAATAAAAATAAATCATCTCTACATAAAAGAGAGGTGGAAAAGGAAAAGGGGACGGGATTGTAGTTACGATATAAGTAAAATATTGTAAACGGATAATACAAAACGGTCAACCAACTCGTGATGGCGTCCAAAGAATTCACTAAGAGATGATTTTAACTACACCACTTGGAACTCTTGGAAAAAGTACTTTCATATAGTTCGAAACAGCAGCTATGTTATGTCTTTCAAATACAAAATCAATTATTCTTTTAAATTGGCAATAACTGTATTTCGAATGGAACAGTATTAATTTTCGTCCCCAAAGCAATGTGTAGCGCTATATTACATTTGGTAAATTCTAAACCATTAGCTTTTTATACCATACAAGTTGCAAAATGAGAAGATTTCCACTCAATTTTTTCTGTTTGATTATAGGTTTATGCTGAATTGAAACATATATATAGACTTTTAAAAAATCTTGCAGCTTTTTGGGGATATCAATCCAGGAAAGTGGAAGGATATCATGTTTACTGGAAGTGGTGTGGCCTAGTAAAAACAGCAAACAGAAAGTAGGAAAAAAAAATTTGACTTCAGGATTACGTAACTTTTTATTCTTCGTGGCATGACCACTTTGTTTCTCGATTAAATCACAATTTCACATTAGTACATATATGATTCGAACATGAAAACATTTTTCTATGTAGCATTTTTTATTTCTTTATTTTCAAAGATCATTTGTTTTACATGTAAGCCTATGGAGCAGTCAATTACAAGACTGCAACCTGCATAGGGTATTTTTTTCATATGTTAACTGCAAGGAAGTAGCTCATGTGGACTTTTGTGTGCCCAGAATGATCAAACATCATGATTTAAGGACTTTTGAAGAGAAAAAAATCATGGGGTATCAAGTTACACTTCAAAAACTGAAATTATGTAATAATTATGCGTTTTTATACTAGACACCATTCAAAAGTAATTATAGACATAAAGCACAACATTTTGAGGCAAATTGAGATTTTGATGGTATAACATACATGATTTTCAATTAAAAAGAACATAGAAAGATTTTTTTTCAATGAAATCTTTTTCTTGTGATGAAAATTCTAGTTTTATAGAAAATAAGTGCAAAGTTGAAGAGACAGCTACAAACAAAAGTAATATTTTTCTCTAGGTTTATTTTTTTTTATAACTCAATTCTTGACATTTAGGTACAATATGTATAAAATGAACCTTTGGTGAAAAGATTTTCAAAAAATGTTCATTGTTCATGAGGCTATACTTTTTTCCTGTCTGCGGCACTGCATGGTTAATTGAAATTTCCATATTTGGGTTAAAAATTTGTTTAAAAAGTAGAATTTTTCTAAAACTATCCATCGTGACAAGAATTTTTGTGATTAGGTTTGACAAATAATCAATATTCTTACCAAAAACACCAACTTGAGTATTCATTTTGTTTTTTCTTGAATTTTATTTCAAATTTTATATGCATTGGTGTGTCAAGTTCAGTCTAAAAACCATGATATAGTGGGCATGTATAAAGACCAGTATAGTGAAAATAGAGAAAGGTATGGTCTTTCTTGTGTTCAGATAGTTGTATTGTAGCAAATTCTTCAATATGAAAAAGTTTTGGGTAGTTTTTCAATTTTGACTTAAACAATAGGCCCACTTGAGTATATTTCATTGAAAAATGGGGGAGGGGTAAACTATTGAATGTGCTTCAATTAAAAAGAAGGAAAAAAATAAAAAAATAATAGATAAGAATACTCTTCTAGCTTCACAGAATCCAAATAATAATAAAACATTTATAAAGATAGACTAGAATGAGATTGACAGATCATTTGATAGACATGACTGATTTTCAAATTTTGCCTGTTTTCAGAAAGGGGTATTGCTTCAATAGTGGGGTCATTTTTATTAATACAGTTAAACAATTCTTTTAATAGCATTTCTTACGTTCAAATATTGCTACTTAATGAAACTTAGTAAATGGTTTTTTTTTTAAGACATGTCATTATTGTTATAGGTACCAGTCTTGTATTACAACTCCAGTTCGGTGCATGTCAAAACATGGAGGGTAACAAAATAGTGCATTTTTTTCTGAATTTTTTTCTGAACTCAATTTTTTCTGTTTGATTATAGGTTTATGCTGAATTGAAACATATATATAGACTTTTAAAAAATCTTGCATCTTTTGGGGGATATCAATCCAGGAAAGTGGAAGGATATCATGTTTACTGGAAGTGGTGTGGCCTAGTAAAAACAGCAAACAGAAAGTAGGAAAAAAAAATTTGACTTCAGGATTACGTAACTTTTTATTCTTCGTGGCATGACCACTTTGTTTCTCGATTAAATCACAATTTCACATTAGTACATATATGATTCGTACATGAAAACATTTTTCTATGTACCATTTTTTATTTCTTTATTTTCAAAGATCATCTGTTTTGCATGTAAGCCTATGGAGCAGTCAATTAAGTAAATAGGATATGATAGTTTTCAATATT
The DNA here is from genome assembly GCF_963676685.1 of Mytilus edulis. Taxonomy (NCBI): domain Eukaryota; kingdom Metazoa; phylum Mollusca; class Bivalvia; order Mytilida; family Mytilidae; genus Mytilus; species Mytilus edulis. The sequence continues at coordinate 80,588,507 of NC_092348.1, forward strand.
AAAATATATGATGCGAAGCATATTTCTGTTCACGTTTAGGTGTAATACCACCAAATCATGGAACGTCATATCCGGTTGTATACGAAAGTAGGTCTAAAAAAATATTCCCTTGAATTTGACATTTCAATGCACTTAATTTTTTCTGAGTCATAAACATGTATGTTGTGTGTCTGAAAGCATCATTCTTTTTTTATTTGATGGTCTTATAACATATTTTGGAAAGTTAAGGTTACATAGTTACCAAAGCAGGTAATCAGTAAATAACAGTGTAAAAATTGGGTTGTTTACTTCCGGTGGTGGTTACTTTCTTATATGCAATGAAATGTAGTGTGAAATTTTCACTGTAGCACTGAAAAGGATTAAACTTTATACATGCAAAGTATTTTTTTGGTTGAAATAAAGGTAAATACTGTACAATTTTTTTTAAAAGTGCCAATTTAACAAAGATTAATAGGGGAAATCAATGGTGGTATGGCACCTTTATGTTTTTTGGATTTTGACTTCCATTAAATGGTAGCGTAATACAAATGAGTTTTTTTCAATGTTGTTTTATTATTAAAGATAAACAAAACACATTACAATATCAATGCATATTTAGAGAAGAAAATATTTGAAAGGAATGTTACGTTTTTCGGTAGGTCAATTGACTTTTTTTTATGTTAAGAAAATGAGGTTTTACAAAAAATATTAACAAAATGCTTTAGTCCTATTTCTAGATAATTTCAAATTTAGGATGCATCTTTTTCTAAATACACCTAAATGCATTTAAAATTTATGTGTTTCTTCTTTTTTGTCATTTAATGACAGATCATTCTAAAAAGTATCTTGAATTTTACATACAGTATTACTTTCATTTTCTTAAATTTCAAAAGCAAAAAATAGGGTTTTCCACCTTTCCGTGGAAAGACCTATTGATTATGTTCTGATTATTATTATTTTTTTCTTCCATTGTGTTGTTTCTTTATAAGATGTCGCTTTGTATTTGGAATATAGTATCGTACAGTTTATACGCTTTTGAAACTAACAGTGCTTAATCAAACACTTTATACGTTGTAAGAGTTATCTCCCCAAACACTGTTTGTCTTGTTGCAATTACTCCTTCGCAACCGTAAGATATGACGACAAATTTATTTTACCAAATTCCTCGTTATATCTTCAGGATCAGGATGGCCATTGGAACCGAAGCAATCCGGAGACGTCATATGAGAGTTATACTCCCTTATGTATTTGATATAATTGATACGCATTTCTAACTGCTAAAACATAAGTGATAGAGACCTACGGTCTTTTGATTTGAGGTCATTGGTTGAAAAAAAAAGAAAATAAGATCAAGGTCAAAGTCAAAGTCAAGGTCATATTCTAAATTTTGATTTGGCTTATTTTCACTTATTTTCAAAACCTTATAACATATCTACAAATTATTTTTTCTAAATTGTTAGTTGAGACATGTCGTAACATATAAATTTTGTATGAATAGGTGCGTAGACAATAAATGGGAGTGTTCGCCTATCACATATTTAGAATTATGTGTAAAGTGAAATAACTCAGTAACCATCTATAATACTAAAATAACGAGGTCCAATATGTCAGCCGTCATCAGGTAAAAACGGCAAATCAAAGAATTCAACTTTATATATAGCTTATATAGGACATTGGTGTTGATTAAAAATTACACCACTCCAGACCCTTTTGCAGTCCACATAATTAATATTGCCAATAATTAACAAGTTCCGGGTCGAATCCGATACCGATACCAATAGTATATTCACCTGTTACCTATTACCTTATCTGTACGTTCCGCATCTAACAGGCGCACCACCATACGGTGTATTTAGGATTTTGCTATATACACGGGTCATAACCACAGGGTTGACACTACTCAATTCAACCATTGTCACATTGTTCCCTATTGTAGTATTTTAATCAGTATGTTCACCTGTTACCTATTACCTTATCTGTACGTTACGCATCTAACAGGCGCACCACCATATGGTGTATTTAGGATCTTGCTATATACACGGATCTTAACTTCAGGGTTGACACGTCTAAATTCAACCATTGTCACATTGTTCCCTATTGTAGTATTTTAATCAGTATGACTTTCTAAGATGACAATACGAATACTAAAAATCTGGACTTAGATTAAGGCGTATAGGTACAGTTTTCAAGTTGTTAGAGGGCATGCAGGGCCGTTACTACATTGAGGCAAATGAGGCAAATGCCTCATGTTTTAAATTTCAAAAAAAAAAAAAAAAGATTGTTTCATATGATTGTCTTCATATCAAATTGTTTTCACTGAAGTGTCTTGCAAGAAGCAAGTTCTCTTCACTCTTTGATGTCGCCCCGGCATATTTTTCGTAATCCATGTTTCTATTTTACTTTTGGTTTTCAGAGTTGATGGTCTATTGTTTGTACTTCTGTGTCCCGGGTTTGTCTTTTGTTCATTTATTGTCCTACTTGATGACTAGTCTGAGTGTTGATTTTCATTTGTAAACGTGTCACACTGTGTAATGTTGCATGTCCACCGGTGTCTAGGCATTATGCGAGAAAATATTTTAAGAATCTACGATGCTACTGGACACAGATAAAAGTGGTCGTTTCTGCATGGAGAATTGAACTTGATATCAAAGAATACGAAACTGTCTTTCTTGTATATAAAACCATACCCAATGGATTGCAAAATTAGATATTTTCTGTAGGTGAGATATGCACAGACGTGATAGATATCTATTATAGATATGGAAAATTGAATATCTTAATCAACAAAAAAAAATAAAAAATAACTGTATCATATACCCAAGCGCCTGTGGATAAAACTAGATAGCTGACATGGTTTAAATTAAAGTAAGACCCCCAAATTCCCGGTATCAAATCATTTGTTGAAAAAAACATCAATGTATTGCCATATGACCTAATTTACATTCAAGGGTTAAATTTGCATTAAGTCGTGTTCAGACCCTTTAACATATGAAGTACACGTGCACACAATGTCAATGTATAGAAAAAAACACAAATGATCAATGGTCAAAGTTTGTATTCCTGTTCTTCATCTTGCTGAAGGGTCTTCAATAATGAAAGAATCATAAATACCGTAAAACAAGGTCATGCATGATATGGTCCCTAGTGTCGACTTGAACAGTACTAGTATTTAACGTATATTACTGCACTAATGACTGTCACTATATTTAAATCTAGTCATAAAAAATCTCTCAAGTCAGCACAATACAAGACGAGAACAGACAGACAGATCCGGTATAAATTATTATGAGAATTACGATTTTTGCTTTATCCTACATATCGGTCTTTTAATGTTTTGAATTTCCCTAAATCTTTAAAGTCTTAAATATCAATGAATCTATGTGTTTGCTTTGAGACCAGAATATTGTCGAAAAAATAGCTAAAAATGATTTGCGTTTCTATGTAAGATAGAGTCCGGGAAACGCTCAGAATGCACGATTTTGCGTTATTTTCCTCAGAGCTTCTGGGGGCCTTAAGCGGCCCCCAGACCCCTCGCCAAAAATTTTTCGACTCGCTACGCTCGGCGAATATATTTTGCCTCAGTATTAAAAAGGGATAGTTACGGCCCTGGCATGACGTAAAACAGTGAATTAAAGAATTCAACTTTATTTATAACTAATATAGAACAATGTTGTTGATTAAAAAATACTCCATTCCAGGCACTTTTGTTTTCCAAATAATTAATATTACCAATAATTGACAAGTTCAAGGTCGACGGGTTCAAACAGAAAGCTTTTTAAAGCAGAGAAAACTGCGCATCTTATAATCGGCATGACTTTATCCGATAATACGCATAGTTATATACTTTAATTCAGTCACGGATCCGCGATATCACAGGTGTGTTCTAGTACATATTAAGGACCTAGGGTCTTTTGATTTGAGGTCCTTGGTTTGTGAGCTAGAAATTGAAGTCAAGGTCATAGGTTAATAGGACGTTCTAGATTTTGACCTTTGCTTTAAATTCATATTTATACATCATAAAGCCATAGGAACTGAAATTTTAGACTGTTTTGTTATATTTTAATATCAAAATAGATCTTTACTGGTGGAAAGACCTTCAATTGTTCTCTGAAAAATTGGTTTTTTATTTCATATTAATTTAGATTTTTTTTTATCTTCTGATTTCCGATCTGTTTCAGAGTCGTCATAAACTATAATATATTTGTTTTCTAAAATTCTCGTTCTTTAATTTACACAAATATTATTTTAACTCTATCAGGCAAATTTGACCATATATGAATTTATGCTTTCTTGTACGTCCCTTTTTGGTCAATTATATTACATTATGTTTCTGTGAACGTGTGCATCCCTTGCTAAGAAATGTTCAGTTTTTAAGCGTTTCTTATTTATGCAAATCCAGAAAAGCGCATTGGCCGAACGAAATATATGTAAAGTGTTGTCTTCTTACCCATCACTGGTTCGATATCACAAACGTTTGACTTTTAGCCCACACGAGTTTGAACAGAACAGTAGTCAGTGCTTCGATACAAAAATTATTTATTATATATTACAGAGATTTATTTATGAATGTATATAAACTCATCATAGATACCAGCATTAAATTTCGTATTAACACCAGACGCGCGTTTCATCTACAAAATAACCAGCGACGCTCGAATCCAAAAACGTTATATGTGTGATGTATGTTTACATAGTTTTGGCTGCTGAATGTCAATTATAGTCACATTAATTGATTATGGTTGTTAGAGTGGACAACCGTTGTAAATATAACGGAACTACAAAGTACTGTCAATCCAGATGAAGATATATCTAGCTAGATAGGTTTAAAACACAATGGTTTAAGAAAATGTCTGTATTAAGTCTGTTTTGTTAGTTGATACAGTCGTGTGTTTGATTTCGGTTTGAAGACTTCTCTAGCAAAATTAACCTGAGATGGGGTATAATAACCGACGAGAACTCTCAACCGAAGACCAAATGACGTGGAAATTAATGACTATCAATCATCGCACGACCTGATTCAATGAGTTAAACTTGCACTGCGTAGCAAGTCATATCATAAAAGTTCCCTAAGTCACCAAATTGAAATATTTCTATCTTTAAAACCCGGTTTAATACTCTATTTTCTACATAAGGGAATGTGTGTTCCTAGTCAGGAGAATTGTTTTTCATTTGTTTGATGATTTTGACCTTTGATATTGTCCTTTACAATTGTAAAAGGACTTCCTCTAAGTTTGGTACTTTTGTTATTTTTACCTTTTTACACATGAGAAAAACTAGCGATTTAATGTTTTGTACAAAACAATAAATGAAAATCTTATATGAAAACAGCAGCAAACAAAAACCACCGAATTACAGGCTGCTTACTTGGGAAAGGCACATTCAAAAGAAGTGACGGGTTTAAACCTGTTTGCAAGTATCAACCCTCCCCTTTAATGGGACATTGATAAACAGCAATAACATAAGATGTACACCTACCTTTCATAAAAGCAAATATTAGAAAAAAAATATTTTCCAAAAATATATAATCACCAGTACGTTTAAGAATCTGTATCTTCAATTACGATTATTATCATGTAACAAGTGGTATGAAACATTTTCAAATAACTGTACATTAATGTGAACACAATATACACAGTCATAAAAGGAAATCAGATAAAGTATCGTTTCTTTCTTGAATATAAGAAGGATAACGTCAATATTGTTTATAAATCATATGATAACAAACCTTAAGTACATACATTTAAGTCGTTATTCAATTTATAGTTTGACTCAGTTCTCTCATGAGATTACATCATTGCTGATGACACGTTCAATATGTAAACGGATTTTACCATGTAAAATGCACTTTGATCTTAAACAGTTTTGAAAGTAATGTTTTTTTTTATCATGGCTTTTTTCACCAAGTGAATTCTGTACAGATCTTTTCAGTCGCTGTCTCTTTTTTATGTCACGTAATACACAAAATTTACCTATAAATCATATATATTTCAACAAACACATATAATAACAAACCTTTGTACTGATATTGAAGTTGATATAAACACAAATTTATGGTAAAGAATATAAAATGTGAAATCAAACCTGATATCGGAAGGCAGTTTCAGGAAATATAATAACCTTCTATAAAAAGTAGAACATACGAAATAGACAAATCAAAATAAAGCTTTGATAGAGACAAAAACCGAAAAAAGGTAAAGAAAAGATTTAATTTTGTTGACTAATGTGAAACAATTTCAAAATAAGATAAAATGTATTATGCCTCCAAGTTATTGTAAGCAATATGTCTCAATATGCAAGTACCAAGTGACGGGGCTCAAAGCATGCGACCTGCATCAATAAGTTAAACTTGTACTACGTTGCAAGTCATAAAAGTTCTAGAAGTCACCAAAATTGACATATTTCTATCTTTAAAACCCGGTTTAATCCTCTATTTTCTACATAAGGAAATGTGTGTGCCTAGTCAGGAAAATTGTTTTTATTTGTTTGATGTTTTTGACCTTTGATATTGTCCTGACAATTGTAAAAAGACTTCCTCGGAGTTCGGTACTTTTGTCATTTTACCTTTTTTTACATGAGAAAAACTAGCGACCTAATGTTTTGTACAAAACAATAACAGAAAATCTTATATGAAAACAGCAGCAAACAAAAACCACCGAATTAAAGGCTGCTTACTTGGGAAAGGCTCATTCAAAAGAAGTGACGGGTTTAAACCTGTTTGCAAGTGTCAATCCTCCCCTTCTATGGGGCATTTGAAAACAGCAATAACATATGATGTACATCTACCTTTTATAAAAGAAAATATTACACGGAAAATGTTCCAAAAAATCTATAATCACCAGTACGTTTTAAGAATCTGTATCTGCAATGACGATGATAATCATGTTGCAAGTGGTATGCAACATATTCAAATAACTGTACATTAATATGCACACAATATACACACAGTCATAAAAGGAAATCAGATAAAGTATCGTTTCTTTTTTTAACATAAACAGGGAAACACAGTATTAAAATGAAGTCAATATTGTTTATTTTGATAAATCATATGATAACAAGCCTACAGTCATTGCATTTAAGTCGTTATTTAATTAATAGTTTGACTCATTTCTCTTAAATTACTACAATATATGTGATTATACGTCAAATAGATACACAGATTATATCATGAAAAACGCACTTTGATCTGAAACTGTTTTGATAGTCATGTTTTTTTTTCATCATGACTTTTTCCACCAAGTGAATTCAGGGCAGATCAATTCAGTCGCTGTCTTTTTTCCATGTCACGTAATACACAAAATATACCTATACATTATATACTAGTTTATATATATAAATCAACTAGAACATAAAACAACAAACCTTTGTACTGAGTTTGAAGATGATATGCATACAAAATTATGGTACAGAACATTAAACCAGAACTCTAAACTGATATTGGAAGGATGTTGGAGGAGAGTACAAGGAGGAGATCTAACTACATTCCATAAAAAGCAGAACGTAAAAATTAGACAAATCAAAATGAAGCTTTGATAGAGACAAAAACCTAATAAAAGGTAACGAAAAGATTTAATTTTGTTTACTAATGTGAAAAAATTTCAAAATAAGATAAAATTTAGTATGCCTCCAAGTTATTGTAATCAATATGTCTCAATGACGAAGTTCCTAGTGACGGTGCTCAAAGTCATTAGGGATATCTGAATAAAAATTGTTTTAAACGCTATTTTTCATGAAGGTATTCAACTGGTTAGAACAAGTCGATAATTTTTCAAAGGATTGTTAAGATATCTGTCACTATGAATCTTCCAGAGCATAACATTTTTTATTAATTTACTATAACCTAGAATGGAAAGTTGATATGCACTACTATTTATACGCAAGTCAAAACACAGGGATGTGTAGCATATTTTCAACATTTATATGCTCAGAACTTAAGAATTTAAACTTATACTGAAATCCTGTTCTACCCCTACCTTTAGTTTTTGACTACTTCAGAATTATGTTTCACCGCAATAGTATGTTTTTATACAGTTAATTGTCCAACGTTATGTCTCCTTTAGAAAACATAGAGGTCATATCTTCTTTCATGATGCTTCGTGAATATTGTGTTATGGTTTAAATTCTTAAAATAAGTTTAACTTCAGTGTAATCTAAACGGACGCAGAGAAGACAACTATATATATGTATTATTAGTAACATGGTGTTTTAGTGACCAAATATGATATATATGGAGTCAGTAAACCCCATAGGGGATGAGAGCGAAGCTCGAATCCCAATATGGAATTACTGACCCCATATATATTGTATAAGGTCACAAGCACACCATGTAATGAATTTTTCTAACCGACTATCTTCACATGTGGTATATTTACTTGTGACCTATCAAAGTGATTAAGTCTTCAATATACTGAGTATTAAGATCATACTTCCATTTGTCTATACAGAAAACAAATGCCCACAATAACAACTTTTTAGCTTTAAATTGGTTTAAAGAATGGATTTCAATCGTTCATTACATGTATCAATTTTTTCGTCTTTTGAAAACTTCAAGATTTTTCTTTTTTTCTTAAAGGGAAGTAACTTTTTGATGCCAACAATAACAACTTGTTAGATTTAATTATTTGTATAATTTATTTAAACCTTTAATCATCATTTTTCGTCTGTTGAATCCTTTCAGATTTTTCCTCAACACCATGTTGTTTTAAGAAAGGGTTGTGCCATCTTTTTTGTTTTGGAAGGGAAGTAACTCCTAAATAACCCCATATGGTAACTAACCATTTATGGTAACTAACCATGTACGGTAACAAGCCCTATATTTTAGGACACCTTTTATCAAATATACAGTCACCACGTGTAGTCCCTTAACCAATCATATCTCTATAGGTTGCACTTTGTAAATCACGTGTGATTTGCAAGTCACGCCTCTTTTGGGGAGAAATTGAATGTGCATAAAATACTGCTTCTGTTTACATAGTTGTTGCCATGGATGCAAAGTAATTTTTTTTTAATTAAGACTTGATTGGAGAATTAAATGGATATAAATAAAAATGTCTATTTATTTAACTTATTTTTCAGGAGGACTGGAAGACATTTGGGTGTTGAGTCAAATTTAATGGAAAAATTCAGTGCGAACCTGCAATGTTTATAAATGGAGGGCAGTAAAACTTGAAAATATGCCGCACAGCTATATGTTTTTATTAGTGCAAAAAAAAGTAGTGCATGTCTCCTTTCCAGGGAAATATAACATTCTCCTCAAAACTTCCTGAATGAAAAGTGACTGCATATGCAATTTAGGCAGTTCCTATGGAAAACTGCATTGCTGGTTTTACACAAGTGCAACCTATAAGGTAAATAATGGGAATTCACCCCTCAGCCTCCCTGGGATCCCAATTTCGGACCCCTTTTGGGTTTTCATTTTACAGAAACAACATGGAATCATTTTGGAATGCATTGGCTTTAGCTTTGTCTAAGAAAAGTGAAAAAAAAAATATGGAAATTATGACTGTACAGTGTGGGTTGGAGCTTTGGAGCATGGGGTCTATGGGAAAAAAGTTATGAATTGGCCTGATGGCACTAGAACTCTTGAAAGAGCTCACAGATTATCTTATATGCTAGATAAAAGAATATTAAAAGAAAATCTTCCCCGTTTCTCTCCAAACGGCGATCCTTTAGATATTTCACACCTTTGCCATAACCCCAAATGTATTAAACCGGAGCACCTGATTTTAGAGTCGCACAGTATAAACATAGAGAGAATTTTCTGTAGACGGACAAAACAGTGTACAAATAATCATTTCCCGTGTTGTCTTATCTGATGCAGGTAATTTATTTATTTTTAACATGTCTTGATCGGAGTTTTTTGGCAAACGAATACTCTTGAGGGTGTTTTGCGGCCAGCCGTTTTGTCGGTAAAAGTTTGTTTTTCTCATAGTCTTTTTCCTCTTGATACTCATCATATATTTTATATAGTTCATGCTTTTTTGAGCATCTGTGATCTGTGTACTGCTTTGACTGCTTATATAATTTATGTTTTTCATTGTGTTGTTGAATATTTTTCAGACCTCTGGCAGCACGACTTCCTGGTTCGATGGGAACCCCAGCCGCTTTACAGAGTTTAACGATGGATTCTCCAGGGCCATTATTTACATTGTGTATAGCTGTATGTACCCTTCCTTTATAGTTTCTGGTAAATGTTACATTGCTAGGTACAGTTGCACGTATTGCACGGTTAGTTGCTTCAGCTTTTTGTGTGTTAGTGTTTTTGCATGTACGGTTTAGCATGGTAGGTTCAAGGCGATATTTTACGCATTCACGTAACAATGCTGCTGTGTTCTCTGATTTATTTAATTTAAAGTTATTTTTCAGATAAGCTGATTTTTCAGTCCATGTCTTCAAACTGTTCCTATTTGAACAAACAAGGGAATATTTTGTACACCCGTTATGATCACCCTGATAGCAAGAAACTATAGCATGACATGCATATGATAGGTGAACTTTTACCCGTACAGAGTCCATATTGAATTTATCAAAGGCAGCATTGTACTCTGCCTGACAACGTGCTGCCATATCTAATGCAAACCTTTTTAGCATTTTATCTTTCTCTGAAACTAATCGTGCCGGCATTATTTCCTTCAGACCTGACATTTTTTTAATACAATTTCTATGATTTGCGGACACATGTCTTGTATCTAGAAAATGAATTGGCTGAGTATTGGTTGTACCAGCTTTAAAAAGAGACTCTGCAGCTCTAAATGCACTGCTGTCAGGGTCAGTGGTAATTTCTTGAACTTCCAGACCATCATTTTTCAGGTCTAACAAGCAGTCTTTAGCCCATCGCTCCTCACTGCCTATGCTGTCATGCATTTCAATGTTTGCGGAACAGTGACCTTTGTGAGATTTAACTTTTGTTTTTGTTTTATGTTCACTCTTATTTGAGCAAAGCTTATACACTTGTCTTGTGCTTACAATACTGTGCTTATAAGTATTATTTTCTAACATGTTATATGTACATTGGGTAGCTGGTTGAAATGGTATTTTACCCATTCCGGAATAAATAGGGTTATTATACATTCCGTCGGCCTGAATGTTAATAATATTAGGATTATCACCTCTTAATATGTTTATTTCCTTAATTAATTTTCTTTTCTGAACCAAATCCTTTTGATTGTACTCTTCTATAATTTCAGAAACAACATTAGCACTGTGTTGCATACTTAAAGTGGAAGGAGCTGGTATATTAGAACCAAGAAATAATTTCTGTAGACCAGTTGTGCTGATAGCTATATGATTAAGTGCGACTTGTATGGATAGATTAATAGCTGCTGTTCGACGACCACGTTTCTTAGCGATCACCTCATTGTAAAGGTTGAACATTTTTGAATGGTAAGAACACTCATTGCAGCTTGCCTTTTCCCTCCAGGCAGCCCCTCTTTGCTGCTCTGCACTTAAATCCCATGATATGAACCCTGTACACATAGGGGATATTTGTCTGTGTTCTATGAAAACCTCATTCCACATCTGTTCAAGTTCATTGATCCGAAGGAGTCGAAAACTATTTTTCTGTGACCTGAAGTTGAAAAATGTTGCCAAAATTGAAGTGAATTAGTTTTTTTATTTGTTAAACTAAGTTTGGAAAATGTGAAAATAATTTTGTTTTGAATTACCTCCCTTACAATAGTGTTTTCTTTAAATAAGCTTTTTGATCAAATGTACTCTCAAAAGTGCATAGTTTTTTCTTTGCCTGTGTTTTTATATATTTTATATATAAAAACCATGCACTATTTAGCTCTTGAAAATATATATAGGACTAGAAATTTTAAAATAAGTATAATCCTAGCTTGCATTTTCTTCAGATGTCACATTTAAAGAATTGGCATATAAGACACATGCCTTTTTCTTCATAGTTGTTTATAAATGGCTTTTTTAAGCAAGTTTAATTATTTTTGAAAGCTTAATAACAAAAAAAGTATTCTTACCCTGTTTTTGTTTCATTTTCAGCACATTTTTCAACTTCTGTTTTTGTCGGAGGCTTCGGCCTTAGAAAGCGAGCTGACTTTGTAGAGGCAGGAATTAGTTGAACATTCTTTTTATGAACAGATTTAGTCACTAAGTCATACAAGTCTTTTGGTAGTCCCACAAATTTGCCTTTTTCAGCAGGTAAAGTCTTATTTCTGTATTTTTTCCCCTTATTATATGGCTTGTTTCCTTTCTGAAATGTGTATTTCCTTAGACGCCATGGGATTAGACCCATTGTTATTGTAAGAATTGTTTGAAATGCACTTTATTCCAGTATTTTAATATTTAAACATCAAATATAGGACCTTACAACTAAACAATCATGAATGACTAAGTTTTTTGTTTATATCTGATGGAACTGAAGGTGACCCCAGATGTAAGATTTTTTATATAAATCATATAAAAATCATCATGATGGCTAATCTCATTATTTTGTAATTTGACAAGTTCATATAATTTGACCTCTCTTCATTTAATTTTTTTATCAGTGCTGACAGGCTTGTGTGCTATAACATAAACAGAAAGTAAAGATAAGGTGTATGTTTTTGTTATAGGGATAGTTTTTTGAAGCTTGTATGACAACTTTTTATGCATTTTATGGTATAGTACATAAAGAAGACAAAAATTCAACAAAATAAACAGATTGTAGTAAAACTAACCATGATTCAAATAGCTATTACATAAAGGCACAAGAAAAACACAAATATATAATGAGTTTATTAAGTAGACAAAAAAAAAAATAATTTGAATAAAAAGAAAAAAAATAGTGAACAGGAAAAAAACACATCTTGCCGCAAACAGGGTATAGTTACTAAAAGTACTATAAAAATACAATAATGAAAAAACTACCATTGTAACTTATTATTTTCTATTACTTACATAAATAACAACAAGAATATAAGAATATTTTGATACTAAAAGGGGTTTGAAAGTACAGTATAGGTTGCACTTTGTAAATCACGTGTGATTATCAAGTCACGACTCTTTTGGGGAGAAATTGAATGTGCATAAAATACTGCTTCTGTTTACATAGTTGTTGCCATGGATGCAAAGTAATTTTTTTTTAATTAAGACTTGATTGGAGAATTAAATGGATATAAATAAAAATGTCTATTTATTTAACTTATTTTTCAGGAGGACTGGAAGACATTTGGGTGTTGAGTCAAATTTAATGGAAAAATTCAGTGCGAACCTGCAATGTTTATAAATGGAGGGCAGTAAAACTTTAAAATATGCTGCACAGCTATATGTTTTTATTAGTGCAAAAAAAAGTAGTGCATGTCTCCTTTCCAGGGAAATATAACATTCTCCTCAAAACTTCCTGAATGAAGAGTGACTGCATATGCAATTTAGGCAGTTCCTATGGAAAACTGCATTGCTGGTTTTACACAAGTGCAACCTATAAATCTATAGGAGGTAAGATACATATATACATTGTTAAAACGCATTAGCTCCTGGGAAAATAGATAATCATCTAAATCAACAACGTTCAACATTAATATACGTTGAATGCATATAGCCCATCGAACCAGAGATAAAGGATACAACAGATACAGTTAAGATTATCTCATATCTTGATAGGTAGTTATCAAAAGTACCAGGATTATAATTTAGTACGCCAGACGCGCGTTTCGTCTACATAAGACTCATCAGTGACGCTCATATCGAAATAATTATAAGGCCAAACAAGTACAAAATTGAAGAGCATTGGCAAACCAAAATTTTGTGCCAAATACGGCTAAGGTAATCTATGCCTGGGATAAGAAAATTAAATTAAGTCTATCTCATATCTTGACTTACATCTAGAAGTTGACAACAAGGGTCTGTTGAAACCGAAACTTTACGACAAAAGAGATGATTTCAGCTTCCTTATTGTGAACTTTCCACTTCTATGTAGCAACATTCCAGCAGCGCCTGCATACGGAGAATATATCTCTCAATTGATACGATATTCCCGGGCTTGTATATCCTATCATGATTTCATTGATAGATGGTTGCTGCTCACAAGGAAGCTATTAAACAAAGAGTTCAAACTGGTAAAATTGAGATCATTCCTTTGTAAATTTTACGGACGCCATCACTAGATGATTGCCGTTATGAAAAACCGTATCACAGATGACATCGGATGTGTTCCTTAACTACAATTCCCACCCCTTTTCACGAATATAATCTACCAAATTAGACTATTTACCGGGTTTGTAATAACATGAACAACACGATGGGAGTAACGTGTGGAGCAGAGTCTGTTTATCCTTCCGGAGCACCTGATATCATCTCCAAATTTTGGATATTACTTCTGGGTTCTTATGAGGGTATAGTATAGTACTATCATTAGCATATAATAACATTTTGCAGTCTTTACCAGTACTTATAGACATGGCATTAACATCAAATTGGAATAATAGTGAACGTAAAATATTCCCTTTTGGTACTCCACATGATATATATTTTAAATCAGATTCAGTACCATTAACATTAACTTTCTATTGTCTATTACATATATTTGATTCAAACCATTTAGTACATTTTACACCCATTATTTGTAGTTTGTTACACAATATATGATGGTCGACCGTGTCAAAGGTTTTGTTTGCAAATCTAACAATTTCATTCACAAATGTATTACTTCGATAGTAAATTGTAATTGTTATTTAATGCATGGTTGCAATGTAATTCGCCCTATGTCTGGTACTGTTACACCACTGTCCCATGTTAGGGGAGAGTAGGGATCTCGTTAACATATGTAAACCCGCAACATTCTGTATGTATGTGCCTGTCCCTTGTCAGGAGCCTGTAATTAAGTGGTTGACATTTGTCGCTATGTTACGAATATTTTTTTGTACATTAATTATACTATTAGTTTTCTTGTTTTCTTGTTTTACTTTTGTGATTTTATAGCCTTTTATACCTTACTATGCGGTAATTGTTCATTGTTAAAGCCCGTACGGTTACCTATAGCTGTTAATTTTTGACTATTGGTCTCTTGTGAAAAGTTGTCTCAATGACAATCATACCATATCGCTAACAAATTGCTAAAAAGGGAGAAAAACAGACATTACACAGTACACATTTACTTTATGAACATATTTTTTTTAGACAAAGATATATTTGTACCTTAAAATCTTGAAATGATAAACATAAACTCGGACTGAACAACGAAGAAAACACAGAAGAAGAAACAACATTAACTTAGGCTATTTTCTGCTATTTGGTCAAGTTGTTGTCTCCTTGACAAAATCCCCGATTGGTTTATAGTGTTGAATAAGTTCTGACACGTTTTTAAGCATTGTTCTTCTTCAGCATTAAGTCTAAACAAATTGGAAAATTTTTGACTTGGTCAGAATTTCCTGTTTATGAAGTTAATTCGGAGTTGTGTTTTGTTTTTCCAAATGTTTTATATTTGATTACATGTAACACGTGACAAAACTACTGGTTCAGGGACGGTTTGTTTATGTTCACAGAATCTAAGCTTGCGTTTGAGAACACAACGTATTTGTTTACTCATTATAACATATATCAAAAAGTTTGATAAGCATGCAATTACTATGCACAGTCTTGTTATTTCAATAAACAGTTTCAACTTTCTCATTAAGTCCCGTGTATCCTGGTTACCTTTTACTTTTAAAACTTCTAAGACCGAAATCACAAATTGTGTAGCTGGATCAACAAGGAGTTGACTGCTACTCGAATCCTTCTCAGAAAAAAATTGCATTATTCCAAACATGCAAATTCTAGGTAACTCGGTAACTATAAACGTCAGGGTTACAACAGCAATTAGCTTAGATGATCTTTTTCTAATGTTCTGTAAATTTACACTATTAGTGCTTTGAATATTGCGTCCACGTATAAGAGACCATATTATAAAAATAGATGTAATAAGCATGATACACGACGCTGAAAATATAAATACGGCTGTTATGGAAGAATAATATATAAAACTGTACTTTAAAAGTGATTCTGATTTAGCCGCTATTTCACATCTGTATTTGTTGAACACGCCCCTTCTGAAACCTGCTACAAGAAATCGAGGAATATGTAATCCGATAGAACAAGCAAATATTACACCAACTGCTACAAACATTTTTCTCCTTTTTACTTTTGTGTAGCTCCAAATTGGCCATTTTATTGCTGCGAACTTCTGCATTCCTAGAGCTGTTGTCAACAAAACGGACGATAAATGAAATAAATCGACCATTATGAATTTATAATTATGTAACTTGCAAATAGGAAAATAAATAACTGTTGATTTCGTTTCTTCATTTCGGACGTAACTATTTAACAAGAATGGTTCTAATCCATACGAGAATAGTGCTGTAAGAGCATCCGATAAAGCTAGTCCTTGCATTAAAACTGAAGACGGTGTTCGCAAAGTCTTGTTAAAAAGAATGACAATCACAACAATGTTGAATAAGATAGCTGTGTAAGAAATAATCGGTCCAACAAAGTCATTTAGATATTCTGGTACCGGAGTAAAAAACATGTAGTCCGTAAATTCGGAGGGCGATTCTCTTTTGTATCGCATCTCAGTTTTTCTGTTGTCTAATCAGAACAAAAGAAATTCTTCAAAGTTTAAAAAAAAAATGAACTTAGTAAGCAAACATGCATATTTAATATTTTCATGGTATTCCACTAATATATATGCATTAAGCCTGTACAAAAATGAGGTGAGTTAACAGCATAAACTATCAAACATTTTATACGATATTGCGATTTAAACACAATTTTTACGACTTTTTAATGAAAAACAACTTAAATATATTAGATATGAATTATAAATGAGAATTCAATCATATCAACTAAGAGTAGATTAAACTATCAAATCAAATTCAACTTGTTGACATTACATGTATCTAAAGGCTAAAACTAATGACAGTGATGTGATCCCACCATCTATTTAATTATCTTTTCGAAAATGTAAATACAAAAATATGGTAAACGAACGAAGAAAATAAGTTAACAAACCTAGATTTGTTTTACTATCACTACCAAATCCGATATAAAACGACCAAAGCAAACGATATGAACCTACGAAGGCTTATGTTAAAGGACTTTAACTTTGTATAATATGCTTGTTATTGGATGCATTTATTTATAAAAAATGGAACAAGAAAATGTCAATTGTATTGTATGATACTCCGTTTAATCTCTCTGCAAGGCAAAACGAAACACCATCTCAACAATCCCGGTACATCATTTTGAAGTCAAAAATTAATGAAAAAATCATACGGCAGACATAGCCCAAAATAAATTGAAAAAAAGATAAGATTTACAAAATCAAAGAACCACAATAATTCAAATTAAGTTTAATGAAACAAAGTTTAATAATTTTGGACCCTTTGTATCTTCATGTGCTCAAATACTAGTAGCTATCAAAAGTACCTGGCTTAATATTTGATACGCCAGACGCGCGTTTCGTCTACATTAGACTCATCAGTGAAGTTCTGACCAAAATTTTTGAAAGAAAACATGTCAAATTTCAAAAGCATTGAGAACCCCAAAAATCCAAAACGTTGTACCAAATACGGCTATGGTCAATTTTTTTTTTACAAAAGACCATAAAATTGATATTCATGTCAACACAAAAGTGCAAACTACTGGGCTCAAATATGATAATAGGTCAAAAACTAGACCTTGAATTAAACCCCATCGAAATAGGTTAGGAAACTAGTAATGTGTACAATGTATCAAAACAGTATTGTTATTGGCCCCTTTTCTTTATAAATCAAGACTCATAATCTCCAAAATCAATCCTAGCCTCCTCTTTTTTAAAGAATCTTGTGGTACCATTTCGTAGAGATCAATACACGTAATTTCAATTTATTGTCTGAAAATCAAATGACGACGACGACAATAACGCCGACGACACTGACTTCCTGATAAATGGAACATTATACAGAAGCAAAAAGTCTGCAGTACTAGACCAACAACCCGCATTCTGCATTATTCAATGGTAGCATTAGTAAACAATATATACACCGTAAAGGAAATAAGACACTATACTCGTGTTACAGTGTTACATAGTTGACTATGGGTGTTACTGTTAAACTTTACCTATAGCTCAACATGTTTTTAAAATTGAAAATACAATAGGGACATTTAAATTGACCAGTTGGTATTGTTAGATTTAAATCTTCCTTGATTCTACCTGTAGCTTTTTTATAATACCAATCCCAATCTTTATACAGCATGCAGTTTTCCTGAAGTTTTTCTTTACCTAAGATTTTTTTTAAATTGATAAGGAAGGAAATAGTTTTGGTTTTCATTGTTTTAAATCCCCAATATATATGATTTATCTATTTTTTACCTAAAATTTTAAATCAGTAAAAGATTTAATAAATATTTGTTGAAAACTTCTGATTTAAAAAAAAATCACTTTCCATGTTTTTCGTTTGAGAATCCTTAAAAATAGTAAAGAAAATAAACATTGCAATTACAATCTTTTTATCATTGAAATAAGTGTATTCCTACAAGTTATTGGAATTACAATTAATAAAGAAACAATATTCAGAAGGGAACAAAGAGATCTGTATTTTACTGTCATTTAAAATATTAGGAGTTATCAAGCCAAACAAGAATGTCTATGTTATTTTTTTTAAATTATTTTATTTAAAATTGCATAGCCTAAAATGCACTATATTGCATCTTTAATGTTTTCATAGCCAGATATTAGTAATGTTTAATACCCCGAATAATCCAGTCATAATATTTCACTCACTTTAATCGATACATTATTTCATTTGTTTTGTTGAGAAAAAAACTTTTGTTTTTTTGTTTTATCCCTTTGAACTTTTCTAATGGTAGATAACTCAATATAATTTGCTTTTGCTCTTGTGGAAATTTTGAACAGCGGTATACTATTGTTGCCTTTATTTAATAAATCAATTATTTCCATAATTTGATAAATACTTATTAACATGTTCCTTGTACAAATTGTCTATGCATATTGAAGTATCAAAATCATAGTTGAATAAACAATTTTATTTATTTATTGACACTGATATTTGTCATCTCATCAAGAATTCCAAAGATTTTAAATAATTCCTTTATTAATTTTTCACTACGTAACTAGATTTTTTTCTAAATCCATAGTACGTATTCTGATTAACTTCCCATGATATACATCCCAATTAAACATTTCCATTACTATATTCCAAATAGTTATCCTCACTTTACAAATATTTTGTAATATTTTATTTATATTTTTACTATATCACTTGATTTTACTATATCCACAGTATACATTTTTATTTCATTTCCTATGATAGAGTTCCAAATTGAACAATACTTTATAATTGCTATTTCCAATTTCACATTCACTTAAAACATATCCTCACATTAGGAATATTATAATATTTTACTTTCATTTTTCACTTTATCACTAGATTAGACTATATCCACTGCATTAATTCAACATTTTATTTCATTTCCAAGATCCCATTAAAATGGTGAATCATCTCAAGTTTGTAATAGATCCCAAAATTAACATTGAATGTTTTTAAAGGCACATTTAAAGCCACAGAAACATGTTGGATAAAGGTGTCATACCACCAATTACTCCCTCAAATTTAGAACGTATGTGAAAGTAGGCCTACTCGGACAAAAAATAGTGCATTTGATGTCATTGTTCACCTAAACTAACCAACAAATTTGCAGAAATGAAAGTTTTGTTGAAAGAGAAATATATTAAGACCATTTTGAGCCAAAATTTACCTGTCTATGAGTTTGCATTAAAAATTGAGGATTAATGCGCTCCATAGTATACTAATTTAAGATTTCCAGAAAACCAGGGGTTATTTTTAGTGGTACCTCCTTTCGGAAGCTCTCTGCTTTCTTCTATGATTTTGAATGTATGTTGAAAATTGGCATGCAGAAAGGTGACACCTGTACGATTCAGGATATACCTAGTTTCTATGAAGTTAAACTTAAGTTAAAAATATTTAGAAAGCTGTGAAAATTGCAAGATTTGGTTGAACAGATAGGGACTTTTAATTGGTGGTATGACACCTAATCTCACACTATATCTCCTACTTGAGTTCCCGTTTTGAAATTTATAATCTTTAATATAACTAAATTCCATCTTATGAAAATTGAATTTCCTTGAGTGAACACAGCATTTTATGCATAAACCAATTTGAATGAATTTTTTCCTCCATAATACCTTCATGACAATGAATTCTTTGTAAAAAAAAAGTCACATTTTAAGAAGCAAACTTTCTATAAAAAGTCTGAGCAGTGAACTCAAATAAAATAAATCCAATAATGTATTGTTAGTTAAAAGTAAGCAGTTATTTAAATTTATTTTTCAAAATCATTTAAATTCGAATAATACTACTTGAATCTGAATCTATAAATATATTTTCAAGAAATAGATTATGTGAAAACTTTGAATTTTCATATATGCACAAATACTGTGATTAAAAATGAACGATCAAAATTAGAAAAGTTGCTCCTTATATCGAAGACTCCAAATTAATTTTATTCTTATTAATATGATATTATCATTATGAATATACTTGAAATATCTGCCACTGGACTTTGACAGTAACGATCAAGCTTTTCGTTTTTTCTACTTTGGTAACTGACATTGTATCATAATATTGATTAATCATGAGCATATTGAAATATATTGTATTTCAATATTGATTCAATTGTTTAATTTAAGGGTGTAACATTGACAAATGATTTAATATTTTACTAATGTATTGACTAACATTGTAATTATTTGTTTAAACCAGTATGCCAAGAGGAAAAGGGAAGAGGATGCTGACAAACCGTGCTACACGTAGGCAGAAAAATCAAGCACAGCTACCGTTAAACAGAAGGCTCCGCCCAAGGAGAGCTGAAATTATTAGACAAAATGAAGCCAATCTACAACCGCCGTTAATGCCACCACAACCGCCTTTAATGCCACCACAAAAGCCATTAATGCCACAACAACAGCCATTAATGCCACCACAACAGCCATTAATGCCACCACATTAGCCATTAATGCCACCACAACAGCCATTAATTCCACCACAACAGCCATTAATGCCACAACATCAGCTATTGCCACAACATCAGTTATTGCCACCACATCAGTTATTGCCACCACAACAGTTGTTACCACAACAGCCGTTAGTGCAACAGCCAATTCTACCACCACAATAGGTTGGAACTCCAAACATTCCTCAGCAGCCCGCTGAACAACAAGTTCCTGATAAGGGATGTGTACATCCTAGGCAGCCCATAGCTCGTAATACTGTACAAAACGGTGAGAATTTAGTTAAACCTACTAGTAATGATGTTGATGTGTTTGTACCACAAAAAATTATAAACCAAATTTGGAATTTAGAATATGTTGATTTGGCCCAATTACTGTACAAAAACTTTGTTTCAAATATTGATCAACCGAAAAAAAGTGCTCGGTTTTGATGATGATGGGGACATTTTAATTGAAAGAAACATTTATTCAAAAGTAAAATCATTATCTAACATGGGTGAGTGGACTCACGGTTTCTTAAATTATATGAAAATTTTATTGCAAAGATTCCCAGATTTAGCAAATGAATTGATCAGCTACATGACGATTATTACAAGCAATTTCGACTTAGAAAAGTTCGAGATCATATGCGTGCATGGGACGTCATTGATGGGCAGTTATGGCTTCAGTTTATTGCAGTTGGCATAAATCATGTTCCAGAGACATCTTCTTATACTTTTCACACAGTTAACAGTCCTTGCTACGATTATAATTTTTCGGGCGTTTTTACTCGTATGAATTGTGTATACAGTCAATCATGTATAAGATGTAGCCAGTTCCATCCTTCGATGTACTGTACAAATTATTCATATAACGAGAACAATCCTCGAAATTCTGTAACTTTGCACTATTCTGCTCCTAGGTATCAAAATTACCCTAGGGCACCTGATGCAAACAACTCTGCACCAAACAGGATTTTGAATACACATGGAAATTTTAACCAAAATACTCGTTTTTCGATTAATAATTAAGTATTTCCAGGTCACAAAAGCAGACTTTCCACGGATGTAATTTTAATCATTTCAATTTTATATAATTTGTTTTTACAGCTTGCAATCAACAGTATGATATTTGGTGTTTGGGCTTTACCCCTGTTAATACTACGGTTTTAGGTTAGATGTTGAAAGACTACCCCGATAAAATATCGGCAAATATATTATATAATGGTTTTAAATATGGTTTTCGAACACATTCTACAAGCAACAATTTAGTGTGGTTTACAAGATCCAAGATATAATTGGAAAACGGCATGGGCGAAGCGAAAAATGGGAGAATTGCGTGACTCCTTTATTATCGTCTTATTCAAATCTACGAGTTAGGATATTACTTTTTAGAAGAGATAATGGGATTTCTTATATTTTGGACGACGAGTGGTTGTCGATTTCTGTTTCAAATCTCTTTACCGGTAGTGCTGAGGGGAAAAGAGACGGATGTGGTATCATTTAATGGGAAAGGATCATAAGTAAATTTTGGACAATTTTAGACCAGAAGCGTTGAGCCTAATAGAAGCCTCAAATTCTTCAAATACTTGGCTAACGTATCAAGTGGACTAAATTCATTTCAAAACTTTAAACATAGACTAAACCTGTATGACATTTTGTCATGCTCCGTTTCACATTTAGTTGATTATATAGCTGACAAGTTAAGTAAAAATATTCTTATTCCACTTGGAAAGCGTACCTTTCGGGCATTAGTTTTCATTATATGATTATTGATTTACTGGACAAAACTCATTCTGTTAGGTTTAGATATAATCGTTTTAGATTGAAAGTTTGATGGAAATCGGCTGTTTACAAAGTTTATATAGGAACAAACCTCGCGTAGTGTAACACTTAATTTCAGGGTACCAGTAAGATATTTGGTTACTTGGCTCTTATAATATAAATTTCCTCATTGTTTGGTCTTCCCTTACAATGAATACACTAGCGTTATTAATTAGATGTTGACAGTATTGAATTTAAGTTGAAGTTGAAGTTGATGTTGATGTTAATGTTGATACATATATATCAATATATAAAAAAAATACTGACGTTTAAGTTGATGTTGATGTTGAATTTGATAATGATGTTGAATGTTATGTTGAAGTTGATAATAATGTTGAAGATGATAATGATGTTGAAGTTGATAATGATGAAGTTGATAATACTGTTGATGTTGAAGTTGATAATGATGTTGAAATTGATGTTATTTAAAATTTGTTGATTCTGGCTGTTAAATTTGTCATGCGGTAAATTTGATGGCGGATTACAAGTTCCGCAACTAGTTACTCAACCTGTAATTTTGGCCGAATTTACTTTAAGCTGCAATGGATTACCCATTGGCTTCGGATATAACTTTGTTACTGCTGGATCGCCCTTCAGTAATTCAATTGTCATCAAGTTTTGATTGACAAGTTGGTTGTGTTTCTTTGTTGCAATAAATGCCATGACCAATTTACAGCCAAATAAATCTTAATTTCTTTAATGACTTTGTTTCATAGTTTATTTGTTAGATTCATTAAATCATGGGGTCAAACAATGAGAATACAAATTTAAAAAATACAAGTGCACTTACATTTTATCTAGGCCCCCTTTCAATCTATGCGTGTGTGTGTATTCGATAGTTAACTGTAATTGTAGTTTAATGCATGGTTGCAATGTAATTCGCCCTATGTATGGTACTGTTACGCCACTGTCCCAGGTTAGGGGAGAGTAGGGATCTCGTTAACATATGAAAACCCGCAACATTCTGTATGTATGTGCCTGTACCTTGTCAGGAGATTGTAATTAAGTGGTTGCTGTTTGACGCTGTGTTACGTCTATTTTTTTGTACATTAATTAGACTATTAGTTTTCTCGTTAGAATTGTTTTACTTTTGTGATTTTATAGCCTTTTATTGCTTACTATGGGGTAATTGTTCATTGTTAAAGCCCGTACATTTACCTATAGCTGTTAGTTTTTGTCTATTGGTCTTTTGTGAAAAGTTGTCTCATTGGCAATCATACCATATCGCTAAACAATTGCTAAAAAGGGAAAAATATCAGACAATACACAGTACACATTTACTTTATGAACATATTTTTTTTTAGACAAAGATATATTTGTACCTTAAAATGTTGAAAAGATAAACATAAACTCGGACTGAACAATGAAGAAAACACAGAAGAACAGCATTAACTTAGGCTATTATCTGCTATTTGGTCAAGTTGTTGTCTCCTTGACAAAATCCCCGTTTGGTTTATAGTGATAAATAAGTTCTGACACGTTTTTAAGCATTTTTCTTCTTCAGCATTAAGTTTAAATAAATTCGAAAATTTTTGACATGTTCAGAATTTCCTGTTTATGAAGTAAATTCGGAGTTGTGTTTTGTTTTTTTTTCAAATGTTTTATCGAATTTCATCGAAGAGATGCTTTTTGTCGAATTGCGCAACAAGTGTAGAATAGAAACAGAAAAACCGTATAAGTCACGTGACAATACATTTTATAATCTTCCATTTTGTATTTGATTACATGTAACGCGTGACGAAACTACTGGTTCAGAGACGGTTTGTCTATGTTCACAGAGTCCAAGCTTGCGTTTGAGAACACAACGTATTTGTTTACTCATTATAACATATATCAAAAAGTTTGATAAGCATGCAATTACTATGCACAGTCTTGTTATTTCAATAAAAAGTTTCAACTTTCTCATTAAGGCCCATGTATCCTCGTTACCTTTTGATTTTAAAACTTCATAGACCGAAATCACAAATTGTGTAGCTGGATCAACAAGGAGTTGACTGCTACTCGAATCCTTCTCAGAAAAAAATTGCATTATTCCAAACATGCAAATTCTAGGTAACTCGGTAACTATAAACGTCAGGGTTACAACAGCAATTAGCTTAGATGATCTTTTTCTAATGTTCTGTAAATTTTCACTATTAGTGCTTTGAATATTTCGTCCACGTATAAGAGACCATATTATAAAAATAGATGTAACAAGCATGATACACGACGCTGAAAATACAAGTATTGCTGTTATGGAAGAATAATATATAAAACTGTACTTTAAAAGTGATTCTGATTTAGCCGCTATTTCACATTTGTATTTGTTGAACAAGCCCCTTCTGAAACCTGCTACAAGAAATCGAGGAATATGTAATCCGATAGAACAAGCAAAGATTACACCAACTGCTACAAACATTTCTCTCCTTTTTACTTTTGTGTAGCTCCAAATTGGCCATTTTATTGCTGCGAACTTCTGCATTCCTAGAGCTGTTGTCAACAAAACGGACGATAAATGAAATAAATCGACCAATATGAATTTATAATTATGCAACCTGCAAATAGGAAAATAAATAACTGTTGTTTTCATTTCTTCATTTCGGACGTAACTATTTAACAAGAATGGTTCTAATCCATACGAGAACAGTGCTGTAAGAGCATCCGATAAAGCTAGTCCTTGCATTAAAACTGAAGACGGTTTTCGCAAAGTCTTGTTAAAAAGAATGACAATCACAACAATGTTAAATAAGATAGCTGTGTAAGAAATAATCGGTCCAACAATGTCATTTAGATATTCTGGTACCGGAGTAAAAAAAATGTAGTTCGTAAATTCGTAGGGCGATTCTCTTTTGTATCGCATCTCAGTTTTTCTGTTGTCTAATCAGAACAAAAGAAATTCTTCATAGTTTAAAAAAAAAATATGAATTTAATAGGCAAACCTGCATATTTAATATTTTCATGGTATTCCACTAATACATATATATGCATTAAGCCTGTACAAAAATGTGGTGAGTAAACAACATAAACCATCAAAACATTTTATACGATATTGAGATTTAAACACAATTTTTACGACTTTTTAAAGAAAAACAACTTAAATATATTAGATATGAATTATAAATGAGAATTCAATCATATCAACTAAGAGTAGATTAAACTATCAAATCAAATTCAACTTTTGTTAACATTACATGTATCTAAAGGCTAAAACTAATGACAGTGAAGTTATCCCACCATCTATTTAATTATCTTTTCGAAAATGTAAATACAAAAATATGGTAAACGAACGAAGAAAATAAGTTAACAAATCAAGATTGTTTTTACTATCACTGCCAAACCCGATAAAAAGCGATCAAAGCAAACGATAAGGCTTATGGTGTTTACATATCACAATTGATACGTTATTCTCGTGCTTGTTCACACTATAAGGACTTCATATACAGGAGTTATGAGGAGGACAGATTAAAATTGACACTCCGTAAATTTTATGGACACCATCACGAATTGGTGGATCCATACGATGTATCTTTGACCAAACTAGCTAAGGACATTTTTACCACATGGTATATTGTAGTTTTTCATTATGTCGTCTAATCTTTTAATTACCAAACGTGACTTATTCCCGATTGTGACTGTTTTGCTGAGTGTGAATTCGCATTACTGTAAGACGTGTTACGGTACTTGTGTATCCCAAAATCATGTATTTAGTTTAAATGTTTAATGTTATATTTGTAATTCTCATCGGATTTTGTCAAATGTGTTGACGTCTTTTCTATTATATTTATGTGTTATGGTAAAGAAAATTAATCACCGCATTCATTTATTAGATTTGATTTTGTTCAACGTAATCAGTACGATATTTTACTTTTAAAGTTAGATTCAAAACAAACCGGACATAGCTTTATGATATAGTTAATTGCTACCTTAACTTGCTATTAATACGTATTGAAATGTGCATTGTTCAATATCAGTATTTAGTTCAAGTAGAATCTTAAATCAATCCTAATTCTATTTTATTCATTCAAATGTGACGTCATTTTTCATTTTTTGATGATCTGTTTCACAAATTCAAATGACGTCATATTTTTATCATTTTTTACAATTTCAAATATGACGTCACTTGGCGTTGAGGTTTAAACTTATTCGGATGTCTCTACATTTTGTGTTGCAAATGTCTGGTTATGTAATGTATTTCAGTTGTTTCCTGTAATTAGTTATACTTCAGTTTTATCATGTACATCATTTGTAAAGTAATTTTATAAATTTACTGTTTGCAAACGTATAAATTATTCTAAATAATAGGGATGTTCTGGTAACTAACAGAAAACCCTGGCCGTTTTTGGCACAACTTTTTTGATCTTTTGGTCCTCGATGCTGTTCGACTTTGTGCTTGTTTCGGCTTTCAAACATTTGTATCTGGGCGTCACTAGTAAATCTTGTGTGGACAAAATGCACTTCAGTTGTATTGTATGATGCTCCGTTTAATCTCTCTGCAAGGCAAAAGGAAACACCCTCTCAACAATCCCGCTACATCATTTTGAAGTCAAAAATTAACGAAAAAAAAACATACGGCAGACATAGCCCAAAATAAATTGAAAAAAAAAATCGATTTACAAAATCAAAGCATCCCAATAATTCAAATTAAGTTTAATGAAACAGAGTTTAATAATTCTTGACCCTTTGTATCTTCATGTGCTCAAATACTAGTAGTTATCAAAGGTACCTGGCTTATTATTTGATACGCTAGACACACGTTTAATTTCGTCTACATAAGACTCATCAGTGAAGTTCTGACCAAAATTTTTAGAAAGAAAACATGTCAAATTTCAAAAGCATTGAGAACCCCAAAAATTCAAAAAGTTGTACCAAATACGGCTATGGTAATCTATGCCTGGGATAAAAAGTTCTCCGTATTTCGAAAAATTCACACTTTTGCAAACAGTAATTTTTTTTAAAAAAGACCATAAAATTGATATTCATGTCAACACAAAAGTGCCAACAACTGACCTCAAATATGATAATGGGTCAAGAAAATCTAAAATCTTAATACACAGTTAGATTCAGAATATTAAAGAACCCCTTTAATTCTAGACCTTGAATTAAACCCCATCAAAATTGGTTAAGAGACATCTTCTTAAACAAAAACATTGAATACAAAGAAATAGTTTTTTAGTAAAGTTTGGATCACAAGTAGAACATTAAACGTTAACCATGTTAACCTCTATGCTGCTTCATTATTCATTGAGCAAAACAATCCCTTAAAACATAGAGGGTGATCTTAGGTGCGCCGGAATGGTTAGCAGATGGGACAAGATCCCTATTGCGCCTTGAAATGAGGAACTCAAAAGTCACGTGTAAACAAATATTCTCTGTGTAGTGATTTTTGACACTTTTCTATGATAAACAAGTGACTGAGCTTAACCATTTGAGTTAATTTAGAAAGTAGGGGAACACAGAATAAATGTGTAAAATCTATGGAGCTATTAAATGTGTTCAAAGTATCAAATTTTCAAAGAACTTTTTGTGTTAAAAATGAGAATATTTACCATGAGGAGCCGCATCACAAAAGGATACTCGGGGTTTGCTAATTTACGGAAAAAGTAATCCCACTTCGTACCCCGAAAATTTAACCACATATGTCACAATGTCTCAGCTTCGAAACGAGCCATCACACATATCCAAGTTGACGATATGGACTGAGCAACAGAAGAAAACGTTACCATTACGGCCTATGGAAAAACTAATGCGCATCTGTACCCAGATAATTTTCCACATGTTCCATCCGTGGTTGCTTATATCAGTACAAACCCTACGATAAGTCACATTCGAGGAAAAGAAGACGGGTTATGATTCGGATAATTGGATCATGGCTGTCGTTATCCTTAAAAAAAAAAATTAGTAAGTCATCCAGGGATAATTTTCACCCATTTTGCGATTCACTTGATTCATTTTGTTTAATCGAGAAATAATACCTTCATGGCAGGCTCTATACTAGTTTTAACATGAGTAGGCTTCGTTTTTGTCGATATTTTACACGTAGCTTAATGGAGATGTAAAACACTGTCAACCACTTTAAAATGAGCATGGAGACACGAAGAAATTATTTCGGTTCTTATCATGCTAATATTGAATCTATATATTATATATTAGTAATAGGACAAACTCAGTATTTTCAATGAATGTTTGGCTGTTCCTGTTTCCTCTGCATGCACTCTGCATACCATTTTAATATCTAATAAGTTACATAGATTAACACAGGTCAAAAAGCAGTTGCTGACATGCCAACTCCCGAAATTGGTTGTACGTAGAAAACTTATTTCAAACGGAATAGCACATCCTTATTTTACGGAACTGTTTTTTACCATACCCAGAATTTTAGAAAAGAACCTGGTAAACTTATCGATCATTTAGATAAAATTATTCTAAAAGGTTACCAATTCAACACTGTAATTGAATCGTTGAATATTGTTTTTATTGATATTAATATTGCTTTTGTTACCAGCAAATTAAACGCAAACTAAATAGTATTGTGATATACATGTGCACTTTCATGCATCTACAATCTGTCGATTCCTGTATCATGGCCATGTTTTTTCTTTGAGTGTTTATGACGTCTCTTTAAGATACCACTGGATGTTGGATGTGTACTGATTGATAATTTTGTCTTAGATACATGCTTTTTATCAGTTGTTTTTGGCTTTGAACTAGCTGGCAGTAACTTCGAGTTCTCTCAGATCTGTAAGGAGTGTCTTTTTGTTGTCGGGATATTCAAGTAATGTATTTTCCCAATTACTTGTATATATTGTGTAATTCAGCAATTTTTGCATTACATGTTATTGTACATATATGTTCTTATTTAATCAAGAAATCTTAAATTCTGCTTTAGTTAAATCTCCATCAATATATTTAAGATATAAAGTGTACGAAAAAAGTAATGCCATTATTCATTTGAATATAAATTTTCTATTTGCTATTTATTTTTCATCCTTTGCATAAATCACTAAAGGGAATTTGGAGATAAAAAAAAAACAAATTTACTAGTGTAAAACCATTCAAACAGGAAAACATTATATATATCAGATTGAGCTTTTTTTCCTTAACTTCTTTTCATTTCATACATGTTCCTACATTTTCTGCATAAAAATAGTGCTATTTGAAAAGCACTGTATTTCATTGTTGTGAAAAGAACAAAGAATACATTTTATGATTGAATAAAAAAATCATTGAAGTATAAAACCTTCGATACCCTTATGATATTGAAATGTAATAGCCGTATTGAAAAGACTTTTTTCATGTATACTGCATATGCTAGAATCTTTTGTGACTTCATGTTGATTTTCAAAATGTTTGATTTTTCTATTCACTTGATACTAAAATTTACAATTATAAGGTGTATTCAATACATCAGGAGAGCCTGTAATTCACTGGTTGTCGTTTGTTTATGTGTTACATATTTTTTTTTCGTTCATTTTTTTTACATAAATAAGGCCGTTAGTTTTCTCGTTTGAATTGTTTTACATTGTCTTATCAGGGCCTTTTATAGCTGACTATGCGGTATGGGCTTTGCTCATTGTTGAAAGCCGTACGGTGACCTATAGTTGTTAATGTCTGTGTCATTTTGGTCTTTTGTGGATAGTTGTCTCATTGGCAATCATACCAAATCTTCTTTTTTATACTACTTAGAAAAAGAAATTGTAATTTAATGCATTACTTTGATAAAATAATAATAATTGTTATGATAATAATAATATTTTATTCAATAAAATATCAAGCATATGAATTATTACAATACACAATATATACGGTACAAAAAGACAATACTAAAACATACTTTGTAAAATATAATGGCATTTTATGAGTGTAGTATCCTTTAATATATGGACAAACTTTGCTAATATTTTATCAGGGATAACCAATGAAAGTTCTAAAGCTTGTTTCCAATAGTGTTCCTTCTCATGTAAACGGCTTATAGTTTTGACGTACGAAAATGATAACACACATATTTATATGACATAAAAACTTAACATAAAAATAATTTAAACCAAAACAAAGTTTAATAATATAAAACGAAGTCTGATGAAGCCGCACTATAACTCTTGGTCAAGTAATCTTGGAGGCTAATTTGTAATTCCTTTTTTCCTTTTTTTTAATACTATTTGGTTACATATCCAATCTTGTATGCCAATAAAATAAAGTTATATGTACTCTCTGGTGTGAAATGATGATGAAAATGTCTCCCCTCTGTAAATAAAAGCAACAGTAGTATACCGCTGTTCAAACTCATAAATCCATGGACAAAAAACAAAATCGGGGTAACAAACTAAAACTGAGGGAAATGCATTAAATATAAGAGGAGAACAACGACACAACAACACAACGACACAACACTACAATGTAACACACACAGAAACGGACCAAGCATCAGACAAAATCCCACGAGAAGAACAAATATAACATCAAAACCAAATACATGAATTTGGGATAGACAAGTACCGTGACACGTCTTATCGCAATGTGCATTTACACTCAAAAATCAATCTGCGATTTTATGCAATCTAACAACGCCGACCTACTTGCACTTACGGAAACGTGGCTAGGAAGCGCAATAGACAAATCGGTCATATCAGAAATTACTCCTGATGGATACCAAATCTTTCATATACCACGGGAGAATAAGCTAGGCGGTGGCGTTGCTCTGATCCATAGGAGCAATATCGATGTAAAACGTTCTAAACCTGTACAAACTTACTCACATTTTGAAATGCTAGAATGCAATGTTGTCGTACTGAAGAATTGTTTTCGTCTTTGTGTAATATATAGTCCTCCTCCATCTAGAACAAATAAACTCAAAAACTCTACGTTCTTTGAGGAGTGGAGTGAGTTCCTCGACCGTCTAGTAGTCACACCGGAAGAGTTGGTTATCACAGGAGATCTTAATTTTCATCTCGATAATAAAAACAATTGTGATACCCGAAAATTTCAAGAGACACTTAGAGACCATGGTCTTGTACAACATGTACGAGGTCCAACACATAACCATGGTCATAACTTGACGTGGTAATTACAAGGGAAAACAGTTTAATACTTAAGACAGTACCATCCGTCCAAGATTCCTCCTTGTGCGATCGGAAAGGAAATCCATCCGGTGATCACTTAGCATTGTTTTCAGCGTTGGAAATATCGAAACCTCCAAGAGAACGCAAAGAAGTGACTTATCGAAAACTGCGTAATATCAGTACAGATGATATAATTCACGATTTGGTCAATTCGTAAATTTTTCAGAATCAAGAAAGACCTCTCGAAGACTTGGTGAACTTATATTCTACTGAGCTTAGTTCCATACTTGATAAACATGCACCATTAATATCTAAAAACTTAATACTACGACCTAATACCGAGTGGTATACAGACGACATCCGTGTCGCTAAAAGAAACCGCCGCAAAGCAGAACGACGTATGCGGAAAACGAAACTGACTATTCATCGTCAAATGTTCCGAGAGTCTTGCATTACAACAAACCAACTTCTTATAAAATGCAAGAAAGACTATTTCTCCAGTAAAGTTTCCGAAATTGGACACGATCAAAAACAACTGCATCGCTTGACTAATGATTTGATGGGAAATAAAAGAGAAATATTTCTACCCGAGCATGAGGATGACAAGTTACTTGCCGACAAGTTTTGTGAAGATTAGTATAATTCGTGACAGCCTGTCAACAACAAACACCTCCTCAAGTGACAGTAATCCTATGAGATCTGACATTAAATTTGAAGATATCAACTAACATCACTGTCATCAGCATCCAATGAAGAAATACGGAAAATAATTCTAGCGTCTCCAACAAAGTCATGTGAACTCGATCCATTACCAACCCAACTTCTAAAACAATGCTTGGACTACTTGTTACCAGCTATTACAAATATAGTCAACAGATCGATATCGGAAATGTGTGTTCCAACGCCTTTTAAACAAGCGGTAGTGAGACCACTATTGAAAAAACCGAGTTTAGACAAAGAAGTGTTAAAAAACTATCGGCCGGTCTCAAATTTACCATTCATATCCAAGATAAATGAGAAAGTCGTTGCCACTCGTTTTGAGAATCACATCACGTCTTATTCTCTCTATGATCATGTTCAGTCAGCGTATCGTGCCTACCATTCTACGGAAACCGCTCTCTTGCGCGTCCATAATGATATTGTGTGCGCACTTGATAATAACTGTTGTGTCGTCTTGCTTATGCTTGACTTATCTGCTGCATTTGACACTATCGACCATACAATACTTCTCAATCGTTTAGAGTTTTCATTTGGGATAACTGATGAGGCACTGTTGTGGTTGAAATCATATTTGACAGATAGAACTCAGCGTGTTTCTATCGGATCGGTACAATCGGATGATATCAGACTCGGCTTTGGTGTACCACAAGGCTCTGTGTTGGGACCAAAACTTTTCTGTATGTTTGCCAAACCCGTCGGAGAAATTTGCAGGCGACATGGGATGTCTTACCATTCATACGCTGACGACACGCAAGTGTATCAAGTCATTAAACCTCTTGGAGACTGGTCGGACCTCTCCAATCGTCTTGAGAACTGTTTGTCGGATATCAGTGCATGGATGAGTATCAACATGCTTAAATTAAACCAAGACAAAACCGAATGAATTGTGTTTGCACCAAAACAACAACTAAAGCAACTATCCAGTTTCCAACTAGCATTCGATGGAACTATATTGACTGATGCTTCTTGTGTGAAAAATCTTGGATTTTATTTTGACAAAACACTCAGCATGGAACAACAAGCTAGTACAACGACAAAAGCATGTTTTCATCAGATACGAAATATTGGTCGCATTAGATCCCTGATTACAGATGAGGCATGTAAGACTCTAGTGTGCTCACTCGTTACATCACGACTAGATTATGGTAATGCGCTGTTATACGGAACAAATAGCTGTGTAATAACAAAACTACAGCGTGTGCAAAATACAGCAGCACGGCTAATAACGCGCAAGAGAAAATACGATTCAATAACACCTGTTCTCATTTCATTGCACTGGTTACCGGTTCATTTTCGTTGTCAGTACAAACTCCTGCTGTACATTTTAAAGCAATTCATGGCAAGGCACCATCATACCTACAGGAATTAGTTGAACATTACAAACCTGGTAGAGCCTTGCGATCGGAGAAAAGCATGCTGTTACGACTACCAAACGATGTTAGGACAAAACGCTATGGTGAACGACGGTTCGATATTGCCGCACCAACTCTTTGGAACAGCTAACCTTCATCCTTACGAAATGAACAATCTCTTGACGTTTTTAAAAAGGATCTTAAGACATATTTTTTCCGAAGTGCTTTCATTGATTTTTTGTAAATTTTGAAATTTATGAACAATTTGTTTTACCAGTTGATTGTATTGTGAACTTTTACTTAATAATTTTTAATGCTTAAGTCACTGTGGCTTAATGATAATCATTATTTTAAATTTATACAGAGGAAATTTTAAATTTTTCTTAACTCATTTTTATTTTTTGAAACTTTTTCTACTTTTCTTTCATTTTGATTAATTTTAAATTTTTAATTTTTTTTGTGTGGGTTGTACATTCTTTTATATTATTCTATTTAACCGACAATCAATGCTTTCATTTTACACGCCACTGCTCAGAAATTGTATTTATGTGATTGTATATTTTGCTTTTACCTTATGTATCTTATTTTTTGTTTATTCATGTTAAGCGCTTAGGGTAATTTCTCAAATTATATAATGCGCTATATAAATATTGTATAATAATAATAATAATAATAATGGTCGACCGTGTCAAAGGCTTTGTTTGCAAATCTAACATTATCATTCACAAATGTATTACTTCGATAGTTTATTGTAATTGTAATTTAATGCATGGTTGCAATGTAATTCGCCCTATGTCTGGTACTATTACGCCACTGTCCCAGGTTAGTGGAGAGTAGGGATCTCGTTAACATATGTAAACCCGAAACATTCTGTATGTATGTGCCTGTCCCTTGTCAGGAGCCTGTAATAAAGTGGTTGACGTTTGTCGCTGTGTTACGTATATTTTTTTGTACATTAATTAGACTATTAGTTTTCTCGTTAGAATTGTTTTACTTTTGTGATTCTATAGCCTTTTATTGCTTACTATGCGGTAATTGTTCATTGTTAAAGCCCGTACATTTACCTATAGCTGTTAGTTTTTGTCTATTGGTCTCTTGTGAAAAGTTGTATCATTGGCAATCATACCATATCGCTAAACAATTGCTAAAAAGGGAAAAAGATCAGACAATACACAGTACACATTTACTTTATGAACATATTTTTTTTTAGACAAAGATATATTTGTACCTTAAAATGTTGAAAAGATAAACATAAACTCGGACTGAACAATGAAGAAAACACAGAAGAACAGCATTAACTTAGTCTATTTTTTGCTATTTGGTCAAGTTGTTGTCTCCTTGACACAATCCCCGTTTGGTTTATAGTGATAAATAAGTTCTGACACGTTTTAAGCATTTTACTTCTTCAACATTAAGTCTAAATAAATTCGAAATTTTTTGACATGGTTAGAATTTCCTGTTTATGAAGTTAATTCGGAGTTGTGTTTTGTTTTTCCAGATGTTTTATCGAGTTTCATCGAAGAGATGCTTTTTGTCGAATTGCGCAACAAGTGTGGAATAGAAACAGAAAAACCGTATAAGTCACGTGACAATACATTTTATAATCTTCCATTTTGTATTTGATTACATGTAACGCGTGACGAAACTACTGGTTCAGAGACGGTTTGTCTATGTTCACAGAGTCCAAGCTTGCGTTTGAGAACACAACGTATTCGTTTACTCATTATAACATATATCAAAAAGTTTGATAAGCATGCAATTACTATACACAGTCTTGTTATTTCAATAAAAAGTTTCAACTTTCTCATTAAGGCCCATTTATCCTGGTTACCTTTTACTTTTAAAACTTCATAGACCGAAATCACAAATTGTGTAGCTGGATCAACAAGGAGTTGACTGCTACTCGAATCCTTCTCAGAAAAAAATTGCATTATTCCAAGCATGCAAATTCTAGGTAACTCGGTAACTATAAACGTCAGGGTTACAAAAG
Source organism: Mytilus edulis (assembly GCF_963676685.1). Classification (NCBI taxonomy): domain Eukaryota; kingdom Metazoa; phylum Mollusca; class Bivalvia; order Mytilida; family Mytilidae; genus Mytilus; species Mytilus edulis. Next base: position 80,624,380 of record NC_092348.1, read on the forward strand.
CAATTAGCTTAGATGATCTTTTTCTAATGTTCTGTAAATTTTCACTATTAGTGCTTTGAATATTTCGTCCACGTATAAGAGACCATATTATAAAAATAGATGTAATAAGCATGATACACGACGCTAAAAATACAAATATTGCTGTTATGGAAGAATAATATATAAAACTGTACTTTAAAAGTGATTCTGATTTAGCCGCTATTTGACATTTGTATTTGTTGAACACGCCCCTTCTGAAACCTGCTACAAGAAATCGAGGAATATGTAATCCGATAGAACAAGCAAAGATTACACCAACTGCTACAAACATTTCTCTCCTTTTTACTTTTGTGTAGCTCCAAATTGGCCATTTTATTGCTGCAAACTTCTGCATTCCTAGAGCTGTTGTCAACAAAACGGACGATAAATGAAATAAATCGACCAATATGAATTTATAATTATGTAACCTGCAAATAGGAAAATAAATAACTGTTGTTTTCATTTCTTCATTTCGGACGTAACTATTTAACAAGAATGGTTCTAATCCATACGAGAACAGTGCTGTAAGAGCATCCGATAAAGCTAGTCCTTGCATTAAAACTGAAGACGGTGTTCGCAAAGTCTTGTTAAAAAGAATGACAATCACAACAATGTTAAATAAGATAGCTGTGTAAGAAATAATCGGTCCAACAATGTCATTAAGATATTCTGGTACCGGAGTAAAAAACATGTAGTTCGTAAATTCGTAGGGCGATTCTCTTTTGTATCGCATCTCAGTTTTTCTGTTGTCTAATCCGGGCAAAAGAAATTCTTCATAGTTTTAAAAAAAAATATGAATTTAGTAAGCAAACCTGCATATCTAATATTTTCATGTTATTCCACTAATATATATATATATATGCATTAAGCCTGTACAAAAATATGGTGAGTAAACAACATAAACTATCAAAGCATTTTATACGATATTGATATTTAAAAACAATTTTTACGACTTTTTAATGAAAAACAACTTAAATATGTAAATGTATGTGATACAAGTTAGACAAAATTATAGATGGGAACGGGTTTTTATCGCGACGAAAGCCATCCATACGTGAAATATATACCGAAACAGGTGAATATTTAGTACGTTTTACGAACAAATCGTGCAGGTGATTAAAAACTAGCAGGAAAGATGTAGTTGAAGAAAAATATTCATTTCAACACAATTATTAATGTTGTATAACGTAGAATAGCTTTTGTTATTCGGTTTGTCCATATTGTTTTGAATTCCACTATAATGCTATCTTTATGCGAGTCATGTTTACTGTTGAATAATGATACTTTACTTTCATTTTCACTGTAGAGCGATTCATTAGTATTGTATAAGCGGTGCATTTTCACTGTATGAGTTTTATTCATTTTTATGCAATAAATTCCTAATTCAGCCGACTTGCTCAAACAATGATTAAAGTAAGAAAAGGGTTTGATAGTACTGACTTTGAGATGGAAAGTTTAGTTGAACAATCCATTTAATTCAATAGAATTAATATTTATTTTATATATAATACATTGTAGTCATGATCTAACAATATGTGGATCATTTAAGAGTTGAAAGTGTAACTGTTTTAGATTAAAGAAATATATTTTAAAATGCATGCCAATTTGATAAAATTCATGTTTCTGCAGTAGTCATTATACGCATGTGCAAACAAATTTTATCATTGGATTTCGAGTATGGGTCTATTTACAAAGCAGAAGAATCATGTCATAGATTTGTTTATAATTCATCAGCATCTTTATTTAAAGTACAGTTATATTTATTCAATGCAATGACACTTCATCACTGAATACGTACATCTATCATGTCTACCGAAATAGAATGGGATAAAAAGGGATAAAAAACAACAATGCTTTTCTAATATTTTTTATAAATCACTTCTTGACCAATTTCAACGAGGTTTTGACGTAAGATTTTTGATTTTGGGTCCGGTTTTAAATTGGCCCACAGGGTCCAAAATAAAACTTGAGGTTCTTTGTTAGGCTGAATCCATACATGATTGTATTTATTATTTTTTTGGTCCATTTAACAAGTTTGTGGGGTCCTAACTGTCAAGAAATAAATTCTTTTGAATTTCAACAACAATTGAATATTAGAGGTACTTTGGCATGCTGAATCTCACCGTGTTTTTAATTTTGGGATTTTGGTATTTTGGGCCAAGTTATCAAAATGGTCCACATTGAGGTCCAAAGGGTCCGATATTCAACATTTTCTTTATTTCATCAAAAATGATGTCTTTCTTAAATGTTGTGTACATACTTGCCCCAAACTGTTCGGGTTCGACCTCTGCGGTAGTATCAAGAGTTCTCTACAACACGTACATCATGTACCAATGCAACTTTATCAGTTTATATTTTTGACAGAAAAAGTTTGCCCTACACAACTTGACTTGCATTTCACGCTTTGATGACTTTGGATAATTTATAAGTCACATGTCGTTTCATTTTATACAGTAAAGAACATGCATAATAATCGAGCTAAAGCTATCTTTCCTTCAGAATATGAATATTGAAGCATTTGGGGAGGCAAGTGAAGATGAATCACAGAACTAAAGTTAAGAAGGAGGGGTCTTCATACCAATGCACTTATTGTCCTTTCAAGACAAAATTGGTAGCTAGTTTTCACAGGCATAAGAAGATCCACACTAATGAGTTACACAAATGTGACCAGTTTGAACTAAAATGTTAAGACTTCTCAATGAGCATGAAAACTGATAGCATGGAGAAGGACTGATTTGTACTCCTTGTACACTTCAAAAGCAGTACTGGGCAGTAGCGGATCCAGTACTTTTTGTAAGGCGGACCCGATGGATGACCTTAAAAAGGGGGAGGGGCTCCAGATACGCTTCAGTGATTCCCTATATATATACTCAACCAAATTTTTGCGGGCACCCCTTGATACGCCTATGCTGGCCTGGCTCACCATATGAAGAAAGCAACAGGAACTTTTAATCGCATCAGCTGGTTTTGTAGTAAAACATTTAAAATACTTCGCTGACCGCAGAAGTCGAACCCTGAACAGTTCGGGCAAATTTGGACACAATCTTAAGGGCATACGATACAGTTACAAGGGAGGTAATGACGTTGCTAACGTAAAATGTTCGTTTCCCGACGTCAAACTATGACATATCGGGAAAAGATGCATTTTTCGACTTATTTTTATCATTCAAATTGATTTAATTTGAAAACGAGTGCGTTGGACCCCCATTTTTTAAAACGACATTTTGTTTCATTTTGCAGGGAGATTATAGGATCAAATTTTATAAAACTGTAAATAATCCAATTTTTTTAATTTTGATAAATAAACAGCAAAAAATTACGCTTTTTACTCAATGCATGACCATCTGATAAATATGAGTTATTTCTGGACAAAAAATGCATAAATTTTTAGGATACTTATAAAAGACAGAAATTACAAATTATTTAACAAAAAACAATTTGTGTTTATCTTTTAAAACAACTAGAGGCTCTCAAGAGCCTAGGTCGCTCACCTTGACCTATGTGCATATTAACAATGGACACAGATAAATTCATGACAAAATTGTGTTTTGGTGATGGTGGTGTGTTTGTAGATCTTTCTTTACTGAACATTCTTGTTGCTACAATTATCTCTATCTATAATGAACTTGGCCCAGTAATTAGAGTGGAAAATATTTCCTAAAAATTTACAAAAATTAACAAAAATTTATGAAAATTGTTAACAATTGACTATAAAGAGCAATAACTCCTTAAGGGGTCAATTGACAATTTTGGTCATGTTGACTTTTTTGTAGATCTTATTTTGCTGAACATTATTGCTGTTTACAGTTTATCTCTATCTATAATAATATTCAAGATAATGACCAAAATCTGCAAAATTTCCTCAAAATTACTAATTCGGGGGCAGCAACCCAACAACAGTTTGTCCGATTTGTCTGAAAATTTCAGGGCAGATAGATCTTGACCTGATAATTAATTCTATCCTGACAGATTTGCTCTAAATGCTTTGGTTTTTAAGTTATAAGCCAAACACTGCATTTTACCCCTATGTTCTATTTTTAGCCATGGCAGCCATCTTCATTGGTTGGCGGGGTCAGGCCACATATTTTTTGGTATAATTTGGCCTAGTAGTTTCAGAGGAGAAGATTTTTGTTTATTTATAAAAAATGGAACAAGAAAATGTCAGTTGTATTGTATGATGCTCCGTTTAATCTCTCTGCAAGGCAAAACGAAACACCCTCTCGACAATCCCGCTACATCATTTTGAAGTCAAAAATTAACGAAAAAAGCATACGGCAGACATAGCCCAAAATGAATTGAAAAAAAGATAAGATTAACAAAATCAAAGAACCCCAATAATTCAAATTAAGTTTAATGAAACAGAGTTTAATAATTCTGGACCCTTTGTATCTTCATGTACTCAAATACTAGTAGCTATCAAAAGTATCTGGCTTATTATTTGATACGCCAGACGAGCGTTTTGTCTACATAAGACTCATCAGTGAAGTTTTGACCAAAATTTTTAGAAAGAAAACATGTCAAATTTCAAAAGCATTGAGAACCCCAAAAATCCAAAAAGTTGTACCAAATACGGCTATGGTAATCTATGCCTGGGATAAAAAAAAAAAAAACTCCGTATTTCGAAAAATTCACAATTTTGAAAACAGTATTTTTTTTTACAAAAGACAATGTACAATTGATATTCATGTCAACACAAAAGTGCAAACTACTGGGCTCAAATATGATAATTGGTAAAAACAATCTAAAATCTAAATACACAGTTAGATTCAGAATATTAAAGAACCCCTTAAATTCTAGACCTTGAATTAAACCCCATCGAAATTGGTTAAGAAACTAGTAATGTGTACAATGTATCAAAACAGTATTGTTATTGGCCCTTTTTCTTTATAAATCAAGACTCATAATCTCCAAAATCAATCCAAGCCTCCTTTTTTTAAAGGAATCTTGTGGTACTATTTCGTAGAGATCAATACACTGAAGGATGTACTTAGGTGAGGTTTTGTAAAAATTAGGAAATAAAGAAATTAAAATTGATACTTTAAGCTGGTAGAGCATCAATTAAGGAAAAAGATAAGCTAAAAATATTGATAGGTCATGGACCTCCTTTTCGAGATATTTGAGATTTAAAATATGGCGGGAAAAGACTGAGTCGGACTTTTACCTTATACTTGCATTGGTATCATTTGGGTCTCAAAACACAAGAAAGAAAATCAAGAATCTTTTAAAATTTTGGTAAATGACCTTTCATGAGCTATTAAGTCTTATATTAAAAAATAAATGGGTGTTATGGGGCAAAATATTTTACATTGTATTGTATGGAAAAACACCAAGGAGTCCGAACATTTGACACATATTCCAAAACTTCACCTAAGTACATCCTTTATTTCAATTTATTGTCTGAAAATCAAATGACTTATGACGACGACGACGACGACAATAACGCCGACAACGACGACGACGACAATAACGCCGACGACGCTGACTTCCTGATACATGGAACATTATACAGAAGCAAAAAGTCTGCAATACTTCTAGACCAACAACCCGCATTCTGCATTATTCAATGGTAGCATTAGTAAACAATGTATACACCGTAAAGGAAATAAGACACTATACTCGTGTTACAGTGAGTTGACTATGGGTGTTACTGTAAAACTTAACCTATAGCTCAACCTGTTTTTAAAATTGACAATACAATTGGGACATTTCAATTGACCAGTTGGTATTGTTAGATTTAAATCTTCCTTGATTCTATCTGTAGCTTTTTTATTTTACCAATCCCAACCTTTATACAGCAATGCAGTTTCCTGAAGTTTTTCTTTACCTAAGATTTTTCTTTTTTCCGACGTAGTCGTTATAGTTTCGGTTTGTGGCATTTGAAATTAAGGACGCTTAACTATGGCAACGGAATACGCATGCTCGAAAATCTTTTCTGTGATTGGACAAAATGCTGTCATGGTGGGTGATTTGGTTGTGTTTGAAAAAACGTATCGTTAATTATATCGTGATGGAAAGCAAGTGAAAAACTATAAATATTTAAACTAGATCTTACAAAGATTTATATTTTTATTAAAATAATTGTTTCTGCAATAGTTCTTTGCATCCATGACAGCTGTTTATTCGGGACAATTATATAATTTTTAATGTAAACTTTGTTGTACGAACGTACATGACTTTTAGAACGCACCTACGCATGTGAGATTTCCGCGGGGTTTTGATGAATGTAAGCAGAAAGATACGAGGACCGAGAATACTGAACACAAACAGAGAAAACGTTATTTAAATGGTAAATCACGTATTTAAATATAATCGGAATATTCACAAAACAATTTGTAGCGTTCTTTTGTTGGTAATCCATTGATTTTTAGAAAGTTAGAGCATTGTTGTTCACAGGATGAAGGTACTGAACGGGCGTTGCCACCAAGGACAAATTGTGTCAAACTATGCAGGTTTTCAGTGCACTGCAATCGCCTTCTTGTAGTTACATTCAGATGGAGATTTAATTAAAGAGGTCCTGCATCATTAAGTCATTGTGCTTCTGAAGGTTATCGAAAAGATAGTTTTAAACATATCCTCAAATTTAAATACATGTACGTCGGATATCTTTTTTAAAGATAGATCTTGTTAAAATTGATAGGGAAGAAAATAGTTTTGGTTTTCATTGTTTTAAATCCCCAATATATATGATTTATCTATTTTTTTACCTTAAATTCTAAATCAGTTTAAGATTTAATAAATATTTGTTGAAAACTTCTGATTTAAAAAAAAATCACTTTCCATGTTTTTCGTTTGAGAATCATTAAACAAGTAAAGAAAATAAACATTGCAATTACAATTTTTTTATCACTAATTGAGTGTATTCCTAGAAGTAATTGGAATTACAATTGCTAAAGAAACAATATTCAGAAGGAAACAGAGAAATTTTTATTTTACTGTTATTAATCCAGTCATTTTGCCTTTTCTAATGGGAGATAACTCAATATAATTTGCTTTTGCTCTTGTGGAAATTTTAATAAATTTATTATTTCCATAATTTGATGAATACTTATTAACATGTTTCTAGTACAAATTGGTTATGCATAGTTGAATAAACAATTTTGTTTATTTATTGACACTGATATTTGTCATCTCATCCAGAATTCCAAAGAATTCAATAATTCCTTTATTCATTTTTCACTACGTCACTAGATTTTTTTCTAAATCTATATTTTATATTCTGATTAACTTCCTATGATATACATTCCAATTAAACAGGTGCAGTATCTTTGCATAATTCAGAATTTTGTATTATTTTTTTTTTATCATTTCCATTACTATATTCCAAATAGTTTTCCTCACTTTACAAATATTTTGTAATATTTTATTTATATTTTTACTATATCACTTGATTTTACTATATCCACAGTATACATTTTTATTTCATTTCCTATGATAAAGTTCCAAATTAAACAATACTTTATCCAAAATTTTATAATTGCTATTTCCAATTTCACATTCACTTAAAACATATCCTCACATTAGGAATATAAGAATATTTTACTTTCATTTTTCACTTTATCACTAGATTAGACTATATCCACTGCATTAATTCAACATTTTATTTCATTTTCAAGATCCTATTTAAATGGTGAATCATCTTAAGTTTGTAATAGATCCCAAAATTAATATTGAATGTTTTACCGCACATTTAAAGCCACAGAAACATGTTGGATAAACTCACACTATATCTCCTACTTGAGTTCCAGTTTTGAATTTTTTTAATCTTTAATATAACTAAATTTCATCTTATGAAAATTGAATTTCCTTGAGTGAAAACAACATTTTATGCATAAACCAGTTTGAATGAATTTTTTCCTCCATGATACCTTCATGACAATAAATTCTTGGTAAAAACAAGTCACATTTTAAGAGGCAAACTTTCTATACAAAGTCTGAGCAGTGAACTCAAATAAAATAATTCCAATATTGTATGCACAACGATACCAATAAATTTCAAACATTGCAAATAATAATCCAAAATAGAATTCTTGAACGGTCATGTGAAGAAATGAACAACATATCCATCTGAAATTTAAACTGTAAACTTCTGAACAGCTATTTCTTGTGTCACTGGCAGCTGAACAATACTATGTATAAGGGTTAAAATTTTAAAGAAGCATTTATTATGTTAAAACAGTTTGAATTTTCAAACATATTAATACGTAGTTTATTTAATCTTTTACAAATTTAGAATTTCAGGTAAATATTAGATAAATCATATATATTCGGGATTTAAAACAATAAAAACAAAAACAAATATTTTCTTCCCTATCAATTTTTGAATAGAATAATCCTAGGTAAAAAAAAAATCAGGTAAAAAGCATGCTGTAAGTTTGGAATAGGTGAATAAAAAGACTGTACAGGTAGCATCAAGGTATATTTAAATCTAACAATACCAACTGGTCAAATAAATGTCCCTATTGTATTGTCAATTTTAAAAACAAGTTTTACAGTAACACCCATAGCCAACTCACTGTAAGTCATTTGGTCAAACAGTACAAGGAAGTTAACCAAATCGCAATATTGCAAATTCCGATTTTCAATGTTTCGTGCAAATTGGAAAGGAACATGTATCGTGTGAAAAACAAGGTTTGTATGTATAATTATCATTACAAATACGAACACGTTAGTTTAAGTCGAAACGGATCATTTTGGACATGTCATTTACAGCTGAAGTAATGAAAGTCAGTCTCTTAGTGTGTTTGCATTGTAAATTGAAATAATGACAGAAGAAATTAATATCTCCATAAATATCAGTCAGATGATTCGGGTCAAATGTAAAAAAAAGAAAAATGAAAACCCTTGCTTTATTTTATTTTGACCACTAACATAATCTAAATAATTTATATTTTTGATTGGTGTTTTTATTCAAAAAAATCCCACTAAGTCCTTCAAAGAGAGTCATTGACGACAACCCTTAGACCAAAGGTAATATAATCAAACCAATTGTGTAATATCAAACATTGGTAATAGTATAGATACCAAGTCAAGGTTGCCAATGATTTTCAATCTCCCGTATTTCTAACGGCATGTCACTAGAGAAAACATCTACTGAAGTAATAAATATTACATGGCTTTCAATATCACACACCATATCAACTTTGAACCAGTATAATCCTTCGTGCAGATTTATTGTGATAATGTTGGAGTCTTGTTTTGATGGGGGTGTCATACTAAAACGCCATTTGATATCGATATTTATATGATAATAATATGACAATAAAAGAATTCCATATTTTATATAATGTCAATTAAAATTCCATACGACCAAAAAGAAATATACGACCATGAAAATAAGCATCATCCATCCTGTTTTGTCACCTTGAAAATTATCTGAAAATATGTAATAAGATCTAATAACAAGAACTATGACAAATAGGGGAAATAGACCAACTTAAACTCCTTATATCGAAGACACCAAATAAAAAATGATGATCAAATATTCAACAGTCCATTAGACACAACATCACAAACAAGATAGTATATCGCAGGAAATAACTCCTCAATCTAATTCTTTAAAAAAGAAAAAACCCGTGTGATTTGTAACATTTTATCTTTTAAGAATTCGAATAATGCTGCTTGAATCTGAATCTATAAATATATTTTCGAGAAATAGATTATGTGAAAACTTTGAATTTTCATATATGCACAAATACTGTGATTAAAAAATGAATGATCAAAATTAGAAAAGTAGCTGAAAGAACGAAGGAGATAAGAATTTAAAAACAAAATAAACACACATTCATATGTTTATTGTACTGGAAAATATTTCAAGATCATACAAATTATACAGTTGGTCAACTATGAAAAAACTGAATCGATAATTGTGCTTGTGAGGTAAGTGTCGTGGGAAAGAATCAATTGAGAGCCATTTCTTAGTCTTATAATAATGTTATAATTTCAAGGTATGCATATACGTCTATGAGAAGGAACGTTCACTGATTTCTGCACAAGATCTTCCACGCTTTGGTCAATTTTTTCGTTTGATAACTTCAGGGCCAAATAACACATTTCAGTGTTACCATTCCAAGACGCAACTGGTGGTAAACTATCATAATTCTTAAATCTAGATCTCGTAACGAAATCCTGAAAAGTTGATGAGACATTATCAGCATTACATGACATATATATAAAATAAAAACGTGTTCATCTCAAATAGAATTTCGGTCGAATTAAAGTTGCAGATTTATTTTTGTGTATATCTTGTTCCTGTTCCTATTATCTTATTAAAAACTTATATAATGCAGAATCTGAATGATACAAGGATATTTCAAAGGACATTAAAGACAACAGGCAAAACATTAAACAGAAATATATGACGAATGTTAAGAATTAATCATTCTTCATCTTCCAATAGTTTTAATTATATCTCATGACTAGGCTTATCTTATCAAATAAGAAAAAGTCACCAACCCTGCTCAAAAGCAGAAAAAGCCGAAGACCAACAGCAAGTCTTCAATACAGCGAGAAACTCCCGCACCCGGAGTCGTTCTATAGCAGGCCACTAAACAAAAATGTGTACTAGTTCAGTGATAATGGACGTCATATTAAAGTGCGAAATATACCAAAGAACTAGCAAAGGTCTCAACCTATTTTGGACAGGGTTGTTACAATTTAGCATAATCATGATCATTTTTAATCATTTGTAAACTTTCGTCATAATCAATTATTGACCAATTTTCTTGAAAAGTAATATCACCAAAATACTGAACTCCAAGGAAAAATAAAAACGGAAATTCCCTGAATGTCTATTGCAACTTACATGACTAATACAGACATTTTAAAATTTATTGCTTGAGCTGCATTGTAAAAAAGACATGAAGAGGGAGCATTATTGATATTAATCATTTACCTTTCTCAGCTGTGTTGTGTTAAGAGATATGAGAATATGTTTGAATAATCTTTTGTTTTCTGTTTTTTCTACTATATACTGTGAAGTGCTTAACCCGTCAAATGCCCAGCCTCGTGGTCGATTGATATATATATTGCATCTGAAATTTAGAAGCAGTTATTATGATTTATTATTTTAAATAGAACATCTTTTCAATAGATTTTAATTTATAATAATTCTTTTATGATATACATACATGTAATAGGACATTCTTTGATATGATTGGTCGTGAAGACTTCAGGAAATTGTTATTGACGCGTGGTTTTTATTTATAAACGACGTTGACCGAATTTGTTTTTGTAACCAATGTTAACAAAATGACGACGATAATATTAACAAAATCCGACTCGACGTAAAAAATATTTGTTTTCACTTCGCGTTAATCGTTGAATTAAATGATCAACATATAAACATTCATTTAAATGATAATAAGAGTTTTTGTAGTTTATTTTTCATCAGATAGCCAGTTTCATGGAACACATCTGTTTGTGTTAATCAATAAATATACTCATACGTCGGGCGAATTCTATGACATATACATTTTTAAAGGATTTTTGTGGTGTATAAACTAGACCAAGTCACTCACAAACAAATCATCCAGTCCGTCGAACATTTATTTGTTTGTGAGTGAATTGGTCGAGTAAATATCTTTAAAACAAGCGTTAAATCCTATACTATTCCGACGTAAACGTAACCTTACGTAGCTCTTCAACTTTGTTCTTATTGTTGCTTTCTTACAGTTACTTACCTGTCGAGAAGTTTCCCCTTTTTATCATGTTTATGCGGTCTTGAATGATGTACAGAAGCACAGGTAGAAACATTCGCGAGTGGGCGTTCAATTTTCAGCCCATGAGCAACTGTTAATCTACGATAAAAGCAGCTAATTATTATTATAGAAGCAATGAAGTTGTCTAACGAGAACTACAAGAATTAAACGTTTTACATGGTTAATTAAAAATTAGAAATTAAAAGTTAAATAATAGAGAAATTGAGGATAAAAAAAAACCTTGTAATTTAAAACATAACTTGTATTGCCCCTATTTGTACCTTGCAATAACAGCTGTTTCCCAAACCACGCCTCTTTTGGGAAGATATGTAATATTCATAGATATTATGTTTTGTAAACGTTCTGGTTCCCAGGTTTGAACTCTTTGTTTCATCTGGTAGAGACATTCCTAGTGAAAGTTGCCAGTATAATTACATATGAATAGCTGCGATATGTATTATTAGGAAGACACTAGGCGAAGGATGTGTAGGAAAGTATTTTAGTACAAGTTAAATTTCGAAGAAGATCAGGGCATATAAATGTTAAATATATGCCGCACAGCTCAATGTTTTGAATCTTAAATAGAATAGTGGTGCATATTTACTTCCAATTCTAGGCTATAATTAAGACTTCATAGTTAAGGTGGCACAATTGTAGCCGGGAAATTCTTACGGGAAATTCCAAGGTACCTTTGATAACTATTTACTGAAGTGTTAATCTCTATTACAGTGCTAGTTTGGTTTTAATTGTTCGAACCATTTAATTTTACATTTTGTTGTTATTCTGTTAGTACAAAGTTTTAACTATGTTTATCACGGACCATTAACAGTCATACATGTTAAAGATTAAAGTAATTACGAGATGGTTTGAAGTAAAAACTGAGTTTGCAGAGATTCTGAAAGTACAAAAGGAACGATCAAAATCATTGTTCGAAAACGAACTGACAATGCTAAAACAACAACAACAAAACAAAACAATACAACCAAAAGAATAACAACAGTTTACAAAACACAACACAAAATATAAGACTAAAAAACGGTAACTTAATAGTTCTGTGTAGGTGAGTTTGCAGAGATTCTGAAAGTACAAAAGGAACGATCAAAATCATTGTTCGAAAACGAACTGACAATGCTAAAACAACAACAACAAAACAAAACAATACAACCAAAAGAATAACAACAGTTTACAAAACACAACACAAAATATAAGACTAAAAAACGGTAACTTAATAGTTCTGTGTAGGTGAGTTTTTCCTTATTACTGTTGAAGTGTCCTTATTCTGTGTTTGTTGGTTTGGTATGTACCATTTTCCTAAATACATCATGGTACTTTTTAAAGTGCATTACAACGATAAGTTATCGCATAAGTATCTCAATTAGTCATGTTCATGTGCTGGTGATAATTAATACGTAGCCTGCTAGCTGGATCAAATGTTTTTTTTTTATTTAAGCTTTCAGTGGCAAGTGGTTATACAAATTGTCCTTGATAAAAAAAACCATGTTATGAATTTGATTGGTTCGAACGTAGCAAGCATTTAACACCACTGATTCAGAAAGTTTGTATGATTTGATGATAAATGAGAAAAAGAAATATTTGGTGGAGGCATTTTTACCGATAAGCACATATTTTTTTAAATAACGAGATAATGAAGTTAAAACATCAAACCGTATAGTCGGCTATAAAGAGACCTGACATGAAAATATGAAAGAATTCAAATAAGAAAACTTACGGACCAATTTATAACAAAACAATTTAGGAAAAAAACAAATATGACATACACAAAACAGCGACAACCAATAGAGAACAGGCTACAGATGTTTTAAATTACAAACAATTCATTTGAACTTTGTTTATAGTTGTCTTATTGGCAATCATATCACATCCTTTTATTTTTATACCATATACAATTTGTTATGTATGTTGTATGAACAAACTGTAAAGCTGTCAATTCGTGTGAAGTACGTTCTTTAGTGAAGTCCCAGAACTTGCAACATGCGTGGGGGAAAGTGCAGATGTACAGGCGGAATTATTTAACCGGTTGTAACCCTTACATACCGTCGATAAAGGTCGTCATCTTCCAGCCCCCAGTCTTCATACTGGTTAGAAAATCCATTGATTTGCTCGAATATATTAGCCGGCATATTTGATATTCCTCCAAAAAAATCTGCATAAGGAATTCTTCAAGAAAATCAAACAAAACTATATGCAACTGTCATGTAAATGAGAGGTATCCTATCTATAAAACCAGGTTTTATCCACAATTTTCTACATAAGGAGATGCATGTTCAAAGACAGGAATATAACAGCAATTTTTCATTAGTACAAAATTTTGAAAAGAGATTTTCCGTTTTATTTTTTTTGGGAAATCTGTATTTTTGAAAGTTCACTTTCTAATGGTTATCATTTTCCCATTTGAAACAAATCATATGAATTTCAATGTTTTTGACCTGTATCTTTTGTGTTTTAATTGAACTAATAACATTGTTCACGGAAGGTATATTGTCCAGTTAGATTGTATTTTTCGATTTATTAGGTACATTTTTTTAGATTTCAAATGCAGTTATATACGGACAAATCAGTTTAATGTTATTGTGCAAACATATCAGTTTTATTTAGTAATGCCAACATACGTCTTACGATATTCACGTTTTGAGCACAAATTATGCATAGGTTATTATTTTTCATATGAAATCAATCTATTCAAATAATTCTTGTTTTTGTTCTAGTACTAAAAGGTAAAATCACAAAAATACTGATTTCCGAGAAAAAAAAAAAAAGGAAAGTCCCTAATCAAATAACAAAATCAAAAGCGCAAACATATCAAACGAATGGATAGCAACTGTCATAGTACTGACTTGGTACAGGCAATTTCTTATGCAAAAATGGTGGATGGATTTAACCTGGTTTTAATAGATTTAGGAAGATGTGGTGTGAGTGCCAATGAGACAACTCTCTATTCAAATAACAATTCATAAAAGTAAACCATTATAGGTCAATGTACGGCTTTCAACACGGAGCCTCGCTCACATCGAACAAAAGGCTATAAAGGGCCCCAAAATTACTAGTGTAAAACCATTCAAACGGGAAAATCAACGGTTTAAAGCTAGTTAAACATCTCATTTGTATGACAGTCGATATAAACTCCATTATATTGACAACGATGCGTGAACAAAACAAATGTCAAAAATAGGGGAAAGTCGTATATTTACAGGATTTATTTAAAAAAAAAAAGATATCATGTTATAAGGCATTAATGTCTTTTATGATATCATACTGTGTTTATAAAAGTACCCTTACGAAGATTCATTTAAAAATCTAAAAAGCATATATCTAAAATGTTCATAAAATTAAATCACTTTCGATGAAATACCAATACAATTTGTTTGAGAATGCATGCTCTTATATAGTATTTGTTCCATAAAAATACAAAATTTACCCTCTAACTTTTCATTTTTAATGAAATTCTTTTTAAAACATTTAAAAACATGTATTCTCTATTGTAAAAAAAAATAAGATAACATCAAGGTGGCGGTAATAATCATAAATTTAAAAATAGGACATCATGGCACAAACGACACTCATCGATAAGATAACTTTTTTTTTTAATCAAAAAAACTTAAAACTAAGCAAATCGAGAAAAGATCAGTTCTAATATAAAAATTGCTTGAGCGTAACTGTGATAAAACATCAAAGCTGCATTGTTAAACCCAGTATTTTTCTCGATAAAAAGCAGCCGAAAGCAATAAAATCCAAAAATGACCTGATTCGTCCAAGTTCAAGTATTATTTAAAAGTGGCTGTGAATGTAAGGAAACATTTGTTCAATGAACGCATTTTTCTATTTATACATTTGCGTGTGTATTAGATAAAGTATTTTCAGATTTTCTAATTTATATAAAGGGACAAGGTACAATAAGGCCCGTTTTTGACCCCCCCCCTATTTTCTGATTTTCTAAATTTTGCTTAAAAAGCTACTTTGCACGTTAAAATATTCCCTTAGGTTTGAAGTTTGTTTGAATGAACTTCAAAACCATTTATTTCATAAAATGGGTGAGGTTAGGGGGTAAAAGGGCATTAAAAACGCATAAAAGAAGGAAAAATACCGATTTTTGACCATTGATTCTTAAAATTTAATAGCATGTGCCTACGTGACCCAGAAAAAATTATGGCGATTTAGACAGCAAAAACAGTTCTCATGACATTGGAATAAAAAAAATCCTAGGTCACGTTGGTGCAGGCACTAAAAAAATAACAATTTGTTGTAAAATCACCTGCAAAATCAATAATAATTACAATATTTGAATAATAACAGAAAGTTAACTCCCTCACTTCACTCAGTTGCAAAAATTTGTGGTTTTGGAGTTCATTATAACAAACTTCAAACATCATGGAATGTTTTAAACATAAAAAGTAGCTTTCCAAAACAGAATTTTAAAAAATGAGACAAAAACAAGCCTTATCGTACCTTGTCCTTTGAAATATGAAACATTGATGAATAGTTGAGAAAAACATTTTATTTTTTAAGAGTTTAGACGAGATACATATGCATAACTTTTGTAAAGGAGAGAGGCGATAAGCAAAAATATAAGAATTTTGAAAATATCGATGATAGTAGAAAACCCTTTCATTACTACTTTTCACAATTTTATCAAAATATTTACGTGTAATTGAATTGTTCCACTTTCACGGCCAGATGTCTAGGATGATATCCGCATGTGAAGAAATTTCTGTCATCTTCTGATATTATATCAACGTCATGAAGTACGACACAGTCATATGTATATTCTGCCATAGCATATTTAAAGGCAGCATTAAATAACACACCTTTATTGAAAAGTTCACCTCCAATCTAATTACAACAAAATGTGTATTTTAGTAATCTGTTATCATTCAGTAATAATTTACACTGCATAGTTTAATATAAACGGTAAAATATCTTCAATTAAGAGTTATGTTACTTAATGCGGGGTTCACACATTGCCGATTATTGCTCCCGTTTGAGATCAGACAGCGATACGACACGAAAAGTGAAAAAGTCGGATTAGTATCCTCAATTATCTGGAATGTCCTATTATTGTCTGAACGCAGTCGTTTTAGTTCGTAACAGATTCTTACTGGTCGTGAAGGGTCCGAATAGTTCGGCAAATCACCCCGACAGTAAGGTGCGTCCCGTAACATTCGGGGAAACTCAGCCGATTTTGTCTAGTCGGATTACAATCGTGCCTATGTCATGACAAATTCTGCTGTATCGGATCGAATTCCTAACAATGTTCTGTGTATTCGGGACGGAGTCCTGTGGAACGGGAATGATCTGGAAAAATTTTTCATTGCTGTTTTTCTGCCGATTGAGTTCAGATTGCATCCGGATTTTGTAGATTGCGAACCGTTTTTGCCGAAACCGTCCCGAAACAGTCCCGTTATTAATTCTAAATTCGTCAATGATACCCACTTCAGAGTCCCGACAATTACAAAATACAATACGACTGAGATCAGACGAAGCCGTTTGCAATGCGATAGAGTGGACCGTGATAGGATTACGTTCCGACAGTACCTGATCATCCCGAGTATGCCGACAGTTTTCGAATGGATAACTTCCGTCAGCATTGGTTCACTGTCTTGTCACTATCTGATCTCTGTCGGATAACATTTGGTAGAATCGGGACTCAGTCGTGACAGACTCGGTCGAATTTTACCTGGCGAAAGATACAAATCGGATAAGAAGCGGATTTAGAACGGGATTATCGGGATAAATTCGTTTGGAAACGGTTGAATATCGACGCTTCCTGAACAATATATGATTGTTGTCGTGATTAAATTTTATTTTTACAAATTTTAATTAAAGTTTGAATTTCCATCTACGATTCATAGGATCTTGATCAGACTTTTAATTAATTTTAATCGTAAATGGTCCTGTCAAGGACGGCAGTAAAAATCGTGAATGTGTGACCCCTGCTTAAGTTATTTTTACAGAAAGTTGTTTCAAAATTCGCTTATTCTAGTTAAGGAATTAAATTCACTTTTCAAACAACACAAGAATGACTCTTGTAAAGACTCAAACAAAAGATTTAAAAAAAAAAAAATTCTTATACATCTCTTATACTATTTTATTAATGCAGATGTAAACCACAGTTATGTTCAGAATCATATATCCTTCAGATCATAGTCATGTATTTTCCAAAATGGTTAAAGTTAAGCTTACCTGTTCGACTACGTATATACCAAATTCAATTTGTTGTCTGTGAATTCGAGGTAAAACATTATTTAGTAATGTTAGCAATCCTTTCTCCCTATTTCTGTAAGGTATAAGAATGGCTACTTTTTGTCTTGGAATGCACGTGACTGGTCTGTAATGTCCTTGGTCCATGAAGTTGTAAGTTGATTGTAAAACTTTTAGATTATATACACTTCTATTTAATGGTTCATATCCATCTGTAAAGGACGTTTTGAATGAATTATAAATTTTCATCAAGCTTAATTACTTCTGATAAAACTTGAGTTCTTAAAACATTCATAAAGTAAAAATAATTGATGAAAAAACCTGTGAATGAGAAAAGGATTTATAATTCTTACTGTTATGACGAACAGGGCAATGTAATGTGCATTTCCAATGAAGCTGATATACAGATGATATAAATACTTAAAACTTCTTACTTAATAGAAACTGACAACGCAATTGCCAACAAGAAAAAGGGAGGACAATAAACAATACACTGCATACTTTTTTTATTTTAAACCTAAGCATCACCAAACTAACCATCAACGAGTAGTGATCTTAGAATCCCCGGAATGCGTAATTTGTGACACCCATTTGGACACGGGCTGTATAAATAACGAGCCACGCAAGAAGTATAATACCAACAATGGAATAAATAGTAAAGGTTAAAAACAAACAAAAAACAAAATAGCAAGAACACTACAACATGTTATTCAGATGATAAACAACATTAGTAACTAAAAACTTTACCTCAAGCCCATCATGTATAATGTGTGATAATAATATAGGAAATTAATCAGCAAGTTCGTGGTA
This sequence comes from Mytilus edulis, assembly GCF_963676685.1. Taxonomy (NCBI): domain Eukaryota; kingdom Metazoa; phylum Mollusca; class Bivalvia; order Mytilida; family Mytilidae; genus Mytilus; species Mytilus edulis. Next base: position 80,643,120 of record NC_092348.1, read on the forward strand.
TCTTTCGGTTAACTTAAAATTACCTGTAATATTTTTTCTGCAAACGTTTAGGATTAAGGAATATAAATGATGCCTTATCCGATTTTTTTTACACACAGTCCATTGCTGGTGTGATCAGTATTTAACGGTTTGGATATTTACATTATTTTGGCCTTAAGTGTTGTTTTGTACCGTATATATAATTCGGTATATAAGGACTTGCACGAAAATAAAACGTGTTTCTTCGCATTATTGTTTATGGTTGAATAATTGAATAGTTATATGTTGTATACAATAGTTTCATATTGTATACAATAGTTTCATGTTGTATAGAATAGTTTTAGGTTGTATACAATAGTGTCATGTTTTTATACAATAGTTTTATGTTGTATACAATAGTTGTATGTTTTATATAATTGTTTTATGTTGTATATAACAGTTGTATACACTAGTTTTATGTTGTATACTAGTTTTATGTTGTAAACAATAGTTTTATGTTGTATACAATAGTTTTATGTTGTATACTTACGTAAGTTTTCAGGATGTAGAGAACACAATGACTTTCCTTCAGCATACTTATCAGTCACAACATATCTCTTCATTACATCTTTATATCGGTTATTATCTTTCAGATACAAAAGTGAGTTCAGGAAAAAAACTATGGAGAGCAGCATGATAAAGACTGGTAAATAGTATATTCCTTTTTTCATCTAAATTTAAAGAAGAAATTGTAATAAGTCGCCCTTGGCATATATGTTTTTATGAAGAGCAAAAAACGAAATGTTCTGTGTATATTAAAACAACAAGCTTAAATGAGAAGCAACAGTAGCAGGCACTTTGAACTTCTCGAATTACTACTGATTACGTTCTACTACAGGAATAGATTACCGTAGCTGTATTTGACAAAATTTTCCGAATTTTGTGTTTTCTATTCTCTTTAACCTTGTACTTTATTTAACAACAACAAAAGTTTGAGCGACACTGATAGACGAAATGTGTGCATGGCTTACAATTATAATCTAGGTTTCTATGTTCATTTAACTAACTGTAAATCTATTTTTCCTATTCAAACCAAACTTAAAACCTTAAGCTTCTCGAAATGGGTCTAAGTCGGCGGCGACGACGGAACAATCGTTTTTATATGAAAGCATCACACGCCATACTTTTTTTATACACAGTCATTTGATAATGACAGATACTCATAATGCTAGTAACGCAAACGATAAATAATTGTACACAAAAGAGTATAACAAGCAAACGGAACTCAAATGTTTAATCAAACAGGGACACGCTCATGCAAGACTAACGACTAACAGAGGCCTATGACATGGAACAGGCGACAACATGCGCGAGGTTAAACATATTTTTGGAGGTCTTAACCCTTCCCATATGCATCTACCCGATGTGGAAAACCAAACACACAGAAATACAAATAGTAAAAATCAGTTCAAAAGAAGTCTGAAGTTTTAACATGAGGCAAAGGAAGTCATGTCTGTTGTTTTTTTAATTGTAGATTCAGGAGTATATATTAATGGGACATCATCAGAAAGGTTCGGATAGTAAAAGGATAGAACATCATCAATATATTTTAAATATACAATAATTTAGTTTCGTTGGTCTTTTTTTGTTACAAGTGCCTGAAAAAGTCCGACTCATATGAATATAAGAAAGGTCGGTCAGGTGAAGTGAACAGATGGTACCCATGGGAATGCATACAACCTGCTGGAAAATATTAAACTAAATAAAGCTTTTCGGAAAATTCACAAGGCTATAAATTGAATACTAGTAGTAATTGTCACCTTTTTTTCCATTTGTGTTTATACAAACTGAACAGCACTGTTATACAAATAGAAATAAGCTGCATACGTGTACATTTGCTGATGATGAATCTTAAGCAGTAAAGTATAATAAAATTTTAGTTACTTTCTTAGTCTTACTTTCTTATAAAAAAAATTATTATATGCATATTTCGGTTAAATGTTTAATCGTGCCGAATCTAAAGAAATCAGTAAACTATATTTTATTTTATAGTCTCTGTCTTATTGCTATCAAATTTACGCAAAAATTCTGATATTTTAAATATTTTGTTCATTTCAAAAATATTTACTCTGTACATGACTTATAATCTTAACCCTGTTTTTAATTATCTGATAATCGAATCTATATATGTGCCTTATAATTAATCTAAGGTCTCAATGTAACCTTATCGTTGTCTTTCTGACAAGTAAAAACATCCTGCACTTTGTATTAGGGATCCATTAAATTTACAAATAAAGGCAACAGTGGTACATCGCTGTTCAAAACTCATAAATCGAAGGAAAAAACAAAATCGGGGTAGCAAACTAAAACTGAGGGAAACGCATTATATATAAGAGAAGAACAACGACACATCATTAAAATGTAACACACACAGAAACGACCTAAGCATTATACAAAATCCGATGAGAATAACAAATATAACATCAAAACCAAATACATGAATTTGGGATAGAAAAGTACCGTGCCACAATCTTATAGTAATGTGAATTCACACTCAAATATAAGAAAAAACAACCGACACAACAGAAACACAACGCTAAAATGTAACACACACAGAAACGAACTATAATATAACAATGGCCATATTCCTGACTTGGTACAGGACATTTTTTAAAGAAAAAAGCTGGGTTGAACCTGGTTTTGTGGCATTCCAAACCTCCCGCTTTAATGGCAATGTTAAATATAATATTAAAATGACAACAAAGCCTTACAGGACTACAATACAAATACATGAAACAACATATTGGACAAAGAAACACACGAATCATAGCTAACAAAAGGCACCAGGTTTAAAATTTAAATACGTCAGAAGTGCGTTTCGTCCACACAAGACTAACTAGTGACACGCAGATACAACAGTTTGAAAGCCAAAAACAAGTACATTTTTTTTAAAAGAAAAAACACCGTATATACATAAATATATCTCAAATGAAATATGTCTCTGGCAAATTGATTTGTAAACAATTTCATATTCTTTTAATATTTTTCAAAACATGAATAAATTTTCAATGAATTGTTTGATTTTGAAATTATATAAAAAAATGTTTGAAATTGGAATTGACAAAAAAGATTTGCAAAAATGATTTGAAAAAAAACTCATATTTTTCTCGTATGTTATTCAACTTTGTTTCATTTTTAAAAGCCGAACAAAACTCTTAGTAACCCATTATTCCACTCTCTCTTCCATGTATGAATGGTCCTAAAATTTCATAATTCTACAAATATATTTCTAAGGTCATCTGAAAGATAGCAGCTACCAAAAACAATAAAAGAATGAAACTGTTCAACAGATATTCGCAAACACTTAAAAATATCATTCATCTATTTATACAATAGTTATCAAAGGTACCAGGATTATAATTTAATACGCCAGACGCGCGTTTCGTCTATATAAGACTCATCAGTGACGATCAGATCAAAATAATTATAAAGCCAAACAAATACAAAGTTGAAGAGCATTGAGGACCCAAATTCCAAAAAAGTTGTACCAAATACGGCTATGGTAATCTATTCCTTGGATAAAAAAAAACCTTAGACTTTTGTAAAATTCCAAGTTTAGTAAACAGGAAATTTATAAGAATTAGCATATAATTGATATTCATGTCAACACCGAAGTGCTGACTACTTGACTGGTGATACTCTCGGTGACGAAACGGCCACCAGCAGGGCATCAAACCAGTTATGTAAATAGTTATCAAAGGTTAATACATTTTTTTTAAATTCCAAACGTAAGAAATATGTTTAATATACATAAAATAATATTCATCTTTTTCATTACTTTACAAAAGAAGACAGACCTTGGTCAGTTCAGAAAACTCTTTGTAGTGTTATGACAATAAATAAACTTTTTCTAGAATATGAGTGGATTAGGGTAGACATATCATATGTCTTGTGGAAAGACTGTTCTTTTACCTGCGATAACACTTGCTGCCTCATTGGTATGTGTCATATTCATGAATAATAAAGGCAACAGTAGGATACCGCTGTTCATTAGTCTTAATCCAATTGAAAGAAAAGAAAAACAATTTAGAACATAAACTAAAACCGATGGAACCACATCAACTTTCAGAAGAAAACAACGGAACAACAGAAACACAGAGTTGCAATAAAACAAATAAAACAAGTAATTATCTGTGTTTACGTATATAAAAAATGGAGATGCGGAATGATTGCCTATGAGAGTACTAGTTCAAATGGAATGGATTTGAGGTATTATAGGTCATTCAATACTGTTCAGCATTGAGCAAAACTCATTCCGTATAGTCAGCTATGTACCGCCCCGTATTAACAAAACATGGCACAATTAAGACAATAAACCAGCCGGCTTGATTTTATGAAAACATAATAAACGTTAAATAGATATACATATATAGCAATCGAGTACGATCATAGAAGTAGCGTCTACATACAGTCACATACAATAGAAGTTATCAACACTCAAAATTGTCTTAACGTTGGACAACATATCATCAGAACTAACCTTAACATCATATACAGGTTTTTTTCATATATTTTACGTTTTTTTGTCGATTAGCATTTAAACTCATGACAATAACAGTATTACATATCATTATTTGGGTATAATTGTCCAATTATGATGTTGCTACCTGTATGTGCTTACTACTTTAACTCACTTATTAATACGGATTGACATATTAAGCTTGAACTTAACAGATGTTTAATTTCAATTCTAGTTTTCTTTTTTGACATTAAATATGTCAAGGTAATTCAAGTGCACCATGATACAGATTTAACAACAACAAGTTATATATTAGTTAATTATATATTCCAAAAAGACTCAGTTCATTCAAAATTATGACAAGATTGAATCTGTTTTCACCAAATTAAACTGTTTAACTGGTCAGAAATATTAACCAGCTGTTTATAAGTTAACAGAATGAAGACGTTAAAATTAAATGTTATCAAATAATCAAATAATCAAATTATTAGATAATACAAACTGACAGCGCCTTGGAAATTGACAATCAAAGTAAAAAAAGACCACCCCAAAAAAAAACAGTACACCAAACCTAAAGCACAACATAGAAAGGTAACACGAATCCAACCAAAACATTGTGGTAGATCTCAGGTGCCCCGGATGTGTAAGCAAATACTGATCTTCTCGTGTAGTACAATCCCATGATAAGTTTTATTCGGACGTTTACATTCGGCGAAAAGATGACTGGATTTTGGTAATGATCATCTGAACATATTTGTCGTCAATATCTTTGAAACAGATATTCCGTAACGGTCATCAAACTCGTGATGGCATCTGTACAATTCGATACGACTATAACTATTCACGGGTATCCCCATCAAAGAAGTCGATAGCGAATGATTTATAACAAACCTTTAAAGAATTGATTGTTTATTAATTTTGAAATTTGAAAATTTTTATATTAATATATGATTAAACTTAAAAAGACAAAAAAAGAAGGAATTATAAGTAATGATTCATTTTCAGTTATTCAATCATCGCAGGTAAAGTTAGTCTGAGAGGTATTCGGCTGTCCTTTTAATCATAAAAATCCTCAACTGTTTCGGTTCAAATACATCACTGGCTTTCAAGTACTAAGTAAATGGCTTTGACTGTCCTGACAACGATAAATCAAGAAAATCGCTTTGGACACATACCATTTTAACGTGTTATTTTCATTTTCTTCAGCATTGGGACCAATCTGTCCATCCATCTTAAGTTTGAAACGAGGAATAAGTCAATCGAAAGATGGGTGGTGGTTATATTTAATTGCTTTAAAAATGTCCAAACTACGTTTTATATCTATTTTTGTTTTTATTTAGACTTTTTTAGAAGGCTTTGACGCCTGTATAAAGAAGCCATTTTTCAACAATTACAAATTACTATCTTGACTTGACTACATTTATCTACAGTGCAGTGATTTGTTAAAAATTGCAACAAGTTAGCAATATAATGTAGTTTTATGAAACGCTCATACAAATGAGATGTTTTTACATCTATAAAACCAGTTTTAATCCACCATTTTCTACAAAAGGAATAGAACCACTAATTCAGGCCCGGTTGGAAAAAACATACAAGAAAGTAGTACACATTTGAAACAAAGGGCCTACGCATAGCTGCATCTTTGTCAATAAAATTAACGGTACCAATTTTCTTGCACCAGATGCGCATTTCGACAATACAGGTCTTTTCAGTGATGCTCGTGGCCAAAATATTTGAAATCCAAAACTTATATAAAAGATGAAGAGCTATAATCCAACAGGTCCAAAAAGTATAGCCGAATCCGTGAAAGGAATCAGAGCTTTGCACGAGGGAGATACATTCCTTAATTTATAATAATTTCTAATATTTTGTAAGAGCAAATTTTAATAACACAAAAAAATCCGTATTTTCATGCCAGTACCGAAGAACTGGCTACTGGGCTGGTGATACACTCGGGGACTGATAGTCCACCAGCAGAGGCATCGACTCAGTGGTAGTAATAAAATTAACGGTACCAATTTTCTTGCACCAGATGCGCATTTCGACAATACATGTCTCTTCAGTGATGCTCGTGGCCAAAATATTTGAAATCCAAAACTTATATAAAAGATGAAGAGCTATAATCCAAAAGGTCCAAAAAGTATAGCCAAATCCGTGAAAGGAATCAGAGCTTTGCACGAGGGAGATACATTCCTTAATTTATATTAATTTCTAATGTCAATCGAGGGTATATTTGGTTAGTTGAAGCATCAAATGAAAACTTGGGGATTTGGAATCACTGTAGAATCCTTGTTGAAAGATTTATATGGAATTTTGATAGAAAAGAGCACATTTGACCTGTTGTTCAGATCAGAAGTTCCTATTTTTGTACTACCAAACTTCAGGGAACCAGTAACACTCAGAAAATGTCTGTACCAAGTCAGAAATATGGCAGTTGGTATTCATCCGTTTCGGGGTTTGAGCTTTAAATTTTGCCATTTGATTGGGAACTTTCCGTTTTGCATTTTGCTCTCTGAGTTCAGTATTTTTGTGACTTTACTTTTGAACAGTTTGATCTGATTATAGTGAACACAATATTGCTTGAATTTCACTGACCTAAATTATGTGGACAGCAACACTTACAAAGAAGTCACTATAATTTGAAACATATACTTATACTACATAAAATTATTTTCAAATTAAACAGAATTTAACACAATTACTATACACTTGTAAATGATAAAACAGAGGACGATCATCATAATGGACTTAAGGCGATAAAGTGACTATAGACTTTCGTAGATTTTAATTGTTCAGATGTTTGACTTTATATAACATACTTTCAAACATGTAATATAAGTTTCATAGTCGTTGCTAGTATCTTTTCACGTACTGAAGACATACGAGGATAAGCATATTTTATAACATGTATTACAAAAGATGAATATATAGATTGATAGGCTATATTCAATAATTTCTATTGTATACAAACACCTATAAAACAAAGCATTATTTACGACAATCACTTCACATTAAAATTTTATAAATCAGAAGACTGAACACTTGTACCTGATAAAACAGGAGGCGACACTTAATAGAATTAAGACTATTCAGTCCAATCAGGACATAAAGGTCATTAAGACAACATTCTGTTTGGGTCAAGAATAAAAAAGTTGTTTAATTTCATAACTTATCCGGATTGGGGAAAATTATTTTCAGGTGTATTTTCTATTTACGTGTCTGTAATCTGATTGTTCTCGCGTCCATTGTTATTAAGTTAATATTTTCTGTAAAAGGTGTCAAAAGTACGATCACCATTCCTAAGTTAATCCATGTTTTAGCCATGGCGTTGTCAGTTTGTTTTAGATTTATGAGTTTGACTGTCCCTTTGGTATCTTTCGTCCCTCTTTTAATCGCTTGGAATGAAACTATTTCAATAGACATCTACTCGACCACTACAACAATCAGATATTGTTCAAGAACGAGGGTAAACACACGACGTATTTGATGTTCCGAAGATAAAAAGTTGTTTTATAACTTGCTAAGTCTCTATCTTGCATGCGATTCTTTAAACTATTTTAAAAATATCGTATGAGTTAAGAAATGAATAAAACGATGGGACACTAATAAAAAAAGTTTTGATTGTTACAGGAAAGAACATCGTCAATAGTTATCAAAGGTAGCAGGATTATAATTCAATACGCCAGACGCGCGTTTCGTTTTCATAAAACTCATCAGTGACGCTCAGATCAAAATAGTTATAAAGCCAAACAAGTAATATACATGCATGTATAAAACTAATAGATCTAAATTCGTTGATCTTTTATTAAGAAGTGAAGGCAATAGTAAAATAACATCATTACCGAACTCCGAGGAAAATTTTACACGGATATTCCCTAATAAAATGGCAAAATAAAAAGCTTAAACACATCAAACGAACGAAAAACTGTTATATTCCGTGTTAAAAATCCGTTTACCAGGAGAAAAAATAAAGGAGGTATCGATAGCCGAGTGGTCTAAGTCAGAAATGTCAGTAGCTTAACAAGACTGAGTGTGTGAGTTCAAATCCTATAAGGGGTATGTGACTAGACTTCTATCTTAATTGGAAAATATTGTCAGTAGTTTTTTTCTAATTAAATAGTTCTTTGTTAATACTTACCATTTGGAGTTATCTTTATTCTTATAATTAAAACATTTAAAAAAAAGGCTAGATAATCTTATGATGTTCTTATATGCCTATTATTGACCTCAATCACTAATAGCACGGGTTGACCTTCGTATTCTAGTTTTCTTATTTGACATTTCAGTATGACATGGTATTCTAAGTGCAACATGACACAATTTAAAATACAACAAGTTATATGTCATTCAATTATATATCTGACAATAAATGAAAGCTTGTAAAAAATATTTCGATATACCGAATCTCAGAAAATAGAATTTGTAATTGACAGACAAAGATAAACAAAATACAAAATACAAATGAGACTGACTATATTCCAAAATTCAAAATAAATTAAAAAACTAATCAAAGAAACGTGTATTATTTTCAATTTAACAGGGTCAATGTAACAACGTAAATACAGTAAAAATTTGCTTTTCATAGTATTATGTACACACATGTTGTACATTTGAAACATTTAATGAGTTGAATTGATAGTAAAATAATGTGTCTACATCATTAATAATTTGATTGAAGAAAATGACAGATTTTGTTAATCATTGTCATTCAAGATTGAGTTTTTTTTATTTTAACCATTATATTTGAATTTGTTTATATAGCGCATGATTGAGATAAACTTCTCTCTTAAGAATATACTGAAGAATCCAGTTATAAAAAGATCGTTCTTACAAATGCAGAAAAAACAGAGTCTTATTATATATCCAAGGACATTTTTGTGGGGAGCTTCTAAGTTTGAGAATCAATATCTTACATGTACCAAACGACAAAAGGCATCATGGCAGGCTTTGAACTAGCTTTCTGGCGTATTAACATATAATCATGGTACCTTTGATAACTATTTACAGCATTGGGTTGATGCCACTGCTGGTGGATGTTTCGTCCCTGATGTTATCACCAACCAAGTTACCAGCACTTCTGTGTTGACATAAATATCATTATATGGTCATTTTAACGAATTTCCTGTTGACAAAACTTTAAAATTTTCGAAAAAAAAGGAATTTTCTTTTCCCAGGAATAGATAACCTAAGCCCTATTTGGCACAACGTTTTTGGAATTTTGGGTCATCAATACTCTTCAACCTTGTACTTGTTTGGCTTTATAATTATTTTGATCTGAGCGTCACCAATGAGACTTGTGTGGACGAAATGCGCGTCTGACGTTTTGAATTATAATCCTGGTACTTTTGATAACTATTTACTGTAATAGTCTATTTTCATTTTACCGACTTTTGACTGCGGGCTCTGTATTTTTCCACAGTCGATCTACTCTGTGGTAAAATATCCTGGTCCTCGGTCAATTTCGAGCAAAGAGTTGAAGTACAATTAAATACTATACACACGGTGCAAAATGGGTAAGGGGGAGTGAACTGCTTTCTGATGATTTAGTCATGTATGAAAAGCATATAACAGTAAACTTTTCCTCAAAACTGTGTATATTAAAATTTTGAATTTACTTATGTCTGTTGATCTTGCTTGAACTAGTACCAAGATGGCAAACCACAGGTAACCTGTCGAAAAATATAAATTCCGGAGTCAAAAGTCGGTAATAGGAAAATAGTCTATTGCGAGAACTCTCATATCGGCATTTTGTGTCTTTTAACTTTATCTTAGAATTGCTACTGTTTTTTTTATCGCGCAGAGCCGACGAGTCTAGTCATTACCAAATGATGTTTACAATTTGTTTATATTTTTAGCTTTTATAACACTAGTCCAGGTTGAGGGTGGGCTTAGCGACAAAGATACCAACATATACGTTAAACATTATGTTTTTCTCGCCTTCAAAACTAGTATTTTGCTTCATGCAAACATCAGTAAATCAATAATTTTTTGATAAATATAATCAGAACGGTCAAGTATTAGCAGGAAATAACAATATGTGATGCACCTAAAGCATTTGCATTGGTGGCCGAAACATGTGCATTGGTGGCCGAAACGAAATATTTAAAATGGAATATCTAGATGATTTGCATATATAAATGTAAATATAAAAGATATAGCGCAATAACTACCATAATTAGCTAAGTAGACGTTTAAAGACAAATTACCTTTATTGTCACCAGTAGACGTGTAGAAACAAGTTAATTCACAATATCATTGATTCTATGTATATTTGTATGTTAATATTTCGAAAGTGTACTAGGTATGGCCTTATTGACTTTTAATTACATAAACATACTGCGAACTTGCAAAAACAATAATATGTTTTGTTGTATTATAATATTAATCTATATTTATTGATTGGCAGGACTGAAATATGAATATTAACAGAAGTCATATACATTTAGCATTGACAATTATCAATACGCATGTTTCTTTAAGTCAAAGCATCCTTAGCAGACAGTAAAAAACAGGTTTTACGCATGCAGCAAAAAGTGTGTTTTTGTGCGTACACTTTCCACTAAAAAAATGTCATGTTTCCATTAGACTAAGCAACACATTATTGTTATATTTTCTAATGCGGCGTTCACGCATTGTCGATTATGGCTCCTGTTCGAGATCAGACAGCGATAAGAAACGAAAAGTGAAAAAGTCGGATTAATATCCTCAATTATCTGGAATGTCCTTTCATTGTCTAAACGCATTTGTATAAGTTCGGAACAGATTCCGACGCATCGGAAATGGTCCAGAGAGGTCGACAAGGCACCCCCGATTGTAAGATGCGTCCCGTAACATTGGGAGAAACTCAGCCGATTTTGTCTAGTCGCATGGCAATCGTAACTATGTCGTGATAGATTCTGCAGTATCGGATCTACATCCTAACAATAAACTGTGTTTTCTCAACGGTGTTCTGTGGAACGGGCATGATCTGGAGAAATTTGTCATTGCTGTTTTTCTGCAGATTGAGCTCAGATTGCATCCAGATCCAGACAATTACAGAACACAAAACGACAGATTCCAGACAAAGCCGTTTGCAATGCAGTACAGCGGATCATGATAGAATTACTTTCCGACAAGAACTGTACATCCCTAATATGGCTACACTTTTCTAACGGATATCTTCCGTCATTGTCGGTCGCTGTCTGGTCACTGTCTGAACTCGGTCGTATTACATTCGGTAGAATCGGGACCCTATCGGGTCAGATTCTGTCGTGTTTTACCATGCGAAAGCTTCAAATGGGATTAGAATTGGATTAGATCAGGATTATCGGAACAAAATCACTTGGAAACGGTTGATATCGACGCTTCCTGAGCAATATCTAATTGTTTTTGTGATTAAATATTTTTTGTTACAAATTTTAATTAAAGTTTGAATTTCCATCCAAGATTCACTGGATCTTGATTACACTTTTGACAAATTTCAATCGGGAATGGTCTTGTAAAGGACGGCCGTAAACATTGTGAATGTGTGACCAGCTTAAATCAATATTTTGAATTTCGAACTCGTCATTCACATCAAAATATGGAGTTCCACATATACACTTACATCACTCACCAAGGAGGAGATTTCAAAAAATCTTAAATCAGTCATGAATTAACATGGAAAAAAAGAACGACACAGATCTCCTGTCTTAATACTGTCTACAAAAACTACACAGATAACTTTATCAACGATGCATATAATGGATGTTTATAGGCTCGACTAAACAACTTTTCAAAATGCTTGATATTTATTTATAGGTAATTAATGCATTTTTCCTTTGATGTGTACTCGCTTATGATTGTATATATAATTATTATCAGTGGACTAATCGTAATAAAACAATTATTGGTTCCTAAATGACATTTGCGAGTGCACTGCGAAAAGATTTTTTGATGTTCATTCTGTTCTCTCAGTTTTCGTTTATTACACTGATTAGTCTTTTGTATGTGTTCTGAGAAACTACTGTATTTTTCATTACATATTTTCGTTTGTTGTGAGTATAATTGACAGTTTTCGGGGTTTTTTTTGTTTTTTTTTCTCTTTATAACCTGTTTCTTAATCTAGCTAAACTTGTATGCCAGTTAAATTAAATTCCATTAAATTGACAATGATTTGTGAACAAAACAAAAATATTGAGTTTTTTTCTTAACAACTATTAAAAAACATCTAAGTAAATCACAAAACAAATCGGCATAAAGACAAAACACATAAGCAAAACAAAAGACACAAATATCAAAACGTACTATACAACACAAACACAATGGACATATATATAGATATATATAACAACAGAGCTTCTCCGAAACGATATAACAAAAAAAGGACTTTTTCAAATACATTCCGTACTGTTATCAATATTATATATATTCGAATCTAGTGTTTAGATATATGAAGATGTAGTATGAGTGCCAATTCACAATTTGTAAAAGAAATACTATTATAGGTCTAAGAACGGTCTTCAACACGGAGCCTTTGCTTAAACAAAACAGTAAGCTATAAAGAACCAACAAATAACTAGTGTAAAACCATTCAAACGGGAAAATTAAAAGTCTATATAAAACACGAGAAACGAGAAACACTTATGAACCACATCAAAAACGACAACTACTGAACATCAGTGCCTGAATATAAACTACGTTTATTTAATTTATTCGAAGGAACCACATTTAATTGAAATTTTCTATAACATAATGGCTTTGATCTTCGGTATCGATAAACAACAATTCAGGACAAGACAAACAAACATTTGAAAACCAAATGTATTAACAGATATCTAAAATTTATTGTCGATAAAATGCAACAACATTTGCAGGTTAGATTTCGTCTCAGTCTTCCAGAATTGAAAACCTTAACCACTGTCAGTCATAATATACGATATTGTTTTTGATGATACAAAAAGCATGTATTATATAATTGACAACTACAATTAACTTTCATTCGACGGTACTGTAGTGAATGCATCGGGTTTTATGAAACGTTTAACGTGACGGTTTTCACATACAAAAATTAAACATCGCAAAAGTTATAGAAAGCTACAATTCATGTATTCATAACTTTGATATTTGCGACGAAAATATGTTTTTGAAGTTGAATAATCAATATATATATTTTAAGACGTAAACATTCTATGCGGTGTTTAGGTGATTTAGACTCTTAAACCAAGCGTCTTTTTCAAACATCGCCGCTCAACTACTAGTATTGAGGTCTTGAAAAGACGTAATATGTACAAGGGTTACATGTAACACCCAACAAAATCTTTTTCAACATACACATCAAAAGTATATACTGAGTGACTTAAAATTTATGTGTAATGAATCTGTTTGTAACCTTCATTTTTTAATGAATTTATAACATCTATTGAAAATATGTTAAATATTGATCAGTACTAGCTAATTTACTTTATAACTTGTATACATTCTGTTTATGCTTGTCATACATGTATATGCTTTTTCGATTGTTGAATGGTTTGTTTATCCTAAACATGTCACAAATTTGGAAAGTTTGCATCTTTAGAGTTGAAGACTTGACGTATGAGTTTAAATATGCCTTTTGGAATCATCCTTTGCATAAAATAATCACTGGTATTGTCTGGTGTAGACCAAATATGCTTGAAGTTGTTTATCTGTTATATTTTTTCAAATAATGCTGAAAGTAAAAGCAGGATTTAATCAAGTTGTATATATTGCTTATAATGATGTTTATCTTTTCTGTTAATAATTATATATAAACATAGGTACGAAGGTCAAAAACAATGATTCAATTTGTTTGCTTGAAATATTTATGACAAATTGTCAAATGGTATCTTTAAAGTTCAAGGATACGTAGTGCGACCGATCTGCATTTTCTGAATAACACAGTATGTGGGCTATCTATAATTTCTTCTAAATGAACCATATTTTGTGTAATGAATTGTTAATTTATCGTTGATTAATTAATATCCAAAAATAATTCCCGGGAGTCTATATTTTCAAGGTGTCTTTCGAAATACTACGATCTTGCGTTAAAGAAGATGAATGAAAAAGTAAAATCACAAAAAAACTAAACTTAGAGGAAAATCTAATCGGAAAGTCCATAATCACATGGCGAAATCAAATAACAAAACACATCAAAAACGAATGGACAAGAACTGTCATATTCCTGACTTGGTACATGCAAGACAATAGAGACAATAAAGAGAAGCACAGGCAATATAATTCAGTTTAAATGTTACTGCTTGTTCTATATTTTGTACTTTATTTGTAAGATGCACGGTTGTTTATTGTCTGGTTAGAACTGTTATTTTTCAAATGAGTTCATTATTGTATTGTAGGGTTACCAAGTTTTTGCTATTTGAAAATGACGTAAAAGGTAAACAAATGCCGACCTTTTCAGATAAGACTTGAGTCACGAAGCTGGAAAATATATTAAAGGTATTAGAGCAAATGTGATACAAGTAAACATTTATTGCAAACTACGTATTATTTAAAGTTACACTAGTTGCATATAAACTTAGAGAGCATGTTTGTCAAAATATGAAATAAAACAATTTTGATATCCTTAGGAATGTACAAAGCAAAAACAAAATACGTTTATAAAGCTACATCTCCTTATATTTACAAAGGTTTTACAGAAATACTTGTACTGTAAGAATATTATCATTTCCAAAATAAAATAACTTTTTATCTGTCAGACTTCTTGCGAGCACAGTACTTGGTTTTGTCATTAGTATTCAGGTTTTTAAGAGGAGCAACAGATACCAGAGGGACAGTCAAACTCATAGATCGAAAATAAACTGACACAGCATTGCCTAACAAAGAAAAAGACAAACAGAAAAATCATAGTACACCAGACAACAAGGATGCTCGTGGCAAAAATATTTAAAATCCAAAGCTTATACAAAAGATGAAGAGCTATTATCCAAAAGGTCCAAAAAGTATAGCCAAATCCGGGAAAGAAATCAGAGCTTTGCATGAGGGAGATACATTCCTTAATTTATAATAATTTCTAACATTTCGTCACAGCTAATTTTAATAACTAAAAAATCCGTATTTTCATGCCAGTACCGAAGTACTGGCTACTGGGCTAGTTATACTCTTGGGGACTAACAGTCCACCAGCAGAGGCATTGACCCAGTGAAGGTTAGACTTCAAAACGAAATAGCTAGTCTTGGGTGAAAGAATAAGTTTCTGTGTTTATATAAGAATGACTCTTTTTACTTTCATAGAAACATTCATTATTCTTACTTTTAATTTTATAGATAATAGAATACAACATGTAGGCTGAGGTACTATTATCTTTGTACCAATTGTTTATCAAATTCTATTTTGTTTTTGACTAGACCCACTAATCGATCGAAGATAATAGTTATTCGTTATTATTAAATCATGATGCCTTTTGTCGTTTGGTACATGTAAGATATTGATTCTCAAACTTAGAAGCTTCCCACAAAAATGTCCTTGGATATATAATAAGACTCTGTTTTTCTGCATTTGTAAGAACAATCTTTAAAACTGGATTCTTCAGTATATTCTAAAGAGAGAAATTGATCTCAATCATGCGTCATATAAACAAATTCAAATATAATAGGTTAAAATAAAATAAAACTCAATCTTGAATGACAATGATTAACAAAATCTGTCATTTTCTTCAATCAAGTTATTAATGATGTAGACACTTTATTTGACTATCAATTCAACTCATTAAATGTTTCAAATATACAACATGTGTGTACATAATACTATGAAAAGCAAATTTTTACCGTATTTACGTTGTTACATTGACCCTGTTTTAATTGAAAATAATACACGTTTCATTAATTAGTTTTTTTAATTTATTTTAAATTTTGGAATATAGTCAGTCACATTTATTTTTTTGTTTTTCGTATATCTTTGTCTGTACATTACAAATGCTATTTTCTGAGATTCGGTATATCGAAATATTTTTTACAAGCTTTCGTGTATTGTCAGATATATCATTGAATGATATATAACTTGTTGTATTTTAAATTGTGTCATGTTGCACTTAGAATACCATGACATACTCAAATGTCAAATAAGAAAACTAGAATACGAAGGTCAATATGTCAACCCGTGCTATTAGTGATTGAGGTCAACATCATAAGATTATCTAGCCTTTTTTTAAATGTTTTAATTATAAGAATAAAGATAACTCCAAGTGGTAAGTATTATCAAAGAACTATATAATTAGACAAAACTACTGACAATCTTTTTCAATTAAGATACACTACAAACTGCTCAGAGTCTGAATTGACCAGTTTTTGTGCTCGACCAGTAAAATCGAGCACACATTTTACTCGACCAGCTCGACATTGTCTTGACTGGACTTAACTGTACTTAAGTGTACTCGACTAGGTCTCGACTTTACTTAATTAGTCTGATTCAGTACTTGATGATCTTTGTGTAGTCTAAAATGGTCTTGACAAAGGCTCGACCTGTCTCGACCTGTCTCAACTAGTCTTGACCTTCAAATTTAGTTTTAACTGGTGTAAATCAGCCCATCTAACTAAATTAAATATTGATCTTACAAAATTCAAACTTATTAGGTAGTTTGATTTATTGCTGTGAAATCAAAGAATTTAATTTTACAATAGGTAAAAATAAAAATTATTATATAAATTCAGATAGGCATTTTTAATTTGTTTTATAACTTTTTCAAATCAACTTGGATTTTCATCAAACTTTGCAGCTATCTTAGAACTAAAGTAATCTTGGTAAAAAAAAAGCTAGGATATGCAATTCGGACAAAATAGAGATAGTACACTTTAATTTTTTTAATAACATTTTCAAATCAACTTGGATTTTCATCAAACTATGCAGCTATCTTAGATATATATTAAGCTTACTGAATCCCAGGTCATTTTGTTTTTTGTTGTATTGCTGTCAAATTCAAGAATTAAATTAATCTATGTTAAAAAAGCTAGAATTTGCAGTTCGAACAAAATAGAGATAGTAAACTTAATTTTTTTTAATGACTTTTTCAAATCAACTTGGATTTTCACCAAACTATGCAGCTATCTTAGAAATATATTAAGCTTACTGAATCCCAGGTTATTTTGTTTTTTGTTGTACGGCTTTCAAATTTAAGAATTAAATTAATCTAGGTCAAAAAAGCTAGAATTTGCAGTTCGAACAAAATAAAGATAGTACTATCTTTGCAATATATTGATCTTACTGAATCATAGGTTGTTATATAGTTTGGTGTATTTCTGTCAAATTTAAGAATTTAATTAATCTAGGTCAAAAAGCTACGATATTAGAAATATATCTTTCCTCATAATTTGGGAAAAAGTATATATAAAATAGTTGTATAATTCCTTCAATGTTTTATTCCTTTTGATATATATTATATAAATATATCAAAAAGGGATGAAGCATAAAAGAAATTATTAAAATAGTTCTTCTGATTTGTGGTGATTTATAAGGCAATACCTTCTGCTTGGAGTAAACCTATGAAAAGATCACATCTACCGGAGAGTTTTAAATTCTAAATAACTTTATCGCCTCAAGTCCATTATGAAGATCGTCCTCTGTTTATAGTCTATAGTCACTTTATCGCCTTAGGTCCATTATGAAGATCGTCCTCTGTTTATAGTCTATAGTCACTTTATCGCCTTAAGTCTATTATGAGGATTGTCCTCTGTTTTATCATGTACAAGTTGACAGTAATTGTGTTAAATTCACTTTCATTTGAAAACAGATTAATGTAGTATAAGTATATGTTTCAAATTATAGTGACTTCTTTGTAAGTGTTGCTGTCCACATACTTTAGGTCAGTGAATATCAAGTAATATTGTGTTCACTATAATCAGATCAAACTGTTCAAAAGTAAAGTCACAAAAATACTGAACTCAGAGAGCAAAATGCAAAACGGAAAGTTCCCAATCAAATAGCAAAATTTAAAGCTCAAACCCACAAACGGATGAATAGCAACTGCCATAAGTCTGACTTGGTACAGACATTTTCTTATGGTATAAAACCACTAGTTCATAGCCCCATTGCTTTCTATGTTAAATTCTGTAATTTCAAGTATTAATGGCTTCTTTGTCTTGAGTTCAAATAAAGTGGCAGTTATTTCATGTCTAAACTGTACCTTATCCTGCCTGTACTGCAAAAATCAACATACCTTTAATTGTACATTAGAACGTACTGGTTCCCTGAAGTTTGGTAGTACAAAAATAGGAACTTCTGATCTGAACAACAGGTCAATGACACCTACGGGTGCGGGAATCCTCGCTACATTGAAGACCCATTGGTTGCCTTCGGCTGTTGTTTGCTCTATGGTCGGGTGGTTGTCGCTTTGACATATTCACCATTTCCTTTCTCAATTTTATCTTCTATCAAAATTCCATATACTTCTTTATAGTTCAAATAAATCTTTCAACTTGACTCTTCAGTGTTTCCAAGTCCCCAAGCTTTCATTTCATGCTTCAACTAACCAAATATACCCTCAATTGACAAAGATGCAGCTATGCGTAGGAACTTTGTTTCAAATGTGTACTACTTTCTTGTATGTTTTTTTTCCAACCGGGCCTGAATTAGTGGTTCTATTCCTTATGTAGAAAATGGTGGATTAAAACTGGTGTTATAGATGTATAAACATCTCATTTGTATGAGCGTTGCATCAAACTACATTATATTGCTAACTTGTTGCAATTTTTAACAAATCACTGCACTGTAGATAAACTGTAGTCAAGTCAAGATAGTAATTTGTAATTGTTGAACAATGGCTTTTTTTATACAGGCTTTGAAGCCTTTTAAAAAAATCTAAATACAAACTTATATCTTATTCTCACCAAAAAAAGGATTCCTTAAAGGCATAGATATAAAACGTAGTTTGGACATTTTTAAAGCAATTTAAAATAACCACCACCAATCTTTCGATTGACTTATTCCTCGTTTCAAACGTAAGATGGATGGCAAGATTGGTCCCAATGCTGAAAAAATGAAAATAACACGTTAAAATGGTATGTGTCCAAAGCGATTTTCTTGTTTTATCGTTGTCAGGACAGTCAAAGCCATTTACTTAGTACTTGAAAGCCAGTGATGTATTTGAACCGAAACAGGTGAGGATCTTTATGATTAAAAGGACAGCCGAATATATCTCAGGCTAAATTTACCTGCGATAATTGAATAACTGAAAATGAATCATTACTTATAATTCCTTCTTTTTTTGTCTTTTTTAGTTAAATCATATATTAATATAAAATTTCAAAATTAATAAACAATCAATTCTATAAAGGTTTGTTATAAATCATTCGCTGTCGACTTCTTTGATGGGGATACCCGTGAATAGTTATAGTCGTATCGAATTGTACAGATGCCATCACGAGTTTGATGACAGTTATGGAATATCTGTTTCAAAGATATTGACGACAAATATCTTCAGATGATCATTACCACAATCCAGTCATCTTTTCGCCGAATGTAAACGTCCGAATAAAACTTATCATGGGATTGTACTACACGAGAAGATCAGTATTTGCTTACACATCCGGGGCACCTGAGATCTACCACAATGTTTTGGTTGGATTCGTGTTACCTTTCTATGTTGTGCTTTAGGTTTTGTGTACTGTTGTTGTTTGTTTTTTTTTTGTGGGGGGGTTCTTTTTCTACCTTGATTGTCAATAAAGGCAACAGTAGGATACCGTTGTTCAAAAACAATTTCCAAGGCGATGTCAGTTTGTATTATCTAATAATTTGATTATTTGATTATTTGATAACATTTAATTTTAAAGGCAACAGTAGTATACCGCTGTTCAAACTCATAAATCCATGGATAAAAAAATCGGGGTAACAAACTAAAACTGAGGGAAACGCATAAATATAAGAGGAGAACAACGACACAACACTACAATGTAATACACACAGAAACGGACCAAGCATCAGACAAAATCCCACGAGAATAACACATATAACATCAAAACCAAATACAAGAATTTGGGATAGACAAGTACCGTGACACGTCTTATCGCAATGTCAATTTACACTCAAAAATAAGAGAAAACAAACGACGCAACGTTAAATTGTAACATACACAGAAAATTTTAACGTCTTCATTCTGTTAACTTATAAACAGCTGGTTAATATTTCTGACCAGTTAAATAGTTTAATTTGGTGAAAACAGATTCAATCTTGTCATAATTTTGAATGAACTGAGTCTTTTTGGAATATATAATTAACTAATATATAACTTGTTGTCGTTAAATCTGTATCATGGTGCACTTGAATTACCTTGACATATTTAATGTCAAAAAAGAAACTAGAATTGAAATTAAACATCTGTTAAGGTCAAGCTTAATATGTCAATCCGTATTAATAAGTGAGTTAAAGTAGTAAGCACATACAGGTAGCAACATCATAAGATTATTGAGACTCTATTGAGAAGGTCTTTTTATAACAGAAGAGATAAATCCCTTGTTCTAAAATGGTAAGTATTAACAAAGAACTTTATAATTGGACAATTATACCCAAATAATGATATGTAATACTGTTATTGTCATGAGTTTAAATGCTTATCGACAAAAAAACGTAAAATATATGGAAAAAAACTGTATATGATGTTAAGGTTAGTTCTGATGATATGTTGTCCCACGTTAAGGGAATTTTGAGTGTTGATAACTTCTATTGTATGTGACGGTATGTAGACGCTACTTCTATGATCGTACTCGATTGCTATATATGTATATCTATTTAACGTTTATTATGCTTTCATAAAATCAAGCCGGCTGGTTTATTGTCTTAATTGTGCCATGTTTTGTTAATACGGGGCGGTACAAAGCTGACTATACGGAATGAGTTTTGCTCAATGATGCACAATATTGAATGACCTATAATACCTCAAATCCCTTCCATTTGAACTAGTACTCTCATAGGCAATCATTCCGCATCTCCATATTTTATATACGTAAACACAGATAATTACTTGTTTTATTTGTTTTATTGCAACTCTGTGTTTCTGTTTGATTAATTGGATTAAGACTAATGAACAGCGGTATACTACTGTTACCTTTATTATTCATGAATATGACACATACCAATGAGGCAGCAAGTGTTATCGCAGGTAAAAGAACAGTCTTTCCACAAGAAATGTGATATGTCTACCCTAATCCACTCATATTCTAGAAAAAGTTTATTTATTGTCATAACACTACAAAGAGTTTTCTGAACTGACCAAGGTCTATCTTCTTTTGTAAAGTAATGAAAAAGATTGTTTTATGTATATTAAACATATTTCTTACGTTTGGAATTTAAAAAAATTGTATAAACCTTTGATAACTATTAACATAACTGGTTTGATACCCTGCTGGTGGACGTTTCGTCACCGAGGGTATCACCAGTCAAGTAGTCAGCACTTCGGTCTTGACATGAATATCAATTATATGGTAATTCTTATAAATTTCCTGTTTACTAAACTTGGAATTTTACAAAAATCTAAGGATTTTTTTTATCCAAGGAATAGATTACGATAGCCGTATTTGGTACAACTTTTTTGGAATTTTGGGTCCTCAATGCTCTTCAACTTTGTATTTGTTTGGCTTTATAATTATTTTGATCGTCACTGATAAGTCTTATGTAGACGAAACGCGCGTCTAGCGTATTTAATTATAATCCTGGTACCTTTGATAACTATTGTATAAATAGATGAATGACATTTTTAAGTGTTTGCGAATATCTGTTGAACAGTTTCATTCTTTTATTGTTTTTGGTAGCTGCTATCTTTCAGATGACCTTAGGAATATATTTGTAGAATTATGAAATTTTAGGACCATTCATACATGGAAGAGAGGGTAGAATAATGGGTTACTAAGAGTTTTGTTCGGCTTTTAAAAATGAAACAAAGTTGAATAACATACGAGAAAAATATGAGTTTTTTTTTCAAATCATTGTTGCAAATCTTTTTTTGTCAATTCCAATTTCAAACATTTGTTTTATATAATTTCAAAATCAAACAATTCATTGAAAATGTATTCATGTTTCGAAAAATATTAAAAGAATATGAAATTGTTTACAAATCAATTTGCTTTGTTGTCATTTAAATATTATATTTAACATTGCCATTAAAGCGGGAGGTTTGGCATGCCACAAAACCAGGTTCAACCCACCATTTTTTCTTTAAAAAATGTCCTGTACCAAGTCAGGAATATGGCCATGGTTATATTATAGTTCTTTCTGTGTGTGTTACATTTTAGCGTTGTGTTTCTGTTGTGTCGGTTGATTTTTTCTCATATTTGAGTGTGAATTCACAGTATTATAAGACGTGTCACGGTACTTTTCTATCCAAAATTCATGTATTCGGTTTTGATGTTATATTTGTTATTTTCATCGGATTTTGTATAATGCTTAGGTCGTTTCTGTGTGTGTTACATTTTAATGATGTGTCGTTGTTCTTCTCTTATATATAATGCGTTTCCCTCAGTTTTCTGTTGTGTCGGGTTTTTTTTTTTTCTAATATTTGAGTGTGAGTTCACATTACTATAAGACGTGTCACGGTACTTTTCTATCCCAAATTCATGTATTTGGTTTTGATGTTATATTTGTTATTCTCATCGGATTTTGTATAATGCTTAGGTCGTTTCTGTGTGTGTTAATTTTAATTATGTGTCGTTGTTCTTCTCTTATATATAATGCGTTTCCCTCAGTTTTAGTTTGCTACCCCGATTTTGTTTGTCCTTCGATTTATGAGTTTTGAACAGCGATATACCACTGTTGCCTTTATTTGTAAATTTAATGGATCCCTAATACAAAGTGCAGGATGTTTTTACTTGGCAGAAAGACAACGATAAGGTTACATTGAGACCTTAAATTAATTATAAGGCACATATATAGATTCGATTATCAGATAATAAAAAACAGGGTTAAGATTATAAGTTATGTACAGTGTAAATATTTTTGAAATGAACAAAATATTTAAAATATCAGAAGTTTTGCGTAAATTTGATAGCAATAAGACAGAGACTATAAAATAAAATATCGTTTACTGATTTCTTTAGATTCGGCACGATTAAACATTTAACCGAAATATACATATAATAATATAGGAAAGTAAGACTAAGAAAGTAACTAAAATTTTATTATACTTTACTGCTTAAGATTCATCATCAACAAATGTACACGTATGCAGCTTATTTCTATTTGTATAGCAGTGGTGTTCAGTTTGTATAAACACAAATGCAAAAAAAAGATGACAATTACTACTAGTATTCAATTTATAGCCATGCAAATTTTCCGAAAGGCTTACTTAGTTTGGAGGTAATATTTTCCAGCAGGTTGTATGCATTCCCATGGGTACCATCTGTTCACTTCTCCTGACCGACCTTTCTTATATTCATATGAGTCGGACTTTTTCAGGCACTTGTAACAAACAAAGATCAACGAAGCTAAATCATTGTATTTAAAATATATTGATGATGCGCTATCTTTTTACAATCCGAACCTTTCTGATTGTGTCCCATTTATATATACTCCTGAATCTACAATTAAAAAACAACAGACATGACTTCCTCCGCCTCATGTTAAAACTTCAGACTTCTTTTCAACTGATTTTTACTATTTGTATTTCTGTGTGTTTGGTTTTCTACATCGGGTAGATGCACAGGGGAAGGGTTAAGACCTCAAAAAACATGTTTAACTTCGCGTATGTTTGCGCCTGTTCCATGTCAGGAGCCTCTGTTAGTCGTTAGTCTTGCATGGACGTGTCCCTGTTTGATTAAACCTTTGAGTTCCGTTTGCTTGTTATACTCTTTTGTGTACAATTATTTATCGTTTGCGTTATTAGCATTATGAGTATCTGTCATTATCAAATGACTGTGTAGAAAAAAAGTATAGCGGGTGATGCTTTCATATAAAAACGATTGTTCCGTCGTCGCCGCCGCCGACTTAGACCCATTTAAAGTTGCTTAAGGTTTTAAGTTTGGTTTGAATAGGAAAAATAGATTTACAGTTAGTTAATTCAACATAGAAAACTAGGTTATAATTGTATGCCATGCACGCATTTCGTCTATCAGTGACGCTTGAACTTTTGTTGTTGTTAAATAAAGTACAAGGTTAAAGAAAATAAAAACCACAAAATTCCAAAATGTTTGTCAAATACAGATACGGTAATCTATTCCTGTAGTAGAAATAAATCAGTAGTAATTCGAGAAGTTCAAAGTGCCTGCTACTGTTGCTTCTCATTTAAGCTTGTTGTTTTAATATACACAGATCGTTTCGTTTTTTCTCTTCATAAAATCATTTATGCCTAGGGCGACTTATTACAATTTCTTCTATAAATTTAGATGAAAAAAGGAATGTACTATTTACCAGTCTTTGCTATGCTGCTCTCTATAGCTTTTTTCCTGAACTCACTTTTGTATCTGAAAGATGATAACCGGTATACAGATGTCATGAAGAGATATGTTGTGACTGATGATGCTGAAGAAAAGTCATTGTGTTCCCTACATCCTGAAAACTTACGTAAGTATACAACATAAAACTATTGTATACAACATAAAACTGTTGTATACAACATAAAACTAGTATACAACATAAAACTATTGTATACAACATAAAACTATTGTATAGAACATAAAACTATTGTATACAACATAAAACTAGTATACAACATAAAACTATTGTATACAGCATAAAACTATTGTAAAGAACATAAAACTATTCTATACAACATAAACTATTGTACATAACATAAAACTATTGTATACATCATAAAACTATTGTATAGAACATAAAACTATTGTATACAACATGAACTATTGTATACAAAATAAAACTATTGTATACAACATAAAACTATTGTATACAACATGAAACTATTGTAACAACATAAAACTATTGTAACAACATCAAACTATCGTACTTAACATAAAGCAAATGTATACAACATAAAACTATTGTATACAACATCAAACTAATGTACATAACATAAAACTATTATATGCAGCATAAAACTATTGTATACAGCATAAAACTATTGTATACAACACAAAACTACTGTATACAATAAAACAATTCACCACAAATAATAAGGCGAAGAAGCACGTTTTGTTTTCGTGTAGGTCCTTTTATACCGAATTTTATATACGGTACCAAGCAACACTTGAGGCCAAACAATGTAAAAATCCAAACCGTTAGATACTGGTCACACCAACTAAGAACAGAAAGTTAAAAATAATTCGGACAAGGCATCATTTATATTCCTTAATCCTAAACGATTTCAGAAAATTATTACAGGTATTTTTAATCCAATTATATCAGTTGAGTCATGCCATTAACCCAGTTGTGGCTTCTGTGCTGGTATTGCCATCAAAGACTAACAGTCAACCAGTAGTATTATAGACAAAATGGTCGTAGAAACGTTTCAGGTATTCATCTTCTGTAAAACAAAATTCCCTGATTGTCAAGAACAAAATATTTGAAAATACAAAACCGCATACAAACGTTGAAATCAAAATGAAAAGGCATTTGTACGAGTTACGAATGAAAACGCGCAACCAATCTCTGCAATATCCGCATAGATATATGTTTTCCCACATGATTATGCCATCAGAAAAATATGATATAAAATCGAGGTTAAAAATTGAGAGTTGTATCTTTTTAAGATGATTCTAACATCGATTTCTTCGTTGGTTATATTAGTTATCAAAGGTACCAGGATTATAATTTAGAACGTCAGACGCGTGTTTCGTCTACATATAACTCATCAGTGACGCTCATATCAAAATACATATTTAGCAAAACAAGTAAAAAGTTGAAGAGCATTTAGGATCCAAAATTCCAAAAAAAGTTGTGCCAAATACGACTAAGGTAATCAAAGACTGGGATAAGAAAATCCTTAGTTTTTCGAAAAATTTAAAGTTTTGTAAACAGGAAATTTTAAAAAATGATCACATAATTGATATTCATGTCAACATCGAAGTGTTGACTACTGGGCTGATGATACCCTCGGGGGCGAAACGTCCACCAGCAGTGGCATCGACCCAGTGGTGATTATATCTGTTTATCTAACATGTCTTCTGTATCTCTTTGTATAGACATATTAGAAGTTTCAGGTTTTTTTTTATCTTGACAACCTTTACCCTTCAGTATTAATAAAATTAAAAAAATATGTTATAAAGAAATATGCATATAACGAGTTTAATCAGTATAATATTTTCGATGAAATAATTTTCAAGAATCAATATATTCGATATCGTTAACAATGGTAACATACTCAGTTTTTTAAGCATTAAAATGAACATCATACGACATTTTTTGTTGATAGTTATAGAGTTTCATATTGACAACCTATTTGTTGAATTTGGAGCTAGAATTGTTTAACAAATTGTCGTTATAGCTATGGAAACGAACTGTACGGGATATACGTTTCAAAACTCATTCGGTATTCAATATCTGGCAGCTGATACTCATGCCTTCTAAAATGTCATCAGTGTTTGATCAGCAAAATAATAAACAAGGGTTATGCCAACAAATGTCCTTTTTTTAAAGAAAATAATCGAAAGATACAAAGAAGTTGCTGGTTAATTTCCCATATCATTATCACACATTATTCATGATGTGCTTGATGTAACGTTTCTAGATACTGACGTTATTTATCATCTGACTTACATGAATCACTCTGATTCAAACAAAAAATTTTCTCAAACCGATATTATCAAGATGCTTGATTTCTTGATTGACAACATATTTGTAACGTTTGGAGGACGTGTTTTTCAACAGACTGTCGGCATCCCAATGGGAACAAACTGTGCCCCTCTACTTGCCGACTTGTTTCTATATTATTATGAGGCTGACTTCATTCAGGAACTTCTTTGGAAGAAAGATAAGAAGTTAGCAATATCCTTTAACTCTACTTTTCGCTATATAGATGACGTTCTTTCACTAGACAATTCAAAATTTGGTGGAACGCATCCATCCCATCGAATTGGAGATAAAGGATACTACAGATACAGTTAAGTCGGCTTCATATCTTGACTTACATCTAGAAATTGACAATGAGGGTCGGTTGAAAACAAAACTTTACGACAAAAGAGATGATTTCAGCTTTCCAATTGTGAACTTTCCATTTCTAAGTAGCAACATTCCATCAGCACCTGCATACGGGGTATATATCTCCCAATTGATACGATATTCCCGTGCTTGCATTTCCTATCATGATTTTCTTAATAGAGGGTTACTGCTCACAAGGAAGCTATTAAACCAAGAGTTCCAAATGGTGAAGTTGAAATCATCCCTTCGTAAATTTTACGGACGCCATCACGAGTTGGTTGACCGTTATGGAATAACCGTTTTACAAATGATATCGGATATGTTCCTCACGTCGTAACTACAATCCCCTTCCCTTTCATGAATGTGACCTACCGAATGAGACTATTTACCGGATTTGTAATCACATAAGCAACACGACGGGTGCCACATGTGGAGCAGGATCTGCTTACCCTTCCGGAGCACCTGAGATCACCCCTAGTTTTTGGTGGGGTTCGTGTTGTTTATTCTTTAGTTTTCTATGTTGTGTCATGTGTACTATTGTTTTTCTGTTTGTCTTTTTCATTTTTAGCCATGGCGTTGTCAGTTTGTTTTAGATTTATGAGTTTTACTGTCCCTTTGGTATCTTTCGTCCCTCTTTTATAATGTTCTTTTCATTTTATTTTTGTTTGTTATTAACCTTTACTGTTTATTCCTTTGTTGGTATTATATTTCTGGCTAGCTAGTTACAATGTATACATAAAAAATAATCAAAAATAATTAAGCTTGATGAAAATTTATAATTCATTCAATCTGTCCTTTACAGATGGATATGAATCATTAAATAGAAGTGTATATAATCTAAAAGTTTTACAATCAACTTACAACTTCATGGACCAAGGACATTACAGACCAGTCACGTGCATTCCCAGACAAAAAGTAGCCATTCTTATACCTTACAGAAATAGGGAGAAAGGATTGCTAACATTACTAAATAATGTTTTACCTCGAATTCACAGACAACAAATCGAATTTGGAATATACGTAGTCGAACAGGTAAACTTAACTTTAACCATTTTGGAAAATACATGACTCAGATCTGAAGGATATATGATTCTGAACATAACTGTGGTTTACATCTGCATTAATAAAATAGTATAAGACATGTATAAGAATTCTCTTTTTTTAAATCTTTTGTTTGCGTCTTTACCAGAGTCATTCTTGTGTTGTTTGAAAAGTGAATTTAATTTCTTAACTAGAATAAGTGAATTTTGAAACAACTTTCTGTAAAAATAACTTAAGTTACATAACTCTTAATTGAAGATACTTTATCGTTTATATTAAACTATGCAGTGTAAATTATTACTGAATGATAACAGATTACTAAAATACACATTTTGTTGTAATTAGATTGGAGGTGAACTTTTTAATAAAGGTGTGTTATTTAATGCTGCCTTTAAATATGCTATGGCAGAATATACATATGACTGTGTCGTACTTCATGACGTTGATATAATATCAGAAGATGACAGAAATTTCTTCACATGCGGATATCATCCTAGACATCTGGCCGTGAAAGTGGAACAATTCAATTACACGTAAATATTTTGATAAAATTGTGAAATTTTGGAAAGTAGTAATGAAAGGGTTTTCTACTATCATCGATATTTTCAAGTCAAATTCTTTTATTTTTGCTGATCGTCTCTCTCCTTTACAAAAGTTATGCATATGTATCTCGTCTAAACTCTTAAAAACTAAAATGTTTTCTTCAACTATTCATCAGTTTTTCATATTTCAAAGTACAAGGTACGATAAGTCTTGTTTTTGGCCCCCCTATTTTCTCATTTTTTAAATTCTGTTTTGGAAAGCTACTTTTTAAGGTTTATAACATTCCCTGATGTTTGAAGTTTGTTATAATGAAAACCACTAACTGAGTGAGGTGAGGGGGGTTAACTTTCTGTTATTATTCAAATATTGTAATTATTATTGGTTTTGCAGGTGATTTTACAACAAATTGTAATTTTTTTAGTGCCTGCGCTAACGTGACCTAGGATTTTTTTATTCCAATGGCATGATAACTGTTTTTGCTGTCTAAATCGCCATAATTTTTCCTGGGTCACGTAGGCACATGCTATTAAATTTTAAGAAACAATGATCAAAAATCTGTATTTTCCCTTCTTTTGTGCGTTTTTAATGCCCTTTTACCCCCTAACCTCACCCATTTTCTGAAATTAATGGTTTTGAAGTTCATTTAAACAAACTTCAAACCTAAAGGAATCTTTTAACGTGCAAAGTAGCTTTTCAAGCAAAATTTAGAAAATCAGAAAATAGGGGGGTCAAAAACGGCCCTTATTGTATTATAAATCTTATATAAATTAGAAAATCTGAAAATACGCTATCTAATACACACGCAAATGTATAAATAGAAAAATGCGTTCATTGAACAAATATTTCCTTACATTTACAGCCACTTTAAAAGAATACTTGAACTTGGACGAATCAAGTCATTTTGGGATTTTATTGCTTTCGACTGCTTTTTATCGAGAAAAATACTGGGTTTAACAATGCAGCTTTGATGTTTTGATCACAGTTACGCTCAATCATTTTTTTAAAACAGAACTGATCTTTTCTCGAATTGCTTAGTTTTAAGTTTTTTTGATTTAAAAAAAAAGTTATCTTATCGATGAGTGTCGTTTGTGCCATAATGTCCTATTTTAAACTTATGATTATTACCACCACCTTGATGTTATCTTATTCTTTTTTACAATAGAGAATACATGTTTTTAAATGTTTTAAAAAGAATTTCATTAAAAATGAAAAGTTAGAGGGTAAATTTTGTATTTTTATGGAACAAATACTATATAAGAGAATGCATTCTCAAACAAATTGTATTAGTATTTCATCGAAAGTGATTTAATTTTATGAACATTTTAGATATATACTTTTTAGATTTTTAAATAAATCTTTGTAATAGTACTTTTATAAACACAGTATGATATCATAAAAGACATTAATACCTTATAACATGATATCTTTTTTTTTTAAATAAATCCTGTAAAAATACGGCTTTCTCCTATTTTTGACATTTGTTTTGTTCACGCATCGTTGTCCATATAATGGAGTTTATATCGACTGTCATACAAGTGAGAGGTTTAACTAGCTTTAATACAATTTGGAAATTAGTATGGCGTTCATTATCACTGAACAAGTATATATTTGTTTAGGGGCCAGTTGAAGGACGCCTCCGGGTGCGGGAATTTCTCGCTACATTGAAGACCTGTTGGTGACCTTCTGCTGTTGTTTTTTTCTATGGTCGGGTTGTTGTCTCTTTGGCACATTCCCCATTTCCATTCTCAATTTTATTAAACCGTTGGTTTTCCCGTTTGAATGGTTTTACACTAGTAATTTTGGGGCCCTTTACAGCCTTTTGTTCGGTGTGAGCCAAGGCTCCGTGTTGAAAGCCGTACATTGACCTATAATGGTTTACTTTTATAAATTGTTATTTGAATAGAGAGTTGTCTCATTGGCACTCACACCACATTTTCCTATATCTATTAAAACCCGGTTAAATCCATCCACCATTTTTGCATAAGAAATTGCCTGTACCAAGTCAGGACTATGACAGTTGCTATCCATTCTTTTATATGTTTGAGCTTTTGATTTTGCCATTTGATTAGGAACTTTCCTTTTTTTTTTTTCTCGGAGATCAATATTTTTGTGATTTTACTTTTTAGTACTCGAACAAAAAACAAGAATTATTTGAATAGATTGATTTCATATGAAAAATAATAACCTATGCATAATTTGTGCTCAAAACGTGAATATCGTAAGACGTATGTTGGCATTATTAAATAAAACTGATATGTTTGCACAATAACATTAAACTGATTTGTCCGTATATAACTGCATTTGAAATCTAAAAAAATGTACCTAATTAATCGAAAAATACTATCTAACTGGACAATATACCTTCCATGAACAATGTTGTTAGTTCAATTAAAACACAAAAGATACAGGTCAAAAACATTGAAATTCATATGATTTGTTTCAAATGGGAAAATGATAACCATTAGAAAGTGAACTTTCAAAAATACAGATTTCCAAAAAAATTAAAACGGAAAATCTCTTTTCAAAAGTTTGTACTAATGAAAAATTGCTGTTATATTCCTGTCTTTGAACATGCATCTCCTTATGTAGAAAATTGTGAATAAAACCTGGTTTTATAGATAGGATACCTCTCATTTACATGACAGTTGCATAAAGTTTTGTTTGATTTACTTGAAGAATTCCTTATGCAGATTTTTTTGGAGGAATATCAAATATGCCGCCTAATATATTCGAGCAAATCAATGGATTTTCTAACCAGTATGAAGACTGGGGGTTGGAAGATGACGACCTTTATCGACGGTATGTATAGGGTTATAACCGGTTATATAATTCCGCCTGTACATCTGCACTTTCCCTCACGTATGTTGCAAGTTCTGGGACTTCAATAAAGAACGTACTTCACACGAATTGACAGCTTAAAAGTTTGTTCATACAACATACACAACAAATTGTATATGGTATAAAAATAAAAGGATGTGATATGATTGCCAATAAGACAACTATAAACAAAGTTCAAATGAATTGTTTGTAATTTAAAACATCTGTAGCCTGTACTCTATTGGTTGTCGCTGTTTTGTGTATGTCATATTTGTTTTTTTTTCCTAAATTGTTTTGTTATAAATTGGTCCGTAAGTTTTCTTATTTGAATTCTTTCATATTTTCATGTCAAGTCTCTTTATAGCCAAATATTTCTTTTTCTCATTTATCATCAAATCATACAAACTTTCTGAATTAGTGGTGTTAAATGCTTGCTACGTTCGAACCAATCAAATTCATAACATGCTTTTTTTTATCAAGTACAATTTGTATAACCACTTGCCACTGAAAGCTTAAATAAAAAAAAAACATTTGATCCAGCTAGCAGGCTATGTATTAATTATCACCAGCACATGAACATGACTAATTGAGATGCTTATGCGATAACTTATCGTTGTAATGCACTTTAAAAAGTACCATGATGTATTTAGGAAAATGGTACATACCAAACCAACAAACACAGAATAAGGACACTTCAACAGTAATAAGGAAAAACTCACCTACACAGAACTATTAAGTTACCGTTTTTTAGTCTTAAATTTTGTGTTGTGTTTTGTAAACTGTTGTTATTTTTTTGGTTGTTTTGTTTTGTTGTTGTTTTAGCATTGTCAGTTCGTTTTCGAACAATGATTTTGATCGTTCCTTTTGTACTTTCAGAATCTCTGCAAACTCAGTTTTTACTTCAAACCATCTCGTAATTACTTTAATCTTTAACATGTATGACTATTAATGGTCCGTGATAAACATAGTTAAAATTTTGTACTAACAGAATTACAACAAAATGTAAAATTAAATGGTTCGAACAATTAAAACCAAACTGGCACTGTAATAGAGCTTACCACTTCAGTAAATAGTTATCAAAGGTACCTTGGAATTTCCAGTAAGAATTTCCCGCCTACAATTGTGCCAACTTAACTATGAAGTGTCTTAATTGTAACCTAGAATAGGAAGTAAATATGCACCACTATTCTATTCAAGATTCAAAACATTGAACTGTGCGGCATATATTCAACATTTATATGCCCTGATCTTCTTCGAAATTTAACTTGTACTAAAATACTGTCCTACTCATCCTTCACCTATAGTGTCTTCCTAATACATATCGCAACTATTCATATGTAATTATACTGGCAACTTTCACTAGGAATGTCTCTACCAGATGAAACATAGAGTTCAAACCTGGGAACCAGAACGTTTACAAAACATAATATCCATGAATATTACATATCTTCCCAAAAGAGGCGTGGTTTGGGAAACAGCTGTTATTGCAAGGTACAAATAGGGGCAATAAAAGTTATGCTTTAAATTACAAGTTTTTGTTATCCTCAATTTCTCTATTATTTAACTTTTAATTTCTAATTTTTAATTAACCATGTAAAACGTTAAATTCTTGTAGTTCTCGTTAGACAACTTCATTGCTTCTATAATAATAATTAGCTGCTTTTATTGTAGATTAACAGTTGCTCATGGGCTGAAAATTGAACGCCCACTCGCGAATGTTTCGACCTGTGCTTCTGTACATCATTCAAGACCGCATAAACATGATAAAAAGGGGAAACTTCTCGACAGGTAAGTAACTGTAAGAAAGCCAAAATAAGAACATAGTTGAAGAGCTACGTAAGGTTACGTTTACGTCGGAATAGTATAGGATTTAACGTTTTTTTAAAGATATTTACTCGACCAATTCACTCACAAACAAATAAATGTCCGACGGACTTGATGATTTGTTTGTGAGTGACTTGGTCTAGTTTATACACCTCAAAAATCCTTTAAAAATGTACATGTCATAGAATTTGCCCGACGTATGAGTATATTTATTGATTAACACAAACAGATGTGTTCCGTAAAACTTGCTATCTGATGAAAAATAAACTACAAAAACTCTTATTATCATTTAAATGAATGTTTATATGTTTATGATTTAATTCAACGATTAACGCAAAGTGAAAACAAATATTTTTTACGTCGAGTCGGATTTTGTTAATATTATCGTCGTCATTTTGTTAACATTGGTTAAAAAACCAAATTCGGTGAACGTCGTCTATAAATAAAAACCACG
This sequence comes from Mytilus edulis, assembly GCF_963676685.1. Lineage (NCBI taxonomy): Eukaryota > Metazoa > Mollusca > Bivalvia > Mytilida > Mytilidae > Mytilus > Mytilus edulis. The sequence goes on from NC_092348.1 coordinate 80,677,277, forward strand.
CGTCAATAACAATTTCCTGAAGTCTTCACGACCAATCATATCAAAGAATGTCCTATTACATGTATGTATATCATAAAAGAATTATTATAAATTAAAATCTATTGAAAAGAGTGTTATATTTAAAATAATAAATCATAATAACTGCTTCTAAATTTCAGATGCAATATATATATCAATCGACCACGAGGCTGGGCTTTTGACGGGTTAAGCACTTCACAGTATATAGTAGAAAAAACAGAAAACAAAAGATTATTCAAACATATTTTCATATCTCTTAACACAACAAAGCTGAGAAAGGTAAATGATTAATATCAATAATGCTCCCTCTTCATGTCTTTTTTACAATGCAGCTCAAGCAATAAATTCTAAAATGTTTGTATTAGTCATGTAAGTTGCAATAGACGTTCAGGGAATTTCCGTTTTGATTTTTCCTTGGAGTTCAGTATTTTGGTGATATTACTTTTCAAGAAAATTGGTCAATAATTGATTAGGACGAAAGTTTTCAAATGATTAAAAATGATCATGATTATGCTATATTGTAACAACCTTGTCCAAAATAGGTTGATGCCTTTGCTAGTTCTTTGGTATATTTCGCACTTTAATATGACGTCCATTATCACTGAACTAGTACACATTTTTGTTTAGTGGCCAGCTAAAGAACGATTCCGGGTGCGGGAGTTTCTCGCTGTATTGAAGACTTACTGTTGTCCTTCGGCTTTTTCTGGGTTGGTGTCTCTTTGACACATTCCCCATTTCTACTTTCAATTTTTATTAGGATTTGTTTTCACAAGCATGTCTTGTACTTAGCCAGAATGTTTTGACCGAAGGTTTGACGTTAATAGCTCTCTGCAAGACATTTTTTTAATATAATTATCTTCAATCAGGTCGTTTGTGTTTTCTGTTTTAAATAACTTCTCACTCAGTTATACATTTATAGCTTAACTGTATGGTATTGGATGTTTTTCATTGTCGAATGCTATACGGCAACCTGTACTTGGCGGGCTTATTGTATAGTCAGAAATCCGGTTGAAATAGAACAAAAGAATCGAAGCTCTTTGTTAGAGAAGGCGATAAATGCTTACTATAATGTTTACCATAGTGACAAAAAATTTTAAAGATTTTTTTTACCACGGACGGAAAACATATCAATCTATTAGTTCAGTAATTTTCGTGTCTGCCATTCCATTATGTGACTCAAGAAAAAATTCCGAAAAAGGGTAAAAATTGTATTGAAAAGAGAAAATCAAGTGCACCTTTTTATGTTAGGGCGTGCTTGAGTTGAATATTTTGTCTTGATATCGTACAAAGCAAGAATATTTCATAATCGTCTCGCTTCAGATTCTATCGTTTTTATATATCAAAGCTACAGGTTGACTTTATAACATACCAAATTACAGTGCTAAAAGATGAAATATATGGGTCAAGTGAAATACCTATCTAATGAATCAGAAAAACAGAGTAGGTGTGTTCGAATAGCTATTTTTTTTAATAAAAGTACTTGACGACAGTCTTTCAAGTTGGATGATGAAAATACTATCTTCGAAAATTATAATTTTTTGTGTGTGATAACTAGGGTTTAGAGTCTTCAACCACTCAAAAAATTTAGTCTGCCCTTCCACGAAGCATTTAATTATATTTTTTAAAAATATTTATGAATTTTCGAAAATTCCACCTGACAACCGATCAGACAACAGTTTTTAATTGAATCAATGCAGACAAGATGATTAACTGATGCTCATTTGCTAGTTTGTACATTTGTATTTTAAAATACAACTGGTAAATAAGGATCGTAATGGTGCAATGTGGATAAATTTATCGGTTTCCAAGAGCAAAATTGGCAGCGCGTCATCTCTACAATGGCTTCCTTTTCTACGATTGTGAAAAATGAACTGGCGTAATGCAATTTTGACGAAGTAGAATCCTGACTGTTGTAGATGTGTGCAATTATTTATTCATACGACTTTTTCTTATTTGATAAGATAAGCCTAGTCATGCGATATGTTTAAAATTATTGAAAGACGAAGAATGATTAATTTTAAACGTCATATATTTCTGTTTAATGTTTTGCCTGTTGTCTTTAATGTCCTTTGAAATATCCTCGTATCATTCAGATTCTGCATTATATACAGTTTTCGTACAAAAATAAGATAGACCGAAATTCTATTTGAGATGAACACGTTTTTATTTTATATATATGTCATGTAATGCTGATAATGTCTCATCAACTTTTCAGGATTTCATTACGAGATCTAGATTTCAGGATTATGATAGTTTACCACCAGTTGCGTCTTGGAATGGTAACACTGAAATGTGTTATTGGGCACTGAAGTTATCAGACAAAAAAATTGACCAAAGCGTGGAAGATCTTGTGCAGAAATCAGTGAACGTTCCTTCTCATAGACGTATATGCATACCTTGAAATTATAAAATTATTATAAGACTTAGAAATGGCTCTCAATTGATTCTTTCCGACTACACTTACCTCACAAGCACAATTATCGATTCAGTTTTTTTCATAGTTGACCAACTGTATAATTTGTATAATCTTGAATATTTTCCAGTACAATTAAAATATGAATGTGTGTTTATTCTTTTTTTTTAAATTCTTATCTCCTTCGTTCTTTTGTCACAGTATTTGTGCATAAATGAAAATTCAAAGTTTTCACATAATCTACTTCTCGAAAATATATTTATAGATTCAGATTCAAGTAGCATTATCCGAATTTCAAATATTTAGAAAAATAAATATAGATATCGATTTCAAATGGCGTTTTAGTATGACACCCCCATCAACACAAGACTCCAACATCATCACAATAAATCTGAACGAAGGATTATACTGGTTGAAGGTTGATATGGTGTGTGCTGTTGATATGGTGTATGATATTGAAAGCCATGTAATATATATTACTTCAGTAGATGTTTTCTCTAGTGACATGCCGTAACAAATACGGGAGATTGAAAATCATTTGCAACCTTGACTTGTTATCTATACCATTACCAATGTATGATATTACACAATTGGTTTGATTATATTACCTTTGGTCTAAGGGTTGTCGTCAGTTACTCTCTTTGAAGGACTTAGTGGGATTTTTTTGAATAAAAACACCAATCAAAAATATAAATTATTTAGATTATGTAAGTGGTCAAAACAAAATAAAGCAAGGGTTTTCATTTTCTTTTTCTTTTTACAATTGACCCCAATCATCTGACTGATATTTATGGAGATATTCATTTCTTCTGTCATTATTTCAATTTACAATGCAAACACACTTAGAGACTGACTTTCATTACTTCAGCTGTAAATGACATGTCCAAAATGATCCGTTTCGACTTAAACTAACGTATTCGTATTTGTAATGATAATTATACATACAAACCTTGTTTTCACACGATACATGTTCCTTTCCAATTTGCACGAAACATTGAAAATCGGAATTTGCAATATTTCGATTTGGTTAACTTCCTTGTACTGTTTGACCAAATGACTAACAGTGAGTTGGCTATGGGTGTTACTGTAAAACTTTACCTATAGCTCAACTTGTTTTTAAAATTGACAATACAATAGGAACATTTGATTTGACCAGTTGGTATTGTTATATTTAATTCTACCTTGATGCTACCTGTACAGTCTTTTTATTCACCTATTCCAAACTTACAGCATGCTTTTTTCCGGATTTTTTTTTTTACCTAGGATTATTCTATTCAAAAATTGATAGGGAAGAAAATATTTGTTTTGGTTTTCATTGTTTTAAATCCCGAATATATATGATTTATCTAATATTTACCTAAAATTCTAAATTTGTAAAAGATTAAATTAACTACGTGTTAATATGTTTGAAATTCAAACTGTTTTTACATAATTAATGCTTCTTTAAAATTTTAACCCTTATACATAGTATTGTCCAGCTGCCAGTGAAACAAGAAATAGCTGTTCAGGTGTTTACAGTTTAAATTTTCAGATGTTGTTCATTTCTTCACATGACCCTTCAAGAATTCTATTTTGGATTATTATTTGCAATGTTTGAAATCTATTGGTATCGTTGTGCATACAATATTGGAATTATTTTATTTGAGTTCACTGCTCAGACTTTCTATAGAAAGTTTGCTTCTTAAAATGTGACTTGTTTTTACCAAGAATTTATTGTCATGAAGGTATCATGGAGGAAAAAATTCATTCAAACTGGTTTATGCATAAAATGCTTTTTCACTCAAGGAAATTCAATTCTCATTAGATGGAATTTAGTTATATTAAAGATTAAAAAAATTCAAAACTGGAACTCAAGTAGGAGATATAGTGTGAGTTTATCCAACATGTGTCTGTGGCTTTAAATGTGCCTTTAAAACATTCAATATTAATTTTGGGATCTATTACAACCTTAATTAATGATTCACCATTTGAATGGGATCTTGGAAATGAAATAAAATGTTGAATTAATGCAGTGGATATAGTCTAATCTAGTGATAAGGTGAAAAATGAAAGTAAAATATTCTTATATTCCTAATGTGAGGATATGTTTTAAGGGAATGTGAAATTGGAAATAGCAATTATAAAATTCTGGATAAAGTGGTATTGTTTAATTTGGAACTTTATCATAGGAAATGAAATAAAAATGTATACTGTGGATATAGTAAAATCAAGTGATATAGTAAAAATATAAATAAAATATTACAAAATATTTGTAAAGTGAGGAAAACTATTTGGAATATAGTAATGGAAATGATATAAAAAAAATAATACAAGATTCTGAACTATGTAAAGATACTGCACCTGTTAAATTGGGATGTATATCATAGGAAGTTAATCATAATATAAAATATGGATTTAGAAAAAAATCTAGTGACGTAGTGAAAAATGAATAAAGGAATTATTTTAATTCTTTGGAATTCTGGATGAGATGACAAATATCAGTGTCAATAAATAAATAAAATTGTTTATTCAACTATGATTTTGATATTTCAATATGCATAACCAATTTGTACAAGGAACATGTTAATAAGTATTCATCAAATTATGGAAATAATAAATTTATTAAAATTTCTACAAGAACAAAAGCAAATTATATTGAGTTATCTCCCATTAGAAAAGGCAAAATGACTGGATTAATAACAGTAGAATAAAAATTTCTCTGTTTCCTTCTGAATATTGTTTCTTTAGCTATTGTAATTCCAATTACTTCTAGGAATACTCATTTCAGTGATAAAAAGATTGTAATTGCAATGTTTATTTTCTTTACTTGTTTAATGATTCTCAAACGAAAAACATGGAAAGTGATTTTTTTTTAAATCAGAAGTTTTCAACAAATATTTATTAAATCTTATACTGATTTAGAATTTTAGGTAAAAAATAGATAAATCATATATATTGGGGATTTAAAACAATGAAAACCAAAACTATTTTCTTCCCTATCAATTTTAACAAGATCTATCTTTAAAAAAGATATCCGACGTACATGTATTTAGATTGGAGGATATGTTTAAAACTATCATTTCGATAACCTTCAGAAGTACAATGACTTAATGATGCAGTACCTCTTTAATTAAATCGCGATCTGAATGTAACTACCAGAAGGCGATTAAAGTGCACTGAAAACCTGCATAGTTTGACACTATTTGTCCTTGGTGGCAACGCCCGTTCAGTACCTTCATCTTGTGAACAACAATGCTCTAACTATCTAAAATTCAATGAATTACCAACAAAAGAACGTTACAAATTGTTTTGTGAATATTCTGATTATATTTAAATAAGTGATTTACCATTTAAATAACGTTTTCTCTGTTTGTATTCAGTATTCTCGGTCCTCGTATTTTTCTGCTTACATTCACCAAAACCCCGTGGAAATCTCACATGCGTAGGTGCGTTCTAAAAGGCATGTACCGTCGTACAACAAAGTTTACATTAAAAATTATATAATTGTCCCGAATAAACAGCTGTCATGGATGCAAAGAGCTATTGGAGAAACAATTATTTTAATAAAAATATAAATTATTGTAAGATCTAGTTCAAATATTTATAGTTTTTCACTTGCTTTCCATCACGATATAATTAACGAGACGGTTTTTCAAACGCAACCAAATCACCCACCATGACAGCATTTTGTCCAGTCACAGAAATGATTTTCGAGCATGCGTATTCCGTTGCCATAGTTAAGCGTCCTTAATTTCAAAGGGCATAAACCGAAACTATAACGACTACTTCGGAAAAAAGAAAAATCTTAGGTAAAGAAAAACTTCAGAAAACTGCATTGCTGTATACAGGTTGGGATTGGTAAAATAAAAAAGCTACATGTAGAATCAAGGAAGATTTAAATCTAACAATGCCACCTGGTCAATTTAAATGTCCCTATTGTATTGTCAATTTTAAAAACAGGTTGAGCTATAGGTAAAGTTTTACAGTAACGCCCATAGTCAACTCACTGTAACACGAGTATAGTGTCTTATTTCCTTTACGCTGTATACATTGTTTACTAATGCTACCATTGAATAATGCAGAATGCGGGTTGTTGGTCTAGGAGGACTGCAGACTTTTTGCTTTTGTATAATGTTCCATGTATCAGGAAGTCAGCGTCGTCGGCGTTATTGTCGTCGTCGTCGTCGTCGTCATAAGTCATTTGATTTTCAGACAATAAACTGAAATAAAGGATGTACTTAGGTGAAGTTTTGGAATTTGTGTCAAATGTTCGGACTCCTTGGTGTTTTTCCATACAATACAATGTAAAATATTTTGCCCCATAACACCCATTTATTTTTTCATATAAGACTTAATAGCTCATGAAAGGTCAAAATTTTAGAAGATTCTTGATTTTCTTTTTTGTTTTGAGACCCAAATGATACCAATTCAAGTATAAGGTAAAAGTACGACTCAGTCTTTTCCCGTCATATTTTAAATCTCAAATATCTCGAAAAGGAGATCCATGACCTATCAATATTTTTAGCTTATCTTTATCCTTAATTGATGCTCTACCAGCTTAAAGTATCAATTTTAATTTCTTAATTTCCTAATTTTTACAAAACCTCACCTAAGTACATCCTTAAGTGTATTGATCTCTACGAAATGGTACCACAAGATTCCTTAAAAAATGGAGGCTAGGATTGATTTTGGAGATTATGAGTCTTGATTTATAAAGAAAAGGGGCCAATAACAATACTGTTTTGATACATTGTACACATTAGTAGTTTCTTAACCAATTTCGATGGGGTTTAATTCAAGGTCTAGAATTTAAGGGGTTCTTTAATATTCTGAATCTAACTGTGTATATAGATTTTAGATTTTTTTACCCATTATCATATTTGAGCCCAGTAGTTGGCACTTTTGTGTTGACATGAATATCAATTGTACATTGTCTTTTGTAAAAAAATTACTGTTTGCAAAAGTGTGAATTTTTCGAAATACGGAGAACTTTTTATCCCAGGCATAGATTACCATAGCCGTATTTGGTACAACTTTTTGGATTTTTGGGGTTCTCAATGCTTTTGAAATTTGACATGTTTTCTTTCTAAAATCTTTGGTCAGAACTTCACTGATGAGTCTTATGTAAAGACTTTATTTAAACTTTGTTTCATTAAACTTAATTTGAATTATTGGGGTTCTTTGATTTTGTAAATCTTATCTTTTTTTCAATTTATTTTGGGCTATGTCTGCCGTATGTTTTTTTCGTTAATTTTTGACTTCAAAATGATGTAGCGGGATTGTTGAGAGGGTGTTTCGTTTTGCCTTGCAGAGATATTAAACGGAGCATCATACAATACAACTGACATTTTCTTGTTCCATTTTTTTTAAATAAATGCATCCAATAACCAGCATATCATACATAGGTAAAGTCCTTTAACATAAGCCTTAGGTTCATATCGTTTGCTTTGGTCGTTTTTTATCGGGTGTGGCAGTGATAGTAAAACAAATCTTGATTTGTTAACTTATTTTCTTCGTTCGTTTATCATATTTTTGTATTTACATTTTCGAAAAGATAATTAAATAGATGGTTGGATCACATCACTGTCATTAGTTTTAGCCTTTAGATACATGTAATGTCAACAAAAGTTGAATTTGATTTGATAGTTTAATCTACTCTTAGTTGATATGATTGAATTCTTATTTATAATCCATATCTAATATATTTGAGTTGTTTTTCATTAAAAAGTCGTAAAAATTGTGTTTAAATCGCAATATCGTATAAAATGTTTTGATAGTTTATGTTGTTTACTAACCACATTTTTATACAGGCTTAATGCATATATATTAGTTGAATACCATGAAAATATTAAATATGCATGTTTGCTTACTAAATTCATCTTTCTTTAAAACTATGAAGAATTTCTTTTGTTCGGATTAGACAACAGAAAAACTGAGATGCGATACAAAAGAGAATCGCCCTATTTCTTTTGTTCGGATTAGACAACAGAAAAACTGAGATGCGATACAAAAGAGAATCGCCCTACGAATTTACGAACTACATTTTTTTTACTCCGGTACCAGAATATCTAAATGACATTGTTGGACCGATTATTTCTTACATGGCTATCTTATTTAACATTGTTGTGATTGTCATCCTTTTTAACAAGACTTTGCGAACATCGTCTTCAGTTTTAATGCAAGGACTAGCTTTATCGGATGCTCTTACAGCACTGTTCTCGTATGGATTAGAACCATTCTTGTTAAATAGTTACGTCCGAAATGAAGAAGAAATGAAATCAACAGTTATTTATTTTCCTATTTGCAAGTTACATAATTATAAATTCATAATGGTCGATTTATTTCATTTATCGTCCGTTTTGTTGACAACAGCTCTAGGAATGCAGAAGTTCGCAGCAATAAAATGGCCAATTTGGAGCTATACAAAAGTAAAAAGGAGAGAAATGTTTGTAGCAGTTGGTGTAATCTTTGCTTGTTCTATCGGATTACATATTCCTCGATTTTTTGTAGCAGGTTTCAGAAGGGGCGTGTTCAACAAATACAAATGTGAAATAGCGGCTAAATCAGAATCACTTTTAAAGTACAGTTTTATATATTATTCTTCCATAACAGCAATATTTGTATTTTTAGCGTCGTGTATCATGCTTATTACATCTATCTTTATAATATGGTATCTTATACGTGGACGAAATATTCAAAGCGCTAATAGTGAAAATTTACAGAACATTAGAAAAAGATCATCTAAGCTAATTGCTGTTGTAACCCTGACGTTTCTAGTTACCGAGTTACCTAGAATTTGCATGTTTGGAATAATGCAATTTTTTTCTGAGAAAGATTCAAATAGCAGTCAACTCCTTGTTGATCCAGCTACACAATTTATGATTTCGGTCTATGAAGTTTTAAAATTAAAAGGTAATCAGGATACACGGTACTTAATAAGAAAGTTGAAACTGTTTATTGAAATAGTTCATAGTAATTGCATGCTTATCAAACTTTTTGATATATGTTATAATGAGTAAACAAATACGTTGTGTTCTCAAACGAAAGCTTGGATTCTGCGAACAAAGACAAACCGTCTCTGAACCAGTAGTTTCGTCACGTGTTACATGTAATCAAATACAAAATGGAAGATTATAAAATGTATTGTCACGTGACTTATACGGTTTTGTGTTTCTATTCTACACTTGATGCGAAATTCGACAAAAAGTATCTCTTCGATGAAACTCAAAACAAAAACATTTGGAAAAACAAAACACAACTCCGAATTAACGTCATAAGCAGGAAATTCTGACCTAGTCAAAAATTTTCGAATTTATTTAGACTTAATGAAATGCCGCTTATGTGATCCTCTTCTTATTTTGAGCTTTTACTGCTATACAAAATAAAAATTGTGGAATACTTTTTATCGGAATCATTTGGCAATACATGCAATCTTCTTCTTTGTTACGTAAAATCTCTGCAGCGCTGGAGCCCACTCAGCTAGCTGTGTTCCCCTAAAGAATCATTGTTAAAAATGTTAATGTATTCAAATAGAAGTTATTTCAAATGTTGAAAGGAAATCTCCGAATGGAAAGTTTGAAATGCACAAAATCTAATTACAGGAATGTACATATTATATATACGAAGCAGTTATAGTATTTTGGTCAATATGCAGATTTGATATTAATAGCAATTTGTTTATCTAAATATAATTTATGAACGGTTGGTACCGATTTAAATTAGTGTCTCCTTAACGACAGTCTTGAACATTAAGACTAAATATTAAATAAAAGACACTGCTATTTTTAGTGTCTGGTACAGGTTGGTTGTCACTGTGTACCACAGTTCAACATAGAAACCTATAAGGGAAAACCAGAGAACTCTTTATGTCAGAAAACACTGTCAAACGTCCAAATATACTATCCACACTGATCTGTGTCCACACTTGTACATTTTAACAAAAGACAACGATTATTTCAAAATCAGATTTTTCGAGTCTATTTCTCTTTACTTGTAATACCTACAACTTTTTGAAACAGATGATGATTGTTTTAATTTTTTCCCAAAATCACAGCTTTTACCACAAAAAAATGTTTTCATTAACTTATATCTTACATCCGATTAAAGGCGCATTAATTATTTACGTCAAAATTGTGTATACATAAATTGATTCTTGTCCTATGACGACAACATCGATCGATCCGAACATCCATGAATAATGAAGTATTGATATTTCTATAGATTTTTCACACATCACGGCATCTGCCTACCTCTTTTATGTGTTTATATTTGTATAAAATTTATACACACATACACACCATCGGCTATTGGACATTCAACGTGATCTTATACAGGCATGATAGGCGACTATGCATGTATGTACAGTGTCTCGTTCTCAAAGAAGATTTGGTATGGTTCTAGCTGTCATATTGACCATAGAAATATTCCTCATTTGTTACATTATGGGGCATGAACACCATAAAATGGAATTTATGGCAAGACTGAGAAAAGAAAGTGAGAGACGTATCGTCACCCCGCTGCCCACAGAATGACGAATTTTTTATTCTAAAGGTAAGAAAACAGAAATCTTGTGATGTTGCTTTTTTTCTCTCGTCATTTTAACTTCTTGTTTAATAGGTTTTTTGTTTTTAAATTTTAGTTCATACTAGTATTTTGCTCATTTATAAAATTGTGATGTGTTAAAATAATAATGATTATTAGTATTGGTCGTTTAATTCTAAAAAGAGACATTTTTTATACCTAAGTCTAACTGATTTGGTTTTAGACGATTAGTATACTAGTTGAATTGAACAAGAGCGATTTCCTTTAAGAAAATACAAACGTATACATACATAGGAACAGAACCAGTTGTCTAAAATATAAAATGACCGTTCCTTATTTTATTTATTTTTTATACATTTTATTACTTTAATTTCGTTTTTTTTATTTTACTATTAGTCTTTTGGTACATCCTTATATACATGTTATACCATTATCAATCAAAAGAAAAAGTCTACATTTTTAGTAAATAGATATTGAATATTAAATTTGTAATTCTAAATTCATTCAACCCATTTATGGATCCATCATGTTCATTTAAGAGGTAAATTTGAGGGGAAAAAATCATGGCACTGATGGCATATGACATGTTCTTCAACGTATGATTTACATATTGGTCATCTACCCAAAAGTATATGAACCGAAATGTCTGTTATTTGTTTAGATGACCGACTTGAAGGTCTATATAATATTTCATACAAACTGCCATTTTTTCCCTGATTTAAGCAACATGAATTATTTGTCAACTTAAAGTTGGATGTAAAAGTAATCAATTAAAACAACAATACAATAGAATTCATCATTAAACTGCGTACAAAACAGAAAACTTTCAGTCAAAAGTGAAGATCGTTATTCAATAGATAAAAGAGTACTGATTTAATTTGAAAAGCATTTTTGTAATCACTTAAATGGCCGTAACGATCTCTTAGATTTTGATCGAATCATGCATAATATTGTCAATAATATATTATATGTGAATTGCATTTGAAAAATAAAGTTAAACTTTAAGAGGAACAACATTCAGTTTAATAATCCAATTCTTCGACGTACGATTTACATGCGGCAGGATATACATCAACAAGCATTTTAAATATAGGGAACGATCATAACGATTGCCCATTATTGCCAAAAAGCTGTATCACTGAAATACAAGTTTCAACGACAGCAACATTCCATTTGCATTGAAAACTCAAATGACAGATATTCGATAAATTGGTTTTAAATCAATGTAGTGAACATGCTTTACGTTTCTGAGTTTCACCATTTCAGTTTTACGAATAATCAATTACTATTATTTATCAGAAAATTTTAAACAAATAAATAATATAAATCTGACATTTTAGATACACTTGGGTGCAATTTCATGTATCGGTGGTCGTTCTAAATTGTTAAACAGAATTAGAGAAGTCATTTTTATTTCGGGTGAGTATAACGTCACAATAGCGTTGCCGTTGTCAACTAGTAACGTTTGCGACTGGAACCTGAACGTCTGAACATGCTGAGCAATAGAAAGCTAGCTCTTCAAGCTACTCATTTTTCTTTCGGCAATGACGAAGCTTGTCATAGGACGACTTACGCACAGGATTATACTACACAACTTTCATCATATCAGCAAAAATCTGTGTCGCCACCGTGTCCGGCAGAGGTAAAGTCTTGTTGGTGTACTTTGTTACTTTAATGATACGCGTTCTTTGAGTTTAATGGTGCTGCATAACTTGAGGATTTTTGTCCCTGATTGTTAACGATCTTAAACTTTCGTTTATAATACATTAAATGTTCCGTTATACCTAATGTATTATGAGACAGCTTCGTTTCACAGGCATACACTGCCTGTATAGCTTAGATATGGGACTTTATTTACTTTTACCCAGTTCATTTCAGGCTATACCTAACCAATAACTCTTAATTTAACCTTCACTTATACCTATCTTTTAATCAACCTTTTATTCTTTTTTATAATCATAAACGAACTCCAACCCTTTATTTATTTTTAAAATAAAAAGGACAAAGTCAAATCCTAAACTAACCTTACTTTATATAAACTTGATATTTATAAGTTTTTTTTATTTGCATTGTTTCAGAGATTATACTCAATCATGACTTGTGCACTCTTTGATTTGTCCTTAGTACTAGTCTAACAATCTTAATTTCGAGAGCAGAATATAAGTATCTTCATTTCATTTCACAGATAATTCCACCTCATAGAGACATAAAATGGCGTTCATCTAACCAACAAGAATACAGTGTATTTCCATCTATAAACAAGGACATTTACCATCGTACCTTGCAAGATTACAACGATATTCAGGTTTTCAGCACTAGAGGTGACGTTTGGCGGTATCCTGAAAAACTCCCGCCTATAAGTCGGACAACTATAGATTACGGAGAGCCTCATATTCCATGTACAAATGTTACGTTTGATCTGCTAAAGAAAATACAAGTTCATCAAAGAAATGCTAGGTATGTTTATTTATGAATTGTGTACGTATAAACATCTCTTAGACAATACGTATCTTTGATGAGTTTTCATTTTGATTTAAATTGGTGAAATATGGTAAATCCAGCAAAGACTGGCATCCGTAAACGTAAGTTCGTGGACGAGAGACAAATTGGTATACTATTTTTGTACAGAGTAGTATACGGGAGGGTATGGATGAAGGGTACTAGTACTTCATTTCTGTATTCTTTAACTTTATATGCCATTTTTCTCTATTCTTTAATTTTTCCCTTTTTCTATATCCTTTAATTTGTCACCCTATATTTTTAAGGCATAGTCAATAGAAGCTTATATGCAGCCTTATAAAACTCGTGACGGCGTGGTTACTGAAGCATTGAAATTTTCTAAAAGGCAAACAGGGTCCGCGAGAAGGGGACCTAAGCTCTTGTCCAAATTGTTAAACTTTCGCCGAGCCTACGACTTGAATTTCTTTTTAAAGTTTTGTTTTTGCAAATGTATTGCAAGCATGTTTAAAAGCAATACAAACAAAATATTTTGTATCTAGAGTTCTAAAACTACTAGCATTTTATTATTACTTTTGTCTCTTTTCAGAGTATATAACAATTCCATATATCTAGAATCAGAGGCAATGCAGGCTTTCCAATGGCCTTCCCCGCAAAGAATGAGACCAGTGGCATTGTTTCAGTTTTGCAATGAAAGACACAGAGCAAGAGTATCATAATTATTTCATTTATGTTGAATAAAAATGTTAAACTTCGTGTATATTTGTTAAATTAATTTGTAGAAGCCTTTTTATTCATAAAATTGAGAATGGAAATCAGTGGGTAATGTGTAAAAGATACAATAACCCGACCAAAGAGCAGACAACAGCCGAAGGCCACCAATGGGTCTTCAACGCAGCGAGAAAATCCCGCACCCGGAGCCGTGCTTTAGCTGGCCCCTAAACAAAAATGTATACCAGTTCAGTGATAATGAACGTCATACTCAACTCCGAAATATACATCAGAAACTAATATTAAAAATCATACATGTAGTTTTAAAAAAATTCGGATGTTCAGTTCCGTAAGGCGTTTTACATTGTCTTCGTTATCATGCATATTTGTCTAAGGTTCTAGTGGAACATACTATTGAGATAAATATGAATGATAATGAAGACATTCGTTATGTACCTGTCCCATGTCAGGGGTTTATATTTCAGTGATTTTCGTATATGATCGTATATGGTTTTGTAAAAGATTAGGCCACTATATGGTTTTGTAAACAATTAGGCCACTATATGGTTTTGTAAAAAATTAGGCCACTATATGGTTTTGTAAAAAATTAGGCCATTAGTTTTCTCATTGAATTGTTCCATAGTTTTCGTGTCGGGGACTTTTATAGCCGACTATACGGTATGAGTTGTTCTGATTGTTGACCGATATACGGTTGCCTATAATTGTTTACACACACTTCATTCAAACTTTGGTAGATAGCTCTCTCATTGAAAATCATACCACATTTTATTTTAAAGGATCACACGAGAAACTATGACCTCTCAAACTTTTCGTTGTGTTGTTATTGTAACTTGTGAATAGGTAGGTTTTGAAAACATAACACTAATCTCCCAAAAGCATGAACCTCTTAACTGGTAAAACATTGAAGAAACAAACGTTATATTGATCAATGAACCATGAAAATTAGGCCAAGGTCAGATGAACCCTGCAAGACACACATGCACAGCTTACAATCATTGCATGCTACAAATATAGTTGACCTTTTTCATATAGTATCTAAGAATCAAACTAAACCAGGAAAAGTTAAGATTGACCAATTGCAATGAACCATGAAAATGATGTCATGGTCAGATAATTGCCAGTATTGACATATACACCAAATAATCTTTCCATACACCAAATATAGTTGACCTATTGCTAATAGCATTTCAAAAACAAAACAAAACAAAAGTTTAACAGAGCAATGAACCCTAAAAGTGAGGATACGGTCAAATTAAACATGCTATGTACATCGTAATATATTTTCATACACCAAATAAAGTTGACTTATTGCGTGACCAAGACACAAAAACCTAGATTTAACCATGAAAATGAGGTCAAGGTCTGATGAAACCTGCCAGATGGACATGTACACCGTCCAGTCATTCCATACACCAATTATAGTGGATTTATTACATACAATATTAGAACAAGAGTGCACACGCTGAAATGTCTCACCTTCTTTACTAATCATTGATACTATCATGGTTGATAGTCCAAAATATAAAGCTTTATTACAACTGTCACAAAAACTTATCATTAACCAAGAAAACTAAACATTGACCAATGAACCATGAAAATGAGGTCAATGTCAGATGAACCATGCCAGGCAGACATGTACAGCTAATAATTCTTCCATACAACAAATATAGTTGACCTATTGCTTATAATTAAAGAAGAACAGACCAAAACACAAACACTTAAGACTGAGCAATGAACACTGAAAATGAGATCACAGTCAAATAAAACCTGCGCGACTGACATATAGATCATAAAATATTTCCATACACCAAATATAGTTGACCAATTGCATATAGTATTAGAAAAAAAGACCAAAACTCAAAAACTTAACTTTAACCACTGAACCATGAAAATGAGGTCAAGGTCAGATGACACCTGCCAGCTAGACATGTACACCTTACAATCATTCCATATATCAAAAATAGTAGACCTATTGCATACAGTATAAGAAAAACAGACCAAAACACAAAAACGTAACTATAACCACTGAACCATGAACATAAGGTCAAGGTCAGATGACACCTGCCAGTTGGACATGTACACCTTACAGTCCTTCCATACAACGAATGTACAAGACCTATTGCTTATAGTATCTGAGATATGGACTTGACCACCAAAACTTAACATCGTTCATTAATCCATGAAATGAGGTCGAGGTCAAGTAAAAACTGTCTGATAAGTATGATGATCTTGCCAGGTACGCACATACACAATATAGTAATCCTATTACTTATAATAAGAGAGGATTTAACATTACAAAAAATCTGAACTTTTTTTTTCAGGTAGTCACTGAACCATGAAAATGAGGTCAAGGACGTTGGGCATGTGACTGACGGAAACTTCGTAACATGAGGCATCTATATACAAAGTATGATGCATCCAGAGTCTTCCACCTTCTAAAATATAAAGCTTTTAAGAAGTTAGCTAACGCCGCGACCGGATCACTATCCCTATGTCAAGCTTTCTGCGACAGGCTCGATAAAAACCGACCTAAAAACCAAAAAAACTTAACTTTAACCCCTGAACCATGAAAATGGGGCCAAGGTCTGATGACAGCTGCCAGATGAACATGTTCACCTTACAATCATTCCATCTCAGATACTATAAGCAATGCATGGTCTTCTATATTTGGTATATGGAATGATTGATTTCTCTCTATGGTTTTAGCAACAACAAAAACTAGAGGCTCATGAGAGCCTGTGTCGCTCACCTTGGTCTATGTGCATATTAAACAAAGGACACAGATGGATTCATGACAAAATTGTGTTTTGGTGATGGTGATGTGTTTGTAGATCTTGCTTACAAGTTACAAGTCACGAGTTATAAGCCAAAATCTACATTTTACCCCTATGTTCTATTTTAAGCCATGGTGCCCATCTTGGTTGGTTGGCTGGGTCACCACACACATTTTTAAACTAGATTTCCTAATAATGATTGTGGCTACGTTTGGCCCAGTAGTTTCACAGGAGAAGATTTTTGTAAAAGATTACAGACATTTAGGAAAAATTGGTAAAAAATGACTATAAAGGGCAATAACTCCTTAAGGGGTTAACTGACCATTTTGGTCATGCTGACTTATTTGTAGATCTTACTTTGCTGAACATTATTGCTGTTTAGTTTATCTCTATCTATAATAATATTCAAGATAATAACCGAAAACGGCAAAATTTCCTTAAAATTACCAATTCAGGGGCAGCAACCCAACAACCAGTTGTCTGATTCATCTGAAAATTTCAGGGCAGATATATCTTGACTTGATAAACAATTTTACCCCCATGTCAGATTTGCTCTAAATGCTTTGGTTTCAGAGTTATAAGCCAAAATATACATTTTACCCCTATGTTCTATTTTTAGCCAGGGCGGCCATCTTGGTTGGTTTGGCGGGTAACCGGACACATTTTTAAACTAGATACCCCAATATGGTTAAATTTGGCCCAATGGTTTCAGAAGAGAAGACTTTTTTTAAAGTTAACAACGACGACAACAGACGCCAAGTGATGAGAAAAGCTCACTTGGCCCTTTGGGGTAAAAAAAAATAGTCTTCCTATAGAGGTTAATCGACAATTCTCTAATTTTTGCTTATTTGCAGATTTTATTTTGGAATTTTTTTATGTAATAAAGGTTAATGAGTAAAATTCAGCCTTTTAAGAGCAATAATTCCTAAAAGGAGTCCATTGACAATTTGTCCATTGTATAAATAGTCTTCTTATAAGAGGTTAAGGTGGTACCTAAGGCTACAGGGAGATAACTCTGTGAAATCAGCTAAACGTTTTAATTACGTTGTGCTGTTAAGGATGTACTTAGGTGAGATTTTGAAATTCGTGTCAAATTTTCGGACTTCTTGGTGTTTTTTCCATACAAAACAAGGTAAAATATTTTGCCCCATAACACCCATTTATTTTTTCATATTAGACTAAATAGCTCATGAAAGGTCGTTTACCAAAATTTTAGAAGATTCTTAATTTTCTTACTTTTGTTTTGGGACCCAAATAATACCAATGCAAACATAAGGTAAAAGTCCGAGTCAGCCTTTCCCCGCCATATTTTAAATCTGAAATATCTCGAAAAGGAGGCCCAAGACCTATCAATATTTTTAGCTTATTTTTATTATTAAAGAATGCTCTACCAGCTTAAAGTATCAATTTTCAATTCTTGATTTATTAATTTTCACCTAACCTCACCTAAGTACATCCTTAAGGGAATATTAAACTTCTCAATGATCAAAATTAGTGTTTGTCAAACTGCTATATAACCAGTGTAATTTTTCTGATAAAATGGTTGGTTCCAATTTTTTGAAATTTTTATAATTTTGTCAAAGGGTCAAAGTAAATACTTTGTCAAAATTTTATGAAAATTAAACGAGCCAAATTAGTTTTAGTGAAGGTGTTGGGTACCACCTTAAGAACTCATATATAGATATAGGAAGATGTGGTATGAGTGCCAATGAGACAACTCTACATCCAAATAACAATTTATAAAAGTAAACCATTATAGGTCAATGTACGGCCTTCAACACGGAGCCTTAGCTCACACCGAACAGCAAGCTATAAAGGGCTACAAAAATTAGTAATCTAAAACGGAAAAACCAATGGTCTATATAAAAATAAGAAATGAGAAACACGTATGAACTACATAAACAGATGACAACTACTGTACATCAGACCATTTTCATATTAGTGACTTTTGACTCTGGAATTTATATTTTTTTTGAAAAGTTACCTTCTCTGTGGCTGGACAACCCCGTCAAGTAAGAGCAAGGTGAATAGGTTAATTCAAGATTTTATTCAGTACAATTTAGAGGGGAAATTTACTGTTTAATGCTTTTTCCCCAAATTGCACCGTTTATACTTCTGATTTCACTTCTTTTAATTGCTCGTAATTGACCAAGTACCAGGATGTCTTACAACAGAGAAGGTAAAAAAAGTATAGAACCTGGAGTCAAAAAGTCGGTAATGTGAAAAAAGACTATTGTTTTAGTCATTATAACTGTATACCAGATGCTCCGCAGGGCGTAGCTTTATACAACCGCAGAGGTTGAACCCTGAACGGTTGGGGCAAGTATGGACACAACATTCAAGCTGGATTCAGCTCTAAATTTGGATTGTGATTAAATAGTTGACACAGCATAGGTTTCTGACACAGAATGAATGTGTTCTAATGAACTTAAAATTTTTGTTTTCTCTTAGAGCAATTCACTATGCTGTTGAATATTAATCCTCTCAAAAAAATGTTTGAAGAAATTTTCTTTTTTATTTATGAAATTTCAAATGAGAACCAGGTGCTCCGCAGGGCGCAGCTTAATACGACCGCAGAGGTCGAACCCTGAACAGTTGGGGCAAGTATGGACAAAACATTCAAGCGTGATACAGCTCTGAATTTGGATTGTGATCAAATTTTTGACAATACATGGTTTTTTTTTACACAAAACAAATGTCAAGATTTTACAAATCAATTAAAGATTTCTTCTTCAAACTTTTTAAATCTAAAATTAAATAGTTGACACAGCATAGGTTTCTGACACAGAATGAATGTGGTCTAATGAACTTAAAAGTTTTTTTTTTGCCTTTGAGCAATTCACTATGCTGTTGAATATTAATCCTCTCAAAAAAATGTTTGAAGAAATTTTCTTTTTATTTATGAAATCTGAAATGAGAAAAAATTAACCCCCCCCCTTTTTTTCACATCCCCGTTTCCCTTTTTCCAAAACTGATATCAATTCAAATTTCTAATGGAGTTTGCAACAATAACTACTCTTTTAAATACATCATAAAATATTAAAATGTAAAATAAAGTGCTTGTTATCACTGAATGGTAAAGATTGGTTGGTAGTAAAAGTGAATATACATTGTTTATTGTATAAAACAATAAAAAAAACTTCATCAGAAACATTTTATATTGGCAAATTTCCAATGAAGTTATTTACCTAAGGTTATTCGCAAATAAAAATAGAAAATGACATCATAGTCATGTCTGGCAAATGTCCAACATACACTATCTAAAAACATTTTAGATAAGATAAGGAAAAAAAGCTTCATCAGCAACATTTTATATTGGCAAATTTCCAATGAAGTTATTTACATAAAGTTATTGGCAAATAAAAATAGAAAATGACATCATAGTCATGTCTGGCAAATTTCCAACATATATTATCAACTACTATTCTATACAAAGAAAGATAACTCCAATTGAAAATTTCTTGCTATTGCACAATATTGTGCAATTAGATATTTCTTGCTATTGTGCAATACTGTGCAATTGAAAATTTCTTGCTATTGCACAATACTTGATATGGAATCCTGATTTGGACCAACTTGAAAACTGGGCCCATAATCAAAAATCAAAGTACATATTTAGATAAAGCATATCAAATAAGCCCAAGAATTTAATTTTTGTTGAAATCAAACTTAGTTTAATTTTGGACCCTTTGGACCTGAATGTAGACCAATTTGAAAACTGGACCAAAAATTAAGAATCTACATACACAGTTAGATTTGGCATATCAAAGAACCCATTTATTCAATTTTTGATGAAATCAAACAAAGTTTAATTTTGGACCCCCATTTGGACCAACTTGATAGCTAGGCCAATAATTAAAAATCTAAGTACATTTTTAAATTCAGCATATCAAAGAACCCCAAAGATTAAATTTTTGTTAAAATCAAACTAAGTTTAATTTTGGACCCTTTGGACCTTAATGTACACCAATTTGAAAACAGGACCAAAAATTAAGAATCTACATATATAGTTAGATTCAGCATATCAAAGAACCCCAATTTTTTCAATTTTTGATGAAATCACACAAAGTTCAATTTTGGACCCTTTGGGCCCCTTATTCCTAAACTGTTAGGACCAAAACTCCCATAATCAAACCCAACCTTCCTTTTATGGTCATAAACCTTGTGTTTACATTTCATAGATTTCTATTTACTTATACTAAAGTTATTGTGCGAAAACCAAGAATAATGCTTATTTGGGCCCCTTTTTGGCCCCTAATTCATAAACTGTTGTGACCTCAACTCCAAAAATCAATCCCAACCTTCCTTTTGTGGTCATAAACCTTGTGTTAAAATTTCATTGATTTCTATTTACTTATACTAAAGTTATTGTGCGAAAACCAAGAATAATGCTTATTTGGGCCCTTTTTGGCCCTTAATTCCTAATCTGTTGGAACCAAAACTCCCAAAATCAATCCCAACCTTCCTTTTGTGGTCATAAACCTTGTGTCAAAATTTCATAGATTTCTCTTCACTTAAACTAAAGTTATAGTGCGAAAACCAAGAAAATGCTTATTTGGGCCCTTTTTGGCCTTTTATTCCTAAAATGTTGGGACCAAAACTCCCAAAATCAATCCCAACCTTCCTTTTGTGGTCATAAACCTTGTGTTAAAATTTCATTGATTTCTATTCACTTTTACTAAAGTTAGAGTGCGAAAACTAAAAGTATTCCGACGACGACAACGACGACGACGACGCCAACGTGATAGCAATATACGACCAAAAAATTAAAATGCGGTCGTATAAAAATTGAACCCAATTTTTTTAATTACATCCCCCTTTCCCTTATTCCAAAACTAATCTCAATTAAAATTTCTAATGGAGTTTGCAACAATAACTACTCATTTAAATACATCATAAAATATTAAGATGTAAAAAAACTGCTTGTTATCACTGAATGGTAAAGATTATTTTTAATTTATCAGTTGGTAGTAAAAAGTGAATATACATTGTATATTGTATATAACAAAGATTTAAGTTGATTCTGGACCAAAAAAGATAACTCCAATTAAAAAAAAATCTTGCTATTGCACAATATTTTGCAATTAGATATTTCTTGCTTACTATTCTGGACAAAGAAAGATAACTCTAATTTAAAAAAAAATTGCTATTTCACAATATTGTGCAATTAGATATTTCTTGCCATTGCGCAATACTGTGCAATTGAAAAGACTTGCTATTGCACAATACTTAATATAATAATTTTAGATCCTGATTTGGACCAACTTGAAAACTGGGCCCATAATAAACCAGATGCTCCGCAGGGCGTAGCTTTATACGACCGCAGAGGTTGAACCCTGAACGGTTGGGGAAAGTATGGACACAACATTCAAGCTGGATTCAGCTCTAAATTTGGATTGTGATTAAATAGTTGACACAGCATAGGTTTCTGACACAGAATGAATGTGTTCTAATGAACTTAAAATTTTTGTTTTCTCTTAGAGCAATTCACTATGCTGTTGAATATTAATCCTCTCAAAAAAATGTTTGAAGAAATTTTCTTTTTTATTTATGAAATTTCAAATGAGAAAAATTGAACCCAATTTTTTTAATCACATCCCCCTTTCCCTTATTCCAAAACTAATCTCAATTAAAATTTCTAATGGAGTTTGCAACAATAACTACTCATTTAAATACATCATAAAATATTAAGATGTAAAAAAACTACTTGTTATCACTGAATGGTAAAGATTATTTTAATTTATCAGTTGGTAGTAAAAAGTGAATATACATTGTATATTGTATATAACAAAGATTTAAGTTGATTCTGGACAAAGAAAGATAACTCCAATTAAAAAAAAATCTTGCTATTGCACAATATTTTGCAATTAGATATTTCTTGCTTACTATTCTGGACAAAGAAAGATAACTCTAATTAAAAAAAAATTTGCTATTTCACAATATTGTGCAATTAGATATTTCTTGCCATTGCGCAATACTGTGCAATTGAAAAGACTTGCTATTGCACAATACTTAATATAATAATTTTAGATCCTGATTTGGACCAACTTGAAAACTGGGCCCATAATAAAAAATCTAAGTACATTTTTGGATTCAGCATATCAAAGAACCCCAAGATTTCAATTTTTGTTAAAATCAGACTAAGTTTAATTTTGGACCCTTTGGACTTTAGTGTAGACCAATTTGAAAACAGGACCAAAAATGAAGAATCTACATACACAGTTAGATTTGGTATATCAAAGAACCCCATTTATTCAATTTTTGATGAAATCAAACAAAGTTTAATTTTGGACCCCGATTTGGACCAACTTGAAAACTGGGCCAATAATCAAGAATCTAAGTACATTTTTAGATTCAGCATATCAAAGAACCTAACTGATTCATTTTTTGTCAAAATCAAACTAAGTTTAATTTTGGACCCTTTGGACCTTAATGTAGACCAATTTGAAAACGGGACCAAAAGTTAAGAATCTACATACACAGTTAGATTCGGCATATCAAAGAACCCCAATTATTAAATTTTGATGAAATCAAACAAAGTTTAATTTTGGACCCTTTGGGCCCCTTATTCTGTTGGGACCAAAACTCCCAAAATCAATACCAACCTTCCTTTTATGGTCATAAACCTTGTGTTTAAATTTCATAGATTTCTATTTACTTATACTAACGTTATGGTGCGAAAACCAAGAAAAATGCTTATTTGGGTCCCT
Organism: Mytilus edulis; assembly: GCF_963676685.1. Lineage (NCBI taxonomy): Eukaryota > Metazoa > Mollusca > Bivalvia > Mytilida > Mytilidae > Mytilus > Mytilus edulis. The sequence goes on from NC_092348.1 coordinate 80,700,901, forward strand.
TTTTGGCCCCTAATTCCTAAACTGTTGGGACCTAAACTCCCAAAATCAATACCAACCTTCCTTTTGTAGTCATTAACATTGTGTTTAAATTTCATTGATTTCTATTTACTTAAACTAAAGTTATTGTGCGAAAACCAAGAATAATGCTTATTTGGGCCCTTTTTTGGCCCCTAATTCCTAAACTGTTGAAACCAAAACTCCCAAAATCAATCCCAACCGTTCTTTTGTGGTCATAAACCTTGTGTCAAAATTTCATAGATTTCTATTAACTTAAACTAAAGTTATAGTGCGAAAACCAAGAAAATGCTTATTTGGGCCCTTTTTGGCCCCTAATTCCTAAAATGTTGGGACCAAAACTCCCAAAATCAATACCAACCTTCCTGTTGTGGTCATAAACCTTGTGTTAAAATTTCATAGATTTCCATTCACTTTTACTAAAGTTAGAGTGCGAAAACTAAAAGTATTCGGACGACGACGTCGAAGACGCAGACGACGACGCCAACGTGATAGCAATATACGACGAAAATTTTTTCAAATTTTGCGGTCGTATAAAAATTGTTTTAGTCATTATTACTGTATAAAATTTCAGTGTTTCCAAAACAATAACCAAAGAAAACTATTTACATAGAGATATGTCTTGCCTGTTCACAGATATTTCAGAAAAAGATAAGCTAATGTACATGTACAGCAATATTGCTAGTTAAATCGAGTTCCTGGACCATGTTCTAGGGGGAAGGGCCTAACAATTAGTAGTAAACTGTGATGCTATAAATTTTATCATGGGTAGATGAATCATGCCACACTGACATGTACACCTCCTGATCATTCCATTCACCAAATATAATTGAAGGATTGCTACAAATATCTGATAAACTGATAATATGTGTATAATTAGGAGTTTAGTATGACGTCCATTATCACTGAACTAGTAACATATTTGTTTAGGGGCCAGCTGAAGGACTTCTACCGGTGCAGGAGTTTCTCGCTGCATTGAAGACCCATTGGTGGCCTTCGGATGTTGTCTGTTCTTTGGTCGGGTTGTTGTCTCTTTGACTCATTCCCCATTTCCATTCTCAATTTAATTTATAATTTCCTATTTTTAAGACAAGTTTTAAAGATAGTAAAAATAACAAAGTTTGTGCACTAAAAGTTAGTCTCGAACAAAAATGTGAAATAACCAAAGCAAATGTTTAAGGACTGCATGGGTGAAAATCAATAAAGTAATGAACGTACTATTTTGACACTTTCAGACATGCTGTATATTCTTTCATGATTATATATTGTATATAAAAATAGAATAATAACTTCAAAGATACAATGTAATATAAAAACCACTTGTTTTTGTTTTATTGTGAAAAAACATGTTTTATGTACATAATGGATAACTTATAATAACCCTTGGCTTTTTAAAATTTGGTCCTAAAACATTTAATGTTAAAAAACAATTTTATTGGAACATTTTTTGAATTTTCACCATAATAATGATAATGTTGTAACATAATGTAATGATTTCAATGAAAAAATAACATGTTATAAAAAACAGACTAAAATATTCAACATCTTCATTCTTTTTGCTGTTAATTTCAAATCCATCATTTGAGATTTTTTCCGTTCAATATCTTCCATGTCGGTCTCTATCTCGACGATGTCCTCCTCCTCCTCCTCCCCCACGTTCGCGACTTCTTGACCTACTTGACCTACGCTCCCTACTCCTTGATCGTTTTCCTCTGTTTTCCCTGCCTGCACTTCTACTGCGACTTCTTCTTGTTGGTGGTGATCTAGACCTTGACCTAAAAAAGTATAGGCATATAACACAGTTAAAATCCTTTCATTTTTTTCAATACTTATATTTCATTTTCATGTGAAAAATGAGTGAAAATGTTTATCCTTAAAATACAAAATGTATACTATTCAGTGTAACTTTTACATCCAAAATCATTAGCCCATCTAAGGCGTGTCACTTTTTGACTTTTTAAAATACAATATTATTTGACCTGTCCTTTATTGTAAAGTGTTGTGATATTTCCTTCCGATTGCTATGCTAATCATGCTGTAAATATTAAGGAATTTTCTAATGTGAATTCTCATGAAACTAATTTCTTACTTTCTCTTCCTACGACTACGGCCGTAGAGCTCTCGTCTCAGTTCTCTTGAAATTGGTTTCAGATGCATGAAGTTACAGAAGCCCCCTCTGGTACATTCTCTGAAATTAAAGAGTAAGTATCTTCTTTGTTGGTGGCTTTTGGTAAATTTGAAAATAAATAAATTCATCTCTTAAATGCCTAACAACATAATATCAATATTTCACTCTTCATAGAAATGAAAATCGAGTGTTAATCTAATGTAAGTGATGTTGAAAATACTTTATAATCAAAATAATGTGCATTTGTAACAGTGAAAAAAATACACAAATATAGAAAATGTTCTCCTTTGAAGAAGTTTTTGTTTTTAAAGATCTAGAGTATTATTTAGTTCCACAACTAACTGGAGTAATTTATGAATACATTTTGTACTTTGCTTTTGATCCTTTTATTATCATATTGTCTGTATAATTTTGTATCTATTTACCACATTCTATGCTGCCCCATAGATTATATATTCATTTACCCTATTCCATAATCCATACTGTCAGTATGATTTTGAATATATTTACACCGTTCTTTTCTGTCTGTATAAACTAGTATCTATTTGACTATACTGTATGTAAGATATATCTATTCAACCAATTCTATACAACCTATATGATTTTGTATCTATTTACCCCATTCCATACAACCTGTATGATTTTGAATATATTTACCCCATTTCATACTGTCTGCAGCAAGCTTCTCTAAAGTCTGTTACTGGTGACAATTCAGCGTGGATTGGTCGGCCATTGAACCAACGGTTGTTTAAATCATTCACAGCTTTCTCTGCATCTTCTTCATAACGAAACTATCAAAACATACAATAAATGATATTAAGTAGAAATTTAATTTAACTATTCATTTTATTAAACTGCAGAGTAAACCTGAGAATCAGCTATCATTTTACCATTTGCAAATGAACAAAATTAATTTGAATTAACTTTCTGTTATAATAGAAAAATAATTGACTGGTAAATTAATTACTACTGGTGTATATGTAAGCTGACTTTAAATACAGATCCATGAAAATCTTTATAATGTCAAATAAAAAAAAGGTCAACCCACATCCAATATTTAGTAGAGTTAACTAAAAAAAAAGTTGCAGTGTTAACATCTAATTGAGACTGCAACCCAGAAGACACAACTAACCTTGATGTATACATTTCCAACCAAATGATCTCCCAGGTTGTCACAAACATTCATTTCTTCTATTTCACCATACTGAAATATATAGAGTCAATTTATTTTTCAAATACAAAGTGAGAAAAGAAAAAGGAATTACAGTGAGTTGACTATAGGTGTTACTGTAAAACTTCACCTATAGCTCAACCTGTTTTTAAAATTGACAATACAATAGGGACATTTAAAAATTAAATTGACCAGTTGGTATTGTTAGATTTAAATCTACCTTGATGTTACCTGTAAAAAAAAAAATTTCACCTAAATCAAAGTTTCAACATTCTTTTTTCCTGAACTTTTTCTTACCTAGGATTATTCTATTGAGAGATTTTTATTTTACTGTCATTCAAAATATTAGGAGTGATCAAGCCAAACAAGAATGACTATATCATATGTTATTTTCTTGCAGTTTATTTAAAATTGCATGGCCTAAAATGCACTACATTTCATCTTAATGTTTGCATAGCCACTACTAGCAGTGTTTAATACCCTAAATAATCCAGTCGTAATATTTCACTCACTTTATGAAACATCAAAATCATATTTGAATAAACAATTTCATTTATTTTTTTACACTATTGACTAATATTTGACATCTCATCCAGGTCAAATATTAGTCAACAAAGTTTTAAAATAATTCCCAATTTTATTCATTTTTCACTACTTCACTAGATTTTTTTCAAAATCCATAGTATAAATTCTGAATAACTTCCCATGATATACATCCTAATTTAACAGGTGCAGAATCTATACATAATTCAGAATCTTGTAATTTTTTTTTATCATTTCCATTACTATATTCCAAATAGTTATCCTCACTTAACAAATATTTTGTAATATTTTATTTATATTTTTACTATACATCACTTGATTTTTCTATATCCCAGTAAACATTTTTTATTTCATTTCCTATTATAAATTTCCAAATCAAACAATATTTGATCCAGAATTTTATAATGACTATTTCCAATTTCACATTCACTTAAAACATTTCCTCATGTTAGGAATATTTTAGAATATTTTACTTTCATTTTTCACTTTATCACTAGATTAGTCTATATCCACTGCATTAATTCAACATTTTATTTCATTTCAAAGATCCCATTTAAATGGTAAATCATCTTAAGTTTGTAATAGATCCCAAATTAATAATGAATGTTTTTAAAATCACATCTAAAGCCACAGAAACATGTTGGATGAACTCACACTATATCTCCTACTTGAATTCCAGTTTTGAAATTTTTTAATCTTTAACATAACTAAATCCCATCGTATGAAAATTTGAATTTCCTTGAGCGAACACAGCATTTTATGCACAAAAGTCCCACTAATATTATAATAGATTTCAAAGAAAAAACACAGCAAGGTATACTCCAAAATTATTTTCGAATTTTACATGTACAACATCATATGTAAGCCCCACAAAACAGCTTGAATGAATTATTTCCTCCTTGATGTCCTTCATGACAATAAAATCTTGAAAAAAAAACACATCACATTTTAAGAAGCAAAATTGCTATAAAAAATCTAAGAAGTGTATTCAAATAAAATAAATCCAATATTTTATGCACAATGACACCAAAAGATTTCAAACATTGCAAATAATAATCCAAAATGAGAATCTTGAAGGGACATGTGAAGAAATGAACAACATATCCATGTGAAAATTTAAACTGTAAACAAACACCTGAACAGCTATTTCTTGTTTCACTGGCAGCTGGACAATACTATATATAAGGGTTAGAATTTTAGAGAAGCATTTAGTGTGTAAAAACAGTTTAATTTTCAAACATAGTAATACATATTTAATTTAATTTTTTACTGATTTAGAATTTTAGGTAAAAAATAGATAAATTATATATATCAGGGATTTAAAACAATGAAAACCAGAACTATTTTCTTCCCTATCAATTTTTTAATACAATAATCCTAGGTAAGAAAAAGTTCAGGAAAAAAGCATGCTGAAACTTTGGGTTAGGTGAATAAAAATCTTTACAGGTAGCATCAAGGTAGATTTAAATCTAACAATACCAACTGGTCAATTCAAATGTCCCTATTGTATTGTCAATTTTAAAAACAGGTTGAGCTGTAGGTAAAGTTTTACAGTAACACCTATAGTCAACTCACTGTAAATACTAAATAATATCAAAAACTGAAAACATTTGGAACTAAAAGAATTATTAGCTAAGAAATAGCAAACAAGTTAAAATAATTTAGTTTTGTTTCAAACATTTATAAGTGGGGTATAAAGATATATTTTTTTTGGTAATTAGCCGTCAATTTGTCCCATTTTTTCAAAATAACATAAATAACAATTACGGATGTATCATTGGCTTGAAAGTCAATAACCCATCTCATTTGAATGTGTATTCATGCAACCTTTTTAGTTCAGATGAGTTGCACATGTGTTAATGGTATTACCATGAAATCAAACAGACCTTGATATTTTATCATTATACAATTGCATTGGCTTGTCTGTCTTTTTATATTTATGATTGTATCTGGCTATATGACTGTCTGCCGTGTTCAGAGATCATCCTGATGGACAATTAGATGGGGTCTAGTCTAAAATATGCAGTACATGCTGATACACTAAAGCAAGTCCATGCATTGTTAATTGTTTCTCTTATATAATTGAGATATACATTTTAATATGCTATATATCAAATATGAGAGTTTTGGTCAAATCAGTTGACATGAATTTGACAGCTAGTGCTAATTCATTTATAGAGTTAGGTGATATGATGGAAATGCTGAGACAGATATTCAACCGAGTATAAAGAAGGACATATCAAGCATGGATTAAAATCTACAGGTGGATCTTCATTGCAAGAGGTTTTAAAAGGCAGAGAACATGGAGCCCTCCCGACAAAAAGGGCAAAGAAGTTTGTAAACTTTCTAAACTGGGATTATATTTCTTTTAGCACATCCTAGCTTTAGTATTCTACAACTAATCTTTTTACTGTGAAAAGTTTCATCAATATTTCTCCAGCAGTTTAGGAGGACCTTGCAAAAGACTATTCCCCATATTTGCATTATTGAAGGAAGTAAGTTCATCATCTCCCATTAACATGTGGGGATAGGAGTACACTTAGTTATGCACAATGTGGAAAGTTTCGTTAATATAAGGATAGATATTTGCACTTACAAAGCACATGGACAGAAAAATGGGGGAAAAGATGATTCCTATTCAACCAGTCAAAAAATGTCTGCTAAGGGTTTATAAAGTCCATAAAAAATATTCAAAATTCAAGCTTGACCTGTGTTTGGGGTTTAAAAGCTTTTTGTAAGATGGTTTTGTTAAAGCATATGCAAATTTATCTAACAATCTTAAATCTGTCTACAGTATTATTGGGCATGGTAACTCTGAACGACTCAAATTGAACTTAGTCCATCGAAATATTGTTAAAGTTTTATATTACATATATATGTTGAAGCATATTAAAGTATCAGTAACTGAGCAAAAAAATCAAGAATGTCAGCAAAATTGAACATCAATGTTACATGAGCTTCTACATTTATGTTAATCATATAAAGACAGTCAGTAAAGTTCCTTCATATAAAATTAACCATTTCAAGATATAATGCAAGCAGGCTTTGATATTTGTAGGTACTTTTTAGTCAGTTAATTTGATATTTTTTTATTATTGTATTATAAGATGTGTTGTTAGTCAATAGGACAATATGAGTTCATACTTGTATTATACTTGTTTGTAAAGTAAAATGAATCAGTAAAGTTTGAGAATTGAAGGTTCTAAAAATACATGAATAAAATATACAGGCAAGGTTTTAGAACTTATGTTTTTCACCTTTTTCAGTTTCTAAGTATGCTTGTATTATTTCTTAAAAGAGTTAATTATAAGTTCATATAGCAATGAAAGGGTTATCTATAAAGGACTAGATATGGACACAATTTCTCATCCTACCTTCTCCATTTCTACATAGATTTCTTCAAAGAATTCATCGTAGTGTTGTTGGATCTCAATTTCATCCATATGGACTGATAAAAAAATAAACAGAGGCAAAATATATAATTACACACAAACAGGGTTAGTAAATCCTTTTATGTCTGGGAACACTGCTGGCTACAAATTGGAAAAAAGCCGAAGAAACTGTCACACACTGTAATGCACAATATAAATTTCTGATATCCGAAAATCGTAAATACCATTTTGAAGAATTTCGATTAGTTTTGTTATTAATCAATAATGTAAAAAGGGTCTAATTTATAATATTAAAAAATTCTAGATTTGATCTATTCAGCAATTTTCAAATCTATATTTGCCAAATTACCAATATTTTGCATTGTATGTATGTGACAATTACTGAATCTGTAATAAAACGAGCGTCATTATATAGTTACCTTATCCTCTAACTCGGTAAATACTTCCTCGAAAAAGTTGTCAAAATCTTGCTGGGCCTCAACATCATCCTGTACAACTAATATAAAACATATATCCTCATAACCTTTTAGTTTTATTTTAACTTTAAAACCAAAGATTGAGGGGCCTGATGGGTTATTTTCGTTCTTCCTGATCGGCGCATTTTTGCTATTGTGATCTATTTTTCTACAGATTATTTTTATTTTCATTATCGTAATCCGTGATCATGGAAAGTTATTTTCTGTGAATCGTGATTGACAAAAAAACAACTCGTGAATCGTGATGAGACCCCCCCCCCCCCTCTATCAGGCCCCTCAAGATTATATTTAGGATATTGAATTAAATTATTCAAAAAGGCTGTACAAGAGTTTTTTTCTGACCAAAAAAAAAAGGTATTTTAGAAATATCAATATTGAGACCAATTTTTTTTCTGAGAGAAGTTTAAAAGGTGTTATGAGTACTGACAAGTTTTCTATGAGTAATATGGTGCCAATAATGAGTTTGTAAACTTTTTATGATAGTAAATATACTCTACAATGATAAAATTTAGGATGTGGCCATTAGCCCTCTTCATCCATGGCATTCCTGGCTACAATGCTATGTTTATTTGAAATCATTTTTTTTTCTTTCAAAAGTTTATTTCTACTGGAAAAATGTTGAAATTTGTAATTAAAGACAGCTTCTTATCAACAGCTTCTTATCATGCAGAGTGTCAACTAATAGTCTTCTGTAAACATCTTTTTGAGACTTGAAACTTATTTTCTATAATAAAATGTCAACAAGAGTTTTATTCAATATTCATTTACGGAGAATTTCGATTGGCTTGAAACTTGCATGATCTAGAACTGACTATTTGTTAGTTTGATTGTACCGACAAATAAATATTTTAATCTTAACTTAATAAACTTTACAGTATCATAACAAGAGGAGAAAAAGTATATTTTCAAAATAAGACGAATTAATGCAGGGTTAAAGGCATCATTTTCTGTGACAAATGCAATGTTTTCGGTATATTTCAAATAAAATCAAAAATGACATTTTTCATTTGTATGCAATTACTTCTGATATAATTATAGTTAATAAACTGTTTTCATTCTAGTTGTATATTTCACTATAACTTAAATTAACATATAAACAGCAAATATTAATTACAAGTCATGACAGTAAAAGTTAATGATTTAATACATAAAACCTATCTTCAATATTAAACCTACATATTTTGTTTTTACCAAAGATTCAATTAATAAAACTGATATGAGCATGTATAGATATATACATAGCATACAAAGAATTGATTTATTTGTAATGTTTGTAGTTGAATGCTATTGAACTAATCATAATATTGATATTGAAAAAATACACACATTTAAATGTGAATATTTGTACCTAAAGTGTACACAAAACCATAAATATATGTGCAGTAATGGTCTGTTTTGAATTACATAAAAATTCAAATTGCATACAAGATAATTTATCCATAAGGTTTGTGCTATAAATATGTCAACAAGCATTTTTTCATAATTTGATATAAAACAAAATCACAAATTATGATGTGAAATGCAATGAAATGATAATCTAAAATTTTCTTCCAGAATACTTTTTTAACAAGATTTTTCTTTATAAATGTTCTGAATGAATAAATATATATAATTGAGCCAAAGCTGACCAATACCAACAAAGGACACTTGCAAAGCAACAGCTATATAGATAAACTAAATTGTAAGCAAATTTGATAATTTTACAATGTAAACAAATAAAATGTGGTGATCAACTGCAGCTAAAAATAAATCTTTGTGTCTACAACAAAAAACAGAGTAAAATCTAAAACAAAAAAGAAATGAGTATCTACAAAAATAATAAGCAGAAAAATATACAACACAGGATAGGATGACCATTTACCAATTTTGACCTTTATCAATTAAACAACCATGAGCTCTTAATAGTTTGATCTACTGGGGGTAGGCACTAAAATACGGCAAGGATATTGATATGTTTAAGATGAAGTCTACTAACTCTTAACTCAAATATTGTTCATATGAAAAGTATACTTTCAAATTTTTATTATTTTTGATAAATCCAGTGGTGTACCAGCCATTGTTTTGTCAAGTCAATTGAAGTCATGTTTGTTGAACAAGGATAAAAGTCAAATGTGAATTATACAACAAAGATATGCATACATGTAAGCATTGATAAGAGTTATATTTGTTAAATTTCTCACTTTATTTCAATTTTTGTTTTAAATCTATAAAAACACTGTATCTGCAAGAAGGTATTTCAAACCAAAACAGCTATTAAACTTTTGATATTAAAAAGTATCTACAGAAAAACACAAGTAAAATTACTAAAATGTAGACAATACTGAACAAAATCAAGGTCATGACAAATTTAAGACAGAAAATAATTTTAAAACTTTTTTTCTCTCACTACAACACCAGACAATATTGGACACATAATACATACTATGTGAGCCATCAGCTGTAAGGGCAGCATTCTGTGGGTTCAGGTAGGCATTGATCATAACAACAGTCTGAAACATACAATACACATCGTATCATAATCAATTCTTCAGTTACATGTACATTCAATGCATTGGTTCACTCAAACAAACTTTAAGACAATGCTAAAGAATTAATTCAAAATGAGATTTGTTTGCAGTACTTCAAGAAATGGATTTAGCGTTGTACAAATGATTCCATGTATGAAACATGAATGTAACAGAAACAGGTTCGAAAACTTACATGTAAGACGTTAAAAACTTTTAAAATATAATGAAATTACTTTTTTCATGTTTGTTATTTTATTAACAATTAAAGTTATGAATGTCTTTTTCTGTGTTTCTTAAACACTAAAAAAATTTACTCATTGATGAGACTAATGATCTACTTAAATAACAAAAAAAAATGTTAAGTTATGTCACCTGACTGAAAGTTGGTTTGTTGTGAAGACGTGAACATCTTTCTCCATGTCGACAGGCACCAATTTTAAAGTAAAAGGAACAGTTAACTCTGAAATGAAACAATTACAAAATGCAGTGATTTTGCTAGCGCTCGTCACTTTCGTATTTTACGAAAGGGTTTTCTCATTGACGAAAGTATTTCAAATCAATTTCGTCACTTTAATTTTGAAAGTGTAAAAAAAAATTCGCAATAAAAACTATAAATCTACCTGTCTTCATGTTTTTGACAAGTTTATGACCTCCAGGTAATTAACATTTTTAACAGGTGTTACAAGTTGTGATTACAACTAATCCGCTTATCGCCATCTGATGGGTCACTAATCCGTTAATTATTATTAAACCCCATAATTGAATGACCATCATAATTATTTCCCCAGGAAAATCAGTCAGTCGTCAAGTCATTTCAACAACCAGGAGTTTAGTTTCGTCAATTAATCAAAAATGTAACAACCCGGTCAGTTCACATTTGAATTTCAATATTTTTCCAATGATCTGAAGTTCATTTGTCGTAGATTCGTCATTTGAAGGCATTTTCGTTATATTTGATTTAAATTTTCATCAAAAAACTTTCGACAATTTCCATTTAAAATAAAGAACTTTAATGTGTTTATTCAAAACTGTCACGAGTTAAACAGGTGCTTCCTGTATTGTGTTCTACGCATGCGTGAAAGTATTCCTTTGACTATTTATAGACTTTAAAAAAAACGTAAAATACGAAATCATTTAATTTAGAATCAATTAAACGAGAGAGACAAATATCTCTTACTAAAGGAATTTAAACAAAAAAATGATAATTTCCTGATGAATCCGGACTCGTTTTGAATTTATTATCCACGTGTCACTTCCCGTTTTCGTTTCATTTTAAAACCGAAAGTAGTAAACGTGATCTATTGTTGATTTGTTTACAACCTACTTTCAGTCATTATTATAGTTCCAAAAAGGATTTTACACATTTCCAACTTGAAAGAAATGATTTCCAAATATCGATTTAGACCTTTTATATGGATAATGATTATGCAGTGAAATAATCATTGCAAGTTAATTTCTGCTGTGATTCCTTGTTTAAAAAAAATAGAATCCAACTTTTGTTGATCAGGAATGACCCCTGGAACAAACTGAAGAGAAATTGTGAACTAAATTTCTGGATTCCATTTCAGAATCTTTCATAATAATGGCCAATACAGTCAAATCATACAATAACTGCCAATCATGCTGGTGCCTCAATCCCTTAAAATCTGACAAATTAAGTCAAAAGATGAAGCTAATAATATACATCATTGGTCCCTTGCTTTTACACAAAATAAGGTTGATTTTAATAGCGCGCAAAAGTGACTAAAGCCCTCAAAATCCTAGCTTAAACCCTGCAAAATGTCAATGTGTTTCTTTGAAACTAAATTTTGTCAATTAATTCCTATGACACCTATTTCTTAAAGCATACATTTGTAAATGTGCAATCTAGTATTATAAATAATATTCAAAATTGACAACAACACTTCAAATGGTCTGCAATTTTATTATCTAGGCAGGCGTCTTCAGGACAGTTTATATACAATTTATTCTGCCTGAGGTACTCAAAGTGGTGCATATATGTATGATTAATTTTAATAAATTTTCATATATCAAGGCTTATGAACAATTGCCTAAACTTACGAAATAAATTTAAGTTACAAAAAGAAAATATTTCAAGATCTTTCTCTCGTATATTCAATCAATTGTCAACAAATTATTTGTGACTTTTTGTCCTGTGACTTTCTGTCCGTTTACCTTTTATTTAATAGTTGTTAGCATGGCTTTTTGCCATTTTGGTTTTTATCATGCGTCTGTAAAGGTCGCAATTATGCCAAAGCACCAGAGATACACATAGTTTTTGGTGAGGTTTGTGTTGCTTTAATAGTCTTTTTCTATGATGTGTTTTGAGTACTATTGTTTGTTTGGTTTTTTTTTCATTTCTATCTATGGCGGTGTCAGTTTATTTTCGATTTATGAGTTTGCATGTCCCTCTGGAATCTTTCACCCTTCGTTTATCAGATTTAAATTAATGCTTTTTATCCACCTTTACTCGTCTGTTAAATTTTGACGTCACAATTGAAAATATCTGACACCACAATGGAATATGGATAGTTGTATGAAGTCAATAGTTCAAAAGGCGCAGATTTCCACATAGCGATAAGGTATTTACCTCAGACATGTAAGACTTATAGTGAATCGGTGTGAGATTTTCTGATTATTTTTAACTTTTTTTTTTTTACAATAGTCATGATCTAGAATTATGAAAACGTACATAATAGTCATAAGATATCATATTTAACCCAATTTAATACTAGATTTAATCATTTTAGGAGTCTAGAGAACAATAAAGCCAAAGCCTCAAGTGCGTCATTAGGCTAGCCCATGGCACGAGCCGGTGCTTGGCATTTTCTCTGTTTATCAGCTATAATGAGGCTCATTTTAGGGTATTAAAATGAGCATCCTTAATTCGTCATATCTTATAGAAATGATCATTTCGTTGTTTAATTTGTTAGTGCGTTATTGTTGATCATACTTGTCTTTTTCTGTTCCAAAAATCGATGCCAGATACTCTGCCATGTTGAATATCTGGTTCTGACGTTAGATCGATGAAGAACATGTACACGTTTGCTCCTATTTATAAATTTTAAAACAGGGAACCATGATAATTTTTTAAAGTCTGCCTAATTACCAAAAACTATAGCTATGATGATAACGCATAACCATGTTCTCAATCTTCAGTACAGTAAAACCTTTCAGGCACATATAAATTTTCCTTAAGTAGAATTTCACTGCTGGTAAAGTTGTATTTTGTAATTTGTATTCTATCTTCTATTGGAAAAAACCCAACAGAGTTGTGATATTACACTAATAAACTAATTGTAAAAACAAATTTTTTAAGTTGAATCACACATGTGTTATAATGCATGATAAAATCAAACCCCCAAAATAGATCATGAATTTATACATTTTTAGCATTATTTATATATATAATATATTGTATCAAATATTATTGGAACTAATTGGCTTTAAATAGGTGCCGAATTGACTAGATGCCGATTTAACCAGGTGCCAATTTGACTTGTACCAGCCTGTTATAAGTTAAGTCTTAGAATATCATGAGGCTCAGCAGTGCTTCTAATTTAAATATAGTGAGGACACTTGAGAAAGAATTGTCACTATCTATTTCAACATGTCCTGCATGCACAATTTTCTAAGTCTTTAATAGATATAGGAAGATGTGGTGTTCTTTAAGTAGATTTTTTTTGGATATCAGTTATCTGCAAGATTCTATTGTTAGTGAGTGTGCCCTTATTCTTAATTTGCTACTTTCTTTCTTAAGGAATAAGTTGTGTATTTTCTCCTGAGAGCCTTAACCTTTATCCAACTGGCAAGTTTAATCATAACTGAATTATGTAATAATTTTGTCAAAAGTCAATCCACCTGTAAAATTCTTTTAAAAATAATAACCTATATTTAAGGGCAAATCATCTGAGTAAGTCTATAAATACACATTGCTTTAATTTTTGAAGTGTTTCTCTTCCTTTATACATGGCTTTCTAATGTTCAAGTTTGAGTGTATCTGATGAAGTTAATCCGGAAAAGTGCTTTAGATGCAGGCAATTTGTAAAGTGTTATATTTTCACCCCTTAATTTTGGTATAATAAATTTTCTATGTTCCCACCATCATAGTTTGTTAATGACCTTAATGGGAATGACGATGATGGCTTAATGTCCAGCTGCAAATTTAATGCATATTAAGGACGAGAACATGTTAATGAACTATAAATACCAACCCTGCTTTGTACTAGACCAACATGCTGAGCTGGATTAATAAGGTGCTAGTTCACCACGGTAACAACCTGCATGATGACATGTTGTCCTATCTGGATACATTTTCGGACTCCTATATGAACAGTCTTTGCTCGTACCCCTTAATTTGGTACGCCAAAAAGAAAAGCAGCAAATACCAATTTTGAGGTCTTTGGTTTTGACCCAGCCATGGTTCAAATCCTCAACATCACAATTCAAAGGCAAGCACAAGATTACAATTGAAATAACATATCCTACTGTATTGTATTGTATTGTATTGTTGCTTAAAATATGTTTGTATTGTTAAATGTATTGTACTGTATTATATTGTATAAGATTTTAAGATGTAGAGTATTGTATAATATTGTAACATGTATTGTTTTTTAAATTGTATTTTGACTGTTTTTTTATTGTATCTTCCTCCCATTTTATAATTATAGAATTTCTCAGGTATTCACCAGCGTTTCAAAATTCTATGAGAACTACAATACCGGTGTAATACCACCATTGTTTCTCCTTTGAGTCTTTGTTAAAATTGCAGTTTTAAAAAAATTGTGCAGAATTTATCTTTGCTTCACATAAAGAAATATTTGCTATGACAAAATGTGTGAGTAAAGTTTTATCCTGTCCATTACTAAAAAAATCACATAATATTTCATTGCATATACAATGATGACAACCATCGCTGGAAGTTAACCAATCAAATTTCCATCCTTTTCTTTCCTGTTTACAAGCTTTAGTTATTATGTAATCTCAAGTTTTCAATATATTTTATAGAAACACCTAAAAAACAAGAATGTGTCCATAGTACACAGATGCCTCGCTTGCACTATCATTTTCTTTGTTCAGTGAAATTTGGCATTAAAATTAGATGGAGCATATCATAGGGAACATTTGTACCAATTTTCAAAATGACTACATAAAGACCTCCTTTTTTTCAGCACAGCCAGATAAAAAGTCATAATTAGGCCATATTAGTTTTGTTTTTAGGTGTAATCTTTACAGCTGTCAAATAAAAACAATAAACATATAATTTTTTCATATGGATAGTCAGGCCATATCCCTTTGTTTCCAATAAATTTGTGTTTCACTATTGTTTGCTTTCTGTTAATGTACCATAATCTTGAATCTCATCCTTTTTATTCTACATGTTTATTTATATATATTTATATATATATATATATATTTATATTTTGAAACTTTACTAAAAATTTAAGAACAACAAATGTAACAAAGCTACAACGAATCTTTAATAAGTGCAACATCAGCATGTTTAAACACATCTGTATAATTCTGGTTTCAACTTCACTTCTAATATACAAATATTTCATACACACAAATAAAAACAAAATCTTTCTCAAATCATATAACAAGTCAATGCAAAATAATCATAAATCAAAATCTAACTAAAATTACATCTTTAATTTGTACCCCATGCATGACATATTAGAAAAGGGGTTACCAGTAATTTTCATTAAATTGATCATATATTACATTATAAAAACTTAAATACGGTTTTCAAAATGGTTACAATTTGGTAATAAAACATTACTAAAACTGTTTTATATATCAGTATATCCAATAGAAATGAATGATCATTAGAATTCAAACAACATGAATTTCATCTACTATCGTTTTAATTTTTTTAAACATAACATTAATCTTAAATAGTTTGTATATTTTATTTTTCTATTTTGTAAATAATTCTTTGAATTAATCATATTTTGACGATCCTTAAACCTCAGCAAGTGATAAACGACACATAAAGTTGGACAAAAGCAATATTATTATAGTTGTAGTACCCCTAGCTTTCTGTTCAAAAATAAAACACTCTTTCAGAATACGATTGTTGCACGTAAGATAGAGGTATATCTTTTTTTTAAGCATTCCTTCTGGACATGTTGCAAAAATACTTGACTTGAAATTTAAAGATTTTTACTATCCAAAAATTAAGTGGATTTCAAATTTTCAGGATTTTTTTTTTGTAAAATCAAGGGTAGATAATTATATAGACATTGATAAAACAATATGTGTTTAATTTTTATGTTTACAAGAAAATAAGGCATGCGACCCCTCATTGTTATTTGATATTTCGGAAATATTAATAAAATGCAGTTCTTTCATTGAAGTGTAACCAATTTTATTGTTTAATGTTCCTCCATTTATAAAAATATGTTTCCCCTTTATAACACATATCAAATAACTGATTTTGTTAATTTCAATGTATTTTAAAGAAAAACAAGGTCTGTGACCCCCCAGTTTTCAAAATGAAATTTCAACGTACATTGACCAAGACACCCCAGCTACCTTAACTGCAAACACACAGCTATTATCACATATTATTAAACATAGCATTGAACGTCATAAAGATTCACACAACAAGCTTTATATAAGACTGACATGAGTAAAACAAACATGGCTCATCTGATAACATACCTTTAAAAAAGTGTATGTTTCACAAAGTAAAACATTTGAGAATAGTTTTAATTGAATTTATGAATTACTGTCTCTCTGATTACCATATTTGCTTAAGGGACGACATCAAAAAATCAATGAAGGATAAAAAAAATAAAACTCGGGGGTGGGGGTCAAAATTGCTGCATGTTTTGTTTAATTGACATCGACTTTATATATATCCTTATTGGTCAATCAATTTTTCCCAATTTAAGTTAAGAGGGGGGTAGGGGGGTAATGAAAAAACTATATGAATTAAGTTTTCATCCTACATTGAACTTTTGATGTCGTCCCTAAATGAATCTATCCAATTGAAAAATATAACAATGCAGATAACTAAAACTTTTTTATATTTACAAATCAAAGACAATCATCAAACATGAACAGATTGTGTGAAGAAATATCATATTTTGTTAACATAATATTTCGGAGAACTTCAACATAAACTTCATAAATAAAAAGATATGAGCAGAAAATTTGTGTCGCTGAACTTATTTTATTGCAATATGATAGAAGCAATAGATTTATAGTACAAAATGTACAATCATTGATAAACCTAAATGTTATAAACTTTATCCCCTCATAATTTTCATTTTAAATGTTTGAATACATAAATCAATGTTTTTTTTAAGATTATATGTACCAAAGATTAAAATGATTTTCTTCTGCAGTTCAAAGAAAATTCATGCAAACAAGCAGCATTTCTGTATAATTACAATCCTAAATGGCCACACTTTTTAAAATCTGATACTTCTTTTAAATGTTTAACAACAAAATGAGAGGACAATCCCCTTCTCACACGTCTTAGAAACAAGACTAAGCATCATTAATCTTATTTTTTTCAAATGTTTTACTAGAAAAAGCTATTGGTCCTCTTAACCTTGTGTTTTCTATCAAACTATAATAACAAAAGTACAATGAAATCTATTTATAAATTTTGGCCAATCACAGCTGTATATTTCATAAAATCACAAACAACTAAGATTTAGGCCTATCAGCACTATATTTCACACAGATCAAATGATTTTAACCCATCTGAGCTGTATGTCATATAAAGACCACATAAAACTAATACAGTACTCATAAATAATCACTACTATTTGTCAATTTAAGTGCATGTAAAGTTCCTTATAATTCATTTCTAACAGGTTTCTGTTTATAAACAAATGTAACTAGCATGCATTGTAAAAGGTTGTTTTATTCACAGAGTATAACTTTTGAGATTTCAAAAGCCAAATCTATTTGCAATGTTTTATTTGCCTTTTTTTAAATTTGATCTTTTAAGATAACATTGTATGTGGGGAGATTTTTTTAGTTTTCTCTTCATTAATCCCCAAACTAGCAAAAAATTACCCCCATGCAAAAATATCCTACTATACAGTACAAATGTATTGCCTTTCAATTCTGTCTTTTTATCATCTGCAAAACATACAACATTTCAAACTTGCTGTTATTTTCAAACTGTTATTCTAATAAATAACAAAACACAAAATTACTTTTAGTTCTTTAAGAAATTTCTTTCTGTTTATCAGTAGATCTATCTTAATGTTTGAGTCACAATTCCCACGAGTTCTGGTTCCTTTCACATTTATGGCATTCCCATACCCATGGGGCCAGGTAATGTGATTCCTAAATTTTTTGCAACCTTCAACTGAGCATGTGCAGCATCCAGTAATGAATAAAGGTGTGCCATCTCAGATTCTGTTCTGGATAAATGTATTGCTTTCTGGAACAAGTCCATAGCTTTCTGCATGTTTGATCTAAAATAAAGCAGAGTAAAGCATTTACAATTATATATCATATTGGTTCATTGTACAGATAAATTTGAAGCTAGACTAAGTTAAATAATCCTGGAATACTATTTCATTGTGGATTTTATTAAAAATCTTGATCTTCATTTTGCTGTGCACAAGCTTAAGAATTTTGAGATAGTCTTTTTTTCAATTCTTCAACTAAATGTTGTTAGTTCACATTTTATTCAGTTACAATAACCCTTCTTTTAAACTTCCAGTGTTCTAAAGTGCTTCATATTCATATTCCATTACAATAGCCCTAACCTTTTAAACAACCAGTGTCCTCAGTATTTCATTTACCTATTCAGAGACAATAGCCCTTATCTTTGAACTTCCAATGTTCCCAGTACTGTATTTACCTATTCAGTGACAATAGCCTTTACCTTTGAATTTTCAATGTCCCCAGTACTTCATATGCATATTCAGTGTCAATAGCCCTTACTTTTGAACTTCCAGTATTCCCAGTACTACATATACCTATTCAGTGACAATAGTCCTTACCTTTGAACTTCCAGTGTTCCCAGTACTTCATATGCATATTCAGTGTCAATAGCCCTTACTTTTGAACTTCCAGTGTTCCCAGTACTACATATACCTATTCAGTGACCTTAGCCCTTACCTTTGAACTTCCAGTGTTCCCAGTACTTCATATGCATATTCAGTGACAATAGCCCTTACCTTTGAACTTCCAGTGTCCCCAGTACTTCATATGCATATTCACATTTATTATCTACATCAATAGCTTGGTTTATTATTTTTATAGCTTCCTCAACATCTTGTTTCCATTGTAACTGTAACAACCTACAAAAGAACAGACAACATTTGTTAAAACATAGATTTTACTATTCAAGGTATTAAGTTGATCTTTTCTTCTACCAAGACAAAAAGCACTTTAAAGGTAGTTGATTAGTCCTATTTGAATATGTAGTTTTGAAAAAATTACTTGAAACATATATTATAATTAAGGAATGACTGTAATATTTTTTCTGTCTATTCGAAATAACATAAAAAATTTGGTGCACACTGAATAACGCGCGTAGCGGATTATTTAACAGTGTGCACCACATTTTTTATGTTATTTCGAATAGACAGAAAAAATATTACATTCATTTCTTATAATTTAATTCTAAATTCCATTTTAAACCGTAGAAAACCATGAAAAAACGTTGATGACGTCACGGTCACATGACTGAATTATGTCTATGGGATGATAACAAAATAATGTCAGCCAATCAGAAGACGCGTTACATTCTAAATTAAATTATTGTAAAATAAACTACAGAATATTTAAAACATGCAACAAATCAAAACTAGAGGTTCTCAAGGGCCTGTGTCGCTCACCTGACTCTACTTTGGTTTTTAAAAACCATAGCAGATATTTATAATAATATTTGAGGCAAAATTTGGTTTAATATTGCTATGTTTGGTTTTCATTCCATTCAGTGGTTCTCTAACATGTCTAAAAGAAGACATTTGTATATATTTCCCATAGGGTCCTATGTTAAACTGAGTCCCCCACTGACGGCCATCTTGGATGATGGATTGGCTACAAAGTAACAACACTTGGTCAGCTACTCATAAGGAACATTCATGCCATATTTACTTCAATTCCATTCAGTGGTTCTCTAGAAGAAGTTCAAAATGTAAAAAGTTAATGAGGACAACGCCTGATGCCAAGTGATGAGAAAAGCTCACTTGGCCCTTCTGGCCAGGTGAGCTAAAAAAGGAACCCATATATTCAAAACCAACCTTCATGTATCTATGAATAATAATATATGCTGACTCATGAAGTGCTGTCAAATTTGTACTTTAATAGACGCAAATCTAACATCTACATCAAGGTTCTAATTATAATTCAAACCATTTTCAGTCTACCTTCTCTTTAAAATTACTAGAATAGTATCAATTGGATTGAATCAAAACAATATAGATGCATTATAATTTTACTATAAGAACATTTACATACCCTCTGTGTACCATTGCTGTGGCATTATCGGGTTCTAATTTGATTGCTTTTTCAAACTCTCTGTCGGCCTCATCAAACTTTCCTGCATCTGTCAAAGCCTAAAGTATATAAAAAAAGTTTTAAATTTTGTTCATTTGAACTGAAAATTAACACTTAATAGAAAATAGCTTTATTTTAGGATATATTATGACATATAATGATGTATAAAGTCTGATACATAATGTGTATTTTTCGGTCAGTTTGGTATTTTAGACAGAATTAGTGTTGAATTAATTAAAATGTATTTTACTAACAGCAGCAACATTTTTCTTTCAATATAAAAATACATTGCTGTATTGTTTTGTAATATTTATTAAATACGGATTTCTTTAATATACACTCGAAACTTGTCATGCATGTTTGCGCTTTACATTTATTTTTTTAATTTTCAAGGTAATGAAAAACTTATGTGTTTGTGTAGTACTTTTAGAATCTTAACTTATTTCAACATTTGTGATAAGTGATCAAGCATCATTCACAACATAAAAAAGTTCCAAAAATTAAAAAAATTAAAAAACATAATTTTGCAAAAGGAAGATAACTCTGCATGATAACATTCACTATATTCTTATACAAGGAATTTGAAGTCATAGTACCAATTTCAGAAAATCCAGAAAAATTGACATGCATCAGAATACTATCAAATTTAACAATCAAAGAGCTGATAGCTCTGAGGTGGGAGAAGGTGAATAAAAGGTAATTTGAATTACCATAAAAGCAGCCCCACTAACTCAGGCTGCTTTGTTCCATTTATTGTTTTTGAGATACGGAGGGACATATGAACCCCCCCCTCTTTTTTTCTTCAAAAAACTAAATATCACTAAAATAAAATTTTAAATCAAAACCAAAAAGTATACAGATCTTAAAATTAATATAACAAAGAAGTGTCTTAAGTTTTAAGCAATAATCATAAATTGTTTTTGAGATATGGCGCGACATGTAAAAAAAACCTCCCCCTTTTATACAAAATACTAAATAACTGAAAAATAAAATTTTGAATCATCACCAAAAAGTATACAGATGTTTAGATTAATATAACAAAAAAGTGTGTAAAGTTTTAAGCAAAGAAGAAGAAGACATTAAATTTGTTTGCACTTGCATTTTTAAAATCCTATATTTATTAAAATAAATCAAATGTCCTGAAATATTTATGTGAATTATTATCTTCCATCCATAGTTTGTCTTTACTTGTTTAGTAAACAAATTAACATCCATTTAGACCATTATTTACATTTTCACACAGGTAAACTAATTTGGCTATAAATAGATGTCTGTGTAGAATCTCTAATCTAAAATCGTAATTGTTATAATTTTATTTCTTTAAATAATCAAATTTAAATTTATGAAAATAATCATGATTGATAAAATAGTATTGCATAAAGTTTAAGTTTTCGGAAGACTACTTATGTTTAGGTCATGGTTATAGAGACTTCTTCACATATTTGTAAACAAACCAATATGGCCGCCACACGTGAAACAAATATTTCTGACAAAAGTCAGATTTCTCTTGTCAAAATTATTCAGAAGGATATTCAGTTTAGATTATATTTCTTATTCTATGAGCATTTAAAGTTTAATCAAAATTCTCCCAACAGCAACGTACTGCTCTTGTCAACTGAGTCTTGAATAATTTTATAAATAGATTCAAACCATTTGAAGTAGAAGGGTATCTAATTCACACGACAAAGGAAAACAATGAATAAAGAAAACAATTTAATAAGAAAAAGATCTTTTCTATTTATTAAAAACAAAATCTTCTTGTCTGCAAATTCGTAACTTCAAGGGCGAACATGTAAACAGGGCGAGTTGTCCCGATACCATATTCACGCATGCGTACTTCAAATATCTACAGTAAAAACATCCGGTTACAAGTAAACAAATAACGTTCATGTAGATGAGATGAAATTTAATCATTTACATAAATAAAAGGGCACATATTTACAATAGTGATTGTTTTTCAATCCTAATTTACAAATTAAATGATTCAGATGCTTAGTCATGTGTAAAAATCGCTGTCATAAATCAGAAGTTGTTATGAAATTGTAATACACAGAAACGAATGCGGCATACAGAGAATTCAATGATTTTAAAGTCGGCACCATTGGCCTTCAGAAGACTTGAAGTCTTCTTCCACCAAAAATCATAGTTGAGTACATAAAAACAATTTAAAACATTGTTTTCATGTTTTAAGCCATTTTTTTTTTTTTTTTTTTTTTATTGTTTTCATGCTATCTAGGTACCAAGTGAGATAAACAGAACTGTTCCTAATTATATATTTACAATTGTATCCGTATCATATTACCTGTGCATACAATGCTCTAGCATCTCCATTATCAGGGAACATGGTAACATTATTTTTATAGGAATCTATCACAGTTTGAGGTAAAGGAATTTTGGCACCTGAGTTAGCTATCATTTCAGCTGACTTTCTGTGCTCTGCAATTAAAAATGTTTAGTTTTAATATTAAAATTGTATAAATTCAGTAACATTATTTTCCATCAACTTTTAATATTAGCTATGGTTTCAAAATGATTTTTCTGTACTTTTCAGTTCAATGCCTCAAGCTTTTGCCTAGTAAAGACATTACAAATGTCCCTCAAAAATGTCATTTTCTCAATATAGCATTCAAAAGTTCATCTTTATAACACTTAACAAAATATTTTCATCTTTTTTGTTATCTCTTCTACATTTTTTTAACAATTTTTATTTCTTCCATCTACATGCATTCCAAATTTATTTTATGCTTGATAAACGTATGAATTCAACTTTTGGTCATGCAGTCAAATGCAACATTTATTATTTAAAAACATATACTATTTGTAAGCATGCATATATATTTTTTCAACATAACAGTTATAATTTTTTTTCTTATTTAAAATTTGATTTGCATAGACATTATTGTTATTTTAGTAATTTTGTTTGTTTCAGACATGTTCAAAAAATGTAACAATGAGACTATTACTTTCTCATCAAATTGTGTTTTGATCTTTTTAATTAACTGACTTTTTCTGACAACATATAACATTGGACTACTAACACTAAGGTTCCTGGTTTGATCTCCATTCGGGAGAGAAAATTTCAGGGACTGAATTTTCAGCTTTCCCTTGAAACCATTTGTGAGTAAGGTCTTGAGAAACGATGATAATGCGTCGAAAGGGGATGATAAATGGCTGACCCATGTTAAGAGAGAGCAATATCTCTTAAACCTAAAAGACACCCTGGTATATTTTGAAAAAAGAGCAGGCTAATACCGCAACAAGGCAGCACTTGCACCCGCAAAGTGGAAAGGTATTAATATAAGTTGTAATAACTTGTCTTGTTTCCCCAATCCACTATAAATAAATATGTTTAAATTAAACAGACAATAAATATAGCTTACCAGCAAATGATTTTTGTACATGTGATGCTGCAAAAGCTGGACATTTAGATACAGCAAATTCTAAGTCTCTGATGGCATCATCTACTCTATCTAACTGTATGTTGTGCTATAAATAGAAATTGGAATAATTATATTACATGCATGTTTCATAAAAATCTGTAGTATTGATTGGCTGACAAAGTAATAGAGAAGTTTGTTTCTGTCTAGACCGAGGAGCAGATTTTGGACAATTTTGAGTAAATTCTGTATCACAAATATGTGTTGTTTATGTATTACTCTATTCAGAAGATTTATTAAAAGTTTTACATTCATAATTTTTTTATAAGACCTACCTACCGTCCTATGACCAAAAACCGAAGAAAAAAAATTCTGCATAAAAGGGTCCCAAAAATTTTTCGCCTCGATCCGCTCGGCTGGACTTGCTTGCTCATCGTTTCATTCTAGCTACGCCACTGACAATCATTGTCAGGCATTCCAATATCATGTTTTTCAATAAAACACAATTTTCATGACTGCACATGATATTCCTGATAACAATGCATAGTGTTACAGTTTTCTGGGTTCCTTTCTGTATTTTTCATGTTTATGGTCTGAAAATCAGATGTATGTTTTGTCAATTGAAAACTGGAATTAAATTCTTTGGTATGAATGCACTTTTGATGATTAAGTAATCCTTAAAACAAAGAAGATGTGCAAGACAATCGACTTAAATATTAGTATATACTTTTATACTAATAATACTTTTTAGCTTACATCTAATTACATTTGTGCACGCTTTAAACATTCATGTTATTCAAAATGGTTGAATGGATACTACTGGGGAATTTCAATTAATAGTGGGTTATTGTATATTCTGAAAAATAATCTTCCTAAAATTGAAATGAATTTCTTTAACTGTTGACAATTTGTGGTTTAAAAGTGCTTACACCACACCAACCTTAAATAATTGACCTGCCTTTAATTTTTATTTAGTACTAAAATTATGACAATGCTCACAAAATTGAGGTTAGCAGGAATTAGAAGCAATAAACTTCAATCAGACCTTTCGTTGTCATAGTAACTTACATGACCTCTGTGATGATATATATCAGCATTATCAGGATCTAACCTTTTGTTGTCATAGTAACTTACATGACCTCTATGGTGATATATATCAGCATTATCAGGATCTAACCCTTTGTTGCCATAGTTACTTACATGACCTCTGTGATGATATATATCAGCATTATCAGGATCTAACCTTTTGTTGCCATAGTTACTTACATGACCTCTATGGTGATATATTTCAGCATTATCAGGATCTAACCTTTTGTTGTCATAGTAACTTACATGACCTCTATGATGATATATATATCAGCATTATCAGGATCTAACCTTTTGTTGTCATAGTAACTTACATGACCTCTATGATGATATATATCGACATTATCAGGATCTTACCTTTTGTTGTCATAGTTACTTACATGACCTCTATGATAATATATATATCAGCATTATCAGGATCTAACCTTTTGTTGTCATAGTAACTTACATGACCTCTATGATGATATATATCAGCATTATCAGGATCTAACCTTTTGTTGTCATAGTTACTTACATGACCTCTATGATGATATATATCAGCATTATCAGGATCTAGCCTTTTGTTGTCATAGTAACTTACATGACCTCTATGGTGATATATATCAGCATTATCAGGATCTAACCTTTTGTTGTCATAGTTACTTACATGACCTCTATGATGATATATATCAGCATTATCAGGATCTAACCTTTTGTTGTCATAGTTACTTACATGACCTCTGTGATGATATATATCAGCATTATCAGGATCTAACCTTTTGTTGCCATAGTTACTTACATGACCTCTATGATGATATATATCAGCATTATCAGGATCTAACCTTTTGTTATCATAGTAACTTACATGACCTCTATGATGATATATATCGACATTATCAGGATCTTACCTTTTGTTGTCATAGTTACTTACATGACCTTTATAATGATATATATCAGCATTATCAGGATCTAACCTTTTGTTGTCATAGTTACTTACATGACCTCTGTGATGATATATATCAGCATTATCAGGATCTAACCTTTTGTTGTCATAGTTACTTACATGACCTCTATGATGATATATATCAGCACTATACAGGATCTAACCTTTTGTTGCCATAGTTACTTACATGACCTCTGTGATGATATATATCAGCATTATCAGGATCTAACCTTTTGTTGTCATAGTTACTTACATAACATGACCTCTATGATGATATATATCGACATTATCAGGATCTTACCTTTTGTTGTCATAGTTACTTACATGACCTTTATAGTGATATATATCAGCAATATCAGGATCTAACCTTTTGTTGTCATAGTTACTTACATGACCTCTGTGATGATATATATCAGCATTATCAGGATCTAACCTTTTGTTGTCATAGTTACTTACATGACCTCTATGGTGATATATATCAGCATTATCAGGGTCTAACCTTTTGTTGTCATAGTTACTTACATGACCTCTATGGTGATATATATCAGCATTATCAGGATCTAACCTTTTGTTGTCATAGTTACTTACATGACCTCTGTGATGATATATATCAGCATTATCAGGATCTAACCTTTTGTTGTCATAGTTACTTACATGACCTCTGTGATGATATATATCAGCATTATCAGGATCTAACCTTTTGTTGTCATAGTTACTTACATGACCTCTGTGATGATATATATCAGCATTATCAGGATCTAACCTTTTGTTGTCATAGTTACTTACATGACCTCTGTGATAATATATATCAGCATCATCAGGATCTAACCTTTTGTTGCCATAGTTACTTACATGACCTCTATGGTGATATATATCAGCATTATCAGGATCTAACCTTTTGTTGTCATAGTTACTTACATGACCTCTGTGATGATATATATCAGCATTATCAGGATCTAACCTTTTGTCGTCATAGTTACTTACATGACCTCTATGGTGATATATATCAGCATTATCAGGATCTAACCTTTTGTTGTCATAGTTACTTACATGACCTCTGTGGTGATATATATCAGCATTATCAGGATCTAACCTTTTGTCGTCATAGTTACTTACATGACCTCTATGGTGATATGTATCAGCATTATCAGGATCTAACCTTTTGTCGTCATAGTTACTTACATGACCTCTATGGTGATATATATCAGCATTATCAGGATCTAACCTTTTGTGTCATAGTTACTTACATGACCTCTATGATGATATATATCAGCATTATCAGGATCTAACCTTTTGTTGTCATAGTTACTTACATGACCTCTATGATGATATATATCAGCATTATCAGGATCTAACCTTTTGTTGTCATAGTTACTTACATGACCTCTATGATGATATATATCAGCATTATCAGGATCTAACCTTTTGTTGTCATAGTTACTTACATGACCTCTATGGTGATATATATCAGCATTATCAGGATCTAACCTTTTGTTGTCATAGTTACCTACATGACCTCTATGATGATATATATCAGCATTATCAGGATCTAACCTTTTGTTTTCATAGTTACTTACATGACCTCTATGGTGATATATATCAGCATTATCAGGATCTAACCTTTTGTTGTCATAGTTACTTACATGACCTCTGTGATGATATATATCAGCATTATCACATGTATCAGGATCTAACCTTTTGTTGTCATAGTTACTTACATGACCTCTGTGATGATATATATCAGCATTATCAGGATCTAACCTTTTGTTGTCATAGTTACTTACATGACCTCTGTGATGATATATATTGTTACGATTTAGTGATCGTATTATTAAATTAATAGTACTCGTGTTCTCCATATTCTATAGTAGTAATTTTATGAGTCACCTGTTTTTGTTTACGTTTTCGCAACGCTATTTTTACGATGGAATGTCACCTCGTACAGAATATTCACGGTTGGTTGGCATGTATTTCAATGATACATGATGCGATAATGTGTTTACCTTATTTGCTTATTTATTTTCTTAATGTAATAACTTGTGTTTTAGCCATAATCGTCTAAATACCAGCAGTGCCATAGTTTATTTACAAGAGAAGCCATATTTATTTGTGTATTGGCGGTCTGCAACACGAGATTGCCTGTGAACATAACAAACGTTTTGATTGGTCGATCCATTGACCGGAAAATTATAAATAGAAGGTTGACGAAACGAACTTTAGATTTAATCTCACCGTCTGCAAGAGCAGTCGGAATTAATGCTGTCCTGATGTCCTTATAATTTAGTGTGAAGGTTTTAATGGTTTTAAGAAAACTAAACCTTCTTACACATGGCAATTGTTTGTTTTGAAGAAGGAGAAGACGACCTTCGACCTACGGGAAAGTCCCGTCAGCTGTCGTTCCACTTAGTCAACTTTATATAAATACGATGAGAGAGGTTTTCTAGAAATCTACTTTCACTTTAGCAGAGAGAAACCTTTATGAGATGATTACGGCAAATTGTTTATAAATATGAATGTATGTTTTTATGATCAATTGTAAATATTTGATTATATATAGATATTATATAAAATACCTATGAAATGTTACCTGACTTAGTTATTATTTTAACCATATACCAACTCAAAGGATCCATGCAAATTATGTTCGATCGAGCCTCCTTATTCAATTTAACTTACCACTCGGTTTAAGGGGCGAAATCGTTACATTGGTGTCAGAAGTGGGATCCTATTAACTTTGAATTTGGTGGTTGAAATAAATAATTTATAAATTATACTAAAGGAGCTTTAGTATATTTACCTGATGTTAAACTATTTCACTAAATTTTTATAGTAAGAATTATTAAAGTTTTAGTACAATATGGATGATTCTAGAGAAGTAATTATAGATGTAAATCATTCTTTCCAAGAGGAAAATGATGGGGAAATTACCATTCCTTTAAATGAACAGAAGGTTGATAGTGTTGACTATGCAGAGCAGACAATAAGCCATGACAAAGAGCAAAACTTATTTATGAATGAATTAAGAAACCTTAAAAGTTTATTTCATAACCAATTTGGGGAGATAACCCATGAGTTTTCTAATTGTCAAAAAGAAGTTATCATTGCTGTAAATCAGATAAAAAGAGATTTTCAAGAGGAAATTTCTTGTATTAAAGACCGCATAAGCAAAATTGAAGATGCTGTATATGAAAACAAGAGAAATATTTCTACCAATTATAAAACTATTGAACAAAATAAAGATTTAGTAAATCACAATGATCACATGAGCATGATGAGTGACATTGTAAATACTGAAAACAAATCTAAAGGTGATGGGCAAGCAGTTCCTGATGAAGCTAATCAGACAAGTCAAAATACAGAAAAACAACAACAAAACACAGATGATATTTATTCATTTAATAAAGATAAAATGTATAATATAAATCAAAACTATGCTGTACTGGATAGACCCAAGGTTCCAAGATTGACCAATTCCCATACCCATTTACCCAAGTCTAGTAATGTAACCATGAAGCCACAGTTGTATGAGGGAGATGAAGATTTAGATGAATATTTAGCTCAATTTGAAATTTTAGCTGAAATAAACGGTTGGAATTATGCAACCAAATCATTATATTTGGCTGGTAGTTTAAAAGGGGGAGCAAGAGCTCTTTTAAATGAACTAGATAAGGAATCTAGGAAAGATTATAATAGCTTAGTAAAAGTTTTGGACAATAGATATGGTTCAGCTGAGAAATCAGAACTTTTTAGGGCAAAACTTCAGACCCGTATGAGAGGTAAAGAAGAAAGTTTACCTGAGTTAGCTCAGTCAATTAAGAAATTGACTAGGCAAGCTTATCCAAGTGCCCAATCCACAATAACTAGTGTATTAGCACTAGAACATTTTATAGATGCTTTACAAGATGCTGATTTAAGACTAAGACTTAGGGAATCTAACCCTAAATCCATACATGAAGCAGAAACACTAGCTGTTAGGCTAGAGACGTTAAAGTTAGCAGAGAGACAAAAAGGGAGGATGGTTAGACAGGCAGATTCAGTTCAGACTAATGCTAAATTTAATACAGAGTTGAATGATGACAAGGGGGAAGATTTAAAATCCTTAAAAAATGAATTGAGTGATTTTAAAAGAGAAATGATCTCATTGTCCAGAAATATAAAGGGTATGTCCCAAAACCAAAATAGGAACCAAGGGGGAGGTAACCAGCAGAGGAACTATCAGAATGGTCAGAAAGGGTATAATAACCAGAATAAGAATTTTGGTCAGGGCAATAGAAATTTTAACCAGAGAAATAATAATTTTGGTCAGAATCAGAATAATTATAATCAACAGGGAAACCAGTTGAGGTCGGACTCAGGGGTCGGAGCCAGGCCGGGACAGAATGGCCCAAGTCGATAAAGATTAATGAATCTTTGGCAAATAATGAGGGACTATTTGTCAGAGCTAAAATTAATGATAAATGTTTAGCTTTTCTTGTGGATACTGGAGCAAATGTTACTATTTTAAGTAAGAAATTTATTAATGAAATAAATCCCTCATTACTTCCAAAAATGAATCCTGTAAATATTAATTTAATTACTGCTACTGGTGATAGTTCACCATTTATAGGACAAATTGATGTTGAAATTTGTCTTGGAAATTATATTTATCACCACAATGTGTTAGTGGCTGATATTTCTAATGAAGGTATCATTGGAATGGATTTTCTTGTGACTCATAACTGTGATGTTTTGTTAAGTCAAAATAAGTTGAAGATTAAAGGGGAGATAATTCAATGTTATCATTATGCAAGCAGTGCTAAAACTTGTTATAGAGTGGCTATGCAAGAGACAGTAGATGTGCCTCCTAACTCAGAAATGATTGTTTCTGGGGAGTCAGATGAGCCTATATTTAGAGGTTTAGCTGGTTTAATAGAACCTAATGAGAAGTTTATGGAGAAAAATGGTTTATTGGTGGCAAGATCAATTGTACATCCAGAGATGTATAACATTCCTTTGAGGATAATAAATTTAAATAAAGAGCCCTGCACTTTATATAAGGGTACAATTATTGCAACCTGCAATAAAGTAGACGAAGAAGATATTCAAACTTCTGAGTTTGTAAATAGTGTGGCTGGTGGCCAAACTATAGTAAATAAGGGGAGACAATTACCTGATTATTTACATGAAGTATTTGAGTCTAATCAAGCTAATCTTGATAAAGATCAAAAGGAGACATTTAGAGACCTTTTAATAGAATATAGTGACATATTCTCAAAGTCCTCTGAGGACATTGGTTTAACTGATTTAGTTGAACATACCATAAATACTGGAAATAACCCTCCAGTACGTCAGCGACCCAGACGAATACCCCTAGCTAGAATG
Organism: Mytilus edulis; assembly: GCF_963676685.1. Taxonomy (NCBI): domain Eukaryota; kingdom Metazoa; phylum Mollusca; class Bivalvia; order Mytilida; family Mytilidae; genus Mytilus; species Mytilus edulis. Next base: position 80,732,361 of record NC_092348.1, read on the forward strand.
AAGGATGCTGAAGCTGAGATTCAGAAAATGGTTAAGCAAGATATTATAGAACCTTCTACAAGTCCCTGGAACTCCAATATAGTTCTCGTGAAGAAGTCAGATGGTAGTTGGCGATTCTGTATTGATTTTCGCGCCGTAAATTTATTGGTTTTACGCCCATCCTACCCCTTGCCCCGAATAGATGACACTATAGACTCCTTGTCGGGCTCCAAGTTTTTCTCAACCGTCGATTTGAAGTCAGGATATTATCAGATTCCGGTAGCCAAAGAAGATAGACCAAAAACAGCCTTTTCCTTTCCAGGGGGTGGTCTCTGGCAGTTCAAGAGAATGCCAATGGGTCTATGTAATAGTGCCCCTGTATTTGAACAATTGATGGAGACAGTTTTATCAGGTTTGACCTGGAAAATTTGTTTAGTTTATTTAGATGATATAATTGTTTTCTCAAAATCATTTGAGGAACATATGAAAAACTTGAAAGAAGTTTTTCAAAGATTAAAAGCAGCTAATTTAAAGCTGAATCCCAAGAAGTGTAACTTTCTTAAGAAAGAAGTTAAATTTTTAGGTCACATTGTTAGCGAAAGTGGAGTAGCTACTGACCCTAATAAAGTTCAGTCAGTTAAGGACTGGCCAGTGCCCAAGAGTATAAAAGATGTGAGAAGTTTTCTAGGATTAACATCCTATTATAGAAAATTTATTTTGAAATATGCTGATAAAGCTAAACCTATGTATAAGGTTACTGAGAAAAACCAAAAGTTTGTCTGGACAGAAGAATGTCAACAATCTTTTGAGGAATTAAAGACTACTTTAATTAGTGCACCTATTTTAGCCTACCCTACCAGGGAGGATTTATTTATTTTGGATACCGACGCGAGTAATGATGGTATGGGAGCAGTGCTATCCCAACTCCAGGATGGAGTAGAAAAAGTAATTTGTTACTTTAGTAAAACTTTCAGTAGATCTGAGAGAAAATATTGTGTTACGAGAAGAGAACTACTAGCTGTAGTAGCCTCTATTAAACATTTTCACCATTATTTATATGGTAAATACTTCAAGGTTAGAAGTGACCATGGTGCATTAAGTTGGTTGTTCAATTTTAAGAATCCAGAAGGTCAGTTAGCTCGTTGGTTCGAGGTCCTGGCATCATATGATTTTAAAATTGAGCACAGAGCTGGAAGGTCCCACAATAATGCAGACGCCCTAAGTAGACGTCCTTGCTATAACAAAGAATGTCCTCACTGTGCTAGAGCAGAAATAAATTATGAATTGGTTCCAACTCATGAAAAAGTTTTAACGGTTGAAAAATGTAATGATAATGTCACTATTCGTGAATCTTGCAGAAATGTTCAAGATGTTAGTGTCAAACAATCAGTTACAACAACTAGTATTAGCTGTAAAAATGAAGATTGGCCAAACATGACAAGTGACGAAACTTGCCACAAAGTAAAAAGTCATGTAATTCATAATGAATTTAGAAATAAGGGTCCAGATGAAAACCCTGATGTACTCCCTGTTCAGTCTAAAATAGTAAGAGTTTGTACCAGATCTAAGGATTATGGTTGCAGTCAAAATAAGAAGGACGACCCAGAGAAGGAGATAAATTTTGAAAATGTTTCAGAATCTCAATTATCTGATGATGTAATCAGTATAATTATCCAATGGAAAATAGATGAAGTTAAACCCATATGGGCAGATGTATCCCATATGAGTCCTGAAGTTAAATTTTATTGGTCAAGATTAAATTCTTTAATTCTTGTCAATGGAATCTTATATAGAAAGTGGGAAAGCTATAATGGAAAACATTATGATCTACATATTGTTCTTCCAGCTAATTTTAAAAGGTTCGTGTTGAACCAAGTACATAACACAGTGACCGGTGGTCATCTTGGTGTTAGAAAGACTCTATCAAAAATTAAACAGAGATATTTTTGGTATAAAATGAGACAGGATGTTAAATTTTGGTGTACTAAATGTGATATTTGTGCTTCTAAGAAAGCACCTTGTAAAAAACCTAAGGCCCCAATGAAGCAGTATCTTGTGGGTGCTCCTTGGGAAAGAATGGCTATTGACATTCTAGGACCTTTACCAATAAGTGTGAATAATAATCGCTATCTAATGGTAGTTCAGGATTATTTTTCAAAATGGACGGAAGCTATACCAATTCCAGATATTGAAGCGGTTACAGTAGCAAAGAAGTTTGTGGAAAGAATAGTAACCATTTTTGGGGTTCCTCTTTCAATCCACTCAGACCAAGGGTCTAATTTTGAATCTAATGTGTTCAAAGAGATGTGTATTATTTTGGGTATCCATAAAACCTGTACAACACCATTCCGACCAAAATCGGATGGTATGGTTGAAAAGTCAAATTCAACCATTGAGACGATGTTATCTGCTTTTGTAAGCAAACACCAGAGAGATTGGGACGAATATATTTATTTATTAATGTTGGCCTATCGGTCATCAGAACATGAGAGTTTGGGAACATCTCCATGTTCCATGTTATTTTAGTCTAGTCAAAATAGCATTTGACCTCAAAAAAATTGCAACAGAATTTGTTTTGGTATTTTTCGATTCAAAATGGCTTTCTTTGTAACATACCAAAAGTCTACCAAGATATCTGAGTGGGAACATGACTTTTTTGGGGTGAAAAAAAGCAAAATTTGTCAAAAATAGCGAAAAACTGGGAAAAGCTTGTTAAACATTCATTTTTGATGATAATTATTTCAAATCAAAAGTTTTACAACAGTTTATACAGTGTTTATGAAATGAAATAACAAAAAAAATAGTTTTTTTTTTTATAAACATGAAATTTTAGGTGAAAACATCCAATTTTTGTTGGAATTTGAGATTCACATAGTGTGAATTGATTACCAAAACAGACAGGCAAATATAAAAAATGGTAATAGAAGTTCATTTTATTCTTTAAAAAAGACGAAAACCTTTATTTTAATCATTCATAAACTTTACAGCAATTCTTTATTGGGTAAATGATGATTTTGGGTAAAATATAGTAAAATCAATCAAAAATCGTTAAAAACTGGAAAAACACCAATTTGGAGTTTTAACTGTTTTTGAATCACTCCAAAATAGAAAAACGGAAATCTTAATATAATTATAATCAGATCAAACAAAATTCATTGTAAAACAATAGTAAAATAACTGATTTTAGGTGAAAAAAGCTAAATTTGTCAAAAAATCGTCAAAAACTGGAAAAAAATACAATTTATATTTTTCAGAAACCATTTTTTCAACAGACACATCATTTGGTGTCACAGTTTGTTTACAGTTTGCATCTAATATTTAAATGTTAAGAAGCTTATCAGGAGCAGGTGGAAGTTCCATTAAATTGGACAAAGTTTTCCATGTTTGATTTCCCAACCATAGTCTGCATGGTCTGTAGGATCTATGTCAACTTCTTCTGATAATACACTTGAAGACTATGAAATTGCCCTGAATCTGATGTTGGTGGTAAACTTTTCACCTGAACCAATGTGTTTCCAGTAATTACTATAGATTTGAATTTTCTCCAGAGAAGAATGTAAAGTCCTTCTAGAGGAAGTCCTCCATATAAACATGTGAGCACTTCTTCTCCTGCTTTGATGATATCTGCTTTAATGAAGCCGGCTTATTCATGAAAACTTGATCTTAATGGAAGTCCTTTGCTTATTCCAAAAAGCCTAGATGATGAGTCATAACCTGTTATAGAATGCAAAAAGAGCAACATCATCCCCAAGAAATCCTTTAGACTGTTTTATGTTCCATATTTTTATTTTTTTGGTTGATTGTCATTTATTCAGATTTAAAAATAACCCGTTTGCACTGCTGATTAACATGATGAATAAGTAACACAAATAGATCCGTACCTTCACCATTTACTATGACTACTAAAGACAAAGCACAATCCAAAGCTGTTTGCACAATCTGCATCACCAGTCACATTCTTACATCTAATGTTATTATCTCTTAGCTTGTCACAAAGCACGTTAATAAGATATAGGAAGATATGGTGTGAGTGCCAATGAGACAACTCTCCATCCAAATAACAATTTATAAAAGTAAACCATTATAGGTTAATGTACGGCCTTCAAAACGGAGCCTTGGCTCACACTGAACAACAAGCTATACAGGGCCCCAAAATTACTAGTGTAAAACTATTCAAACGGGAAAACCAACGAGCTTGTTTGTTTTGACTGTTTGACATGAAAAGTTCCTTTTTAGTAATGGATAATAGATTTTTTTCTTCATCAATACTACATACAACAGACCATTTTTGGAGCGGCCTTTCTACAGATTTGACTATAGAACAAATATTGATGAGAAGTGTCAAATCTTGTGGAGGTCTAACCAGGTGCAGAAGAATGGGTGAATCAGAGAATGGGTTTCGTGGGTACATATGCACCACGAATTCAAATATTCAACGAATAGCATAATACCAATGGGCTTTGTATGCAGAGACTGGCAAAACCATGAAACCAAATATCCACGAAATTGCAAGTTTTTAGCAATCCACGAAAATAAATGAATCCACAGTAACTAAACAACTAAGTGATAAAAATGCTAAAATTGATATGCCAATTAAAGACAAAAACAACAATATGCTAACAACAGAACGAGATCAATATTTGAGATGGAAGGAAAATTTTCAAGAGGATCTTAATAGAAAAGAACCAGATAATCTAGAAAAAATTTCCTGAGGCACCCTTAGACCTTGAAATAGACACAGATCCACCTTCAAAACAAGAAATACAGGCAGCCATTAAAAGCTTGAAAAACAAAAAGTCACCTGCCATAGACCAACTAAATGCAGAACTTTTTAAGATAGATACAGTGCTAGCAGCAGATACTGTACACCCAGTATTCCAGAAAATATGGGAGCAAGCTGTTATTCCTAATAGTTGATCTGAAGGCAACATCATAACAATACCAAAATCAGGAGGCTTAACTTACTGCAATATTTGGAGAGGAATCACCTTACTATCCATTCCAAGTAAGGTCTCCTGTATAATTTTAATATCAAGAATTATAAAGGCTGTTGATAAGAAACTACGACAAGAACAAGCTGGTTTCAGAAAAGGTAGAGGCTGCATAGACCACATATTGGTCCTATGTAACAACTGAGAACAGTGTCATGAGTGGCAGAGAAATCTACTAGTAAAAGCGTTTGACAGCCTACACCGGGAAAATCTTTAGGGTAGTTCTGAGAAACTATGGAATACCAGGTAAGATAGTGCATCTCATCAAGCAGTTCTATACAAATTTCTCAAGTACCATCAACTCTGAAGCTGACACTAGTTTCCTTGTAAAATTAGGAGTAAGACAAGGATGTGTTATGTCATCTGTGTTGTTCATAATTGCTATTGATTGGGTAATGAGAACAACCCCAGCAGAAAGTATTAAACAATGGACTGAGATGGACACTTTGTAACACAGGACACAGACTATGCTGATGATTTAGCACTTTTATCCCATACCAAAGACCACATGAAGGAGAAGACCGAAAAGCTAGAAGAAACAGCTAAAATGATTGGACTTAAGATCAATGCCAAAAAGACAAAGCTAATGTACCTCAATACAGAAAGACATCCTATCATATTTATAGAAGGAAAACAGCTGGAAACAGTAGATTCATTTAATTATCTAGGCAGTTGTATAACAACAGAAGGTGGTGCGAAAAGAGATATAAAGATCAGAATAGGGAAAGCTAGATCCGCATTCATTAGACGAGGCAACATCTGGAAAACAACAGCCTTTTCAAATAAGACCAAGCTCAGGCTCTATAACAGCTGTGTACTTTCTGTACTTCTATATGGCTCAGAGTGCCGGAGAATGACTGAGAAAGATATCAACAGGCTCTCCAGCTACTATAACATATGTCTGAGGAAAATAATGAAAATATTCTGGCCAAACAAAATCTCCAACAAAGACCTACATGAGATGACCAGCACCAAGGACATGGAGACTTTGCTGATATAAAAAAGCTGGAGGTGGCTTGGTCATGTTATACGCAAAACATCTGATGACATGACCATGGTAGCCCTTAGATGGACACCAGAGGAAAAAAGAAAAAGAGGCCGACCTCAAAGAACATAAAGACCATAGAAAATGATCTAAAGGAAAGATAATATACGTGGGGCACAGTAGAAAGAAAAGCAAACAACTGAGAAAAGTGGAGGAAACTTGTCCTTGCTCTATGTGCCGTAAGGCATAGTAAGGACTAAGTAAGTAAGTAAAGACATGTTTTAAAAACACTTAACCAAGGATATCTGAAAACGCATGTCAAGTTTTAATGAATAATGCTTTATAAAGCAGATATCATCAAAGCAGGAGAAGAAGCATTTGATACAGGGCAATTTCATAGTCTGCGAATGTATTATCGGTGCCAAAAATGGATGCAAGAAGAAGTTGACATAGATCCTACAGACCATGCAGACAATGGTTAGTAAATTTCACGTGGAAAACTTCGTCCAATTTTGATTGAACTTCCTCCTGCAACTGATAAAAGTTTTAACATTGTAAGATACAAATGTAAGCAAAACTGCAACACCAAAGGATGTGTCTGTAGACACAATGGTCGGTATGATGCGGTGAATGTTGTGGTTTGAGTTTTTCTAATACTGTTCCCATTGCTGAATCTGACTTTACTGATGAAAAGATATTTGTTGTATACAGAAAACTATGGAATAATCTTTAAAAAAAATGTTTCCATGTATCTTGTCATTTACTTTTAAATCATCCGTTTTGGTCAATGATACTTTTTACCCCTCATTATGCATAGTCAACAAATCTAAGATTTTCGCTTAACATCTCTTGTTGGTTAAAATAGTATGAATCTAAGCATTGCACTTTTGCATATAAAGAATATAAATGAATGTTATCTGAGATCTTAATTGATTTCTGAAAAAAAAAATATGAATTTTGTCATTTTTTTCTAGTTTTGTCAATTTTGGGCCAAATTTTGCTTCTCTTTTTTTTTACACAAAATCAGTTATTTACAAATTTGTTTTACAATGAATTTTGTTTGATCTGATTATTATTCTATTAAGATTTGCATTTTTTTATTTTTGGAGTGATTTTAAAACAGTTAAAATTCCAAATTGGTGTTTTTCCAGTTTTTAACGATTTTTTGATGATTTTGCTATATTTTACCCAAAATCACCATTTACCCTATTAAAAATTGCTGTAAAGTTTTGGAATGACTAGAATAAAGGTTTTTGTCTTTTTTGAACTATCAAATGAACCTCTATTACCAATATTTATATTTTCCCAGTCCTGTTGGTAATCAATTCACGCTTTGAAGATCTCAAATTCCAACAAAAATCGGATGTTTTCACCTAAAATTTCATGTTTATAAAACAAAAACTATTTTTTTATTATAATATTTCATAAACACTGTATAACCTGTTGTAAAACTTTTGATTTGAAATTATTATCATCTAAAATGAATGTTTAACAAGCTTTTCCCAGTTTTTCACTATTTTTGTCAAATTTTGCTATTTTTCACCCAAAAAATCCATTTTCCCACTTAGATATCTTGGTAGACTTTTAGTATGTTACAAAGAAAGCGTTTTAGATTTGAAAAATACCAAAAATAATTCTGTTGCAATTTTTTTGAGGTTGGCCACATTTTTCATCTATTTTGACTAGACTATTTGGAAGAGAAGGTAATCTTCCGTTAGATTTAATTCTGGGTAGACCAGAGACTGAAAAGCTACCTTTATATTTAAAAACTGTTTATGCCTATGAATTATCCCAAAAGTTGGAGGTAATTCATAAATTTGCAAGAAATAAATTAAAACTGTCAAGCGACAGGATGAAAAGAAATTATGATGTTGGAACTAAGATGCAAACATTTGATGCAGGAGATCCAGTATGGTTACACAATCCTCGTCGGGTAAAAGGATTGTGTCCAAAGTTACAAAATAATTGTGAAGGCCCATATATTATTGTAAATAAACTTAATGATGTCATATATAGAATACAGAAGGGACCAAAGATGAAACCTAAGGTGGTGCACCAAGACAGATTGAAGCCCTATCTTGGAGAAAATGTTCCTGTTTGGTTTAATTAAATATGTGGAGCTTGCGGTACAGAAGAAGATGTTGAGCAGTCAGCCTAGAACTTTTATTGGAAGAAATGAACATTGTGTTATATATTTATATGTGTGTGACCTAAATAATTCTATGTGAATACATGAGTTTTCGGTTAAATGTATATTGTAACTTGTTAGACAGTTGTTGTCTTATGAGTTATTCGATTTTGTTTTCAAGTTTTGAGCCAATTAGTGGATTAATTTAATTAATGTATAGATAGTTTCTGTGCATTTGAGGACAAACGCCTAGTGGTTAGGGGGCTGTGTTACGATTTAGTGATCGTATTATTAAATTAATAGTACTCGTGTTCTCCATATTCTATAGTAGTAATTTTATGAGTCACCTGTTTTTGTTTACGTTTTCGCAACGCTATTTTTACGATGGAATGTCACCTCGTACAGAATATTCACGGTTGGTTGGCATGTATTTCAATGATACATGATGCGATAATGTGTTTACCTTATTTGCTTATTTATTTTCTTAATGTAATAACTTGTGTTTTAGCCATAATCGTCTAAATACCAGCAGTGCCATAGTTTATTTACAAGAGAAGCCATATTTATTTGTGTATTAACGGTCTGCAACACGAGATTGCCTGTGAACATAACAAACGTTTTGATTGGTCGATCCATTGACCGGAAAATTATAAATAGAAGGTTGACGAAACGAACTTTAGATTTAATCTCACCGTCTGCAAGAGCAGTCGGAATTAATGCTGTCCTGATGTCCTTATAATTTAGTGTGAAGGTTTTAATGGTTTTAAGAAAACTAAACCTTCTTACACATGGCAATTGTTTGTTTTGAAGAAGAAGAAGACGACCTTCGACCTACGGGAAAGTCCCGTCAGCTGTCGTTCCACTTAGTCAACTTTATATAAATACGATGAGAGAGGTTTTCTAGAAATCTACTTTCACTTTAGCAGAGAGAAACCTTTATGAGATGATTACGGCAAATTGTTTATAAATATGAATGTATGTTTTTATGATCAATTGTAAATATTTGATTATATATAGATATTATATAAAATACCTATGAAATGTTACCTGACTTAGTTATTATTTTAACCATATACCAACTCAAAGGATCCATGCAAATTATGTTCGATCGAGCCTCCTTATTCAATTTAACTTACCACTCGGTTTAAGGGGCGAAATCGTTACAATATCAGCATTATCAGGATCTAACCTTTTGTTGTCATAGTTACTTACATGACCTCTGTGATGATATATATCAGCATCATCAGGATCTAACCTTTTGTTGCCATAGTTACTTACATGACCTCTATGGTGATATATATCAGCATTATCAGGATCTAACCTTTTGTTGTCATAGTTACTTACATGACCTCTGTGATGATATATATCAGCATTATCAGGATCTAACCTTTTGTTGTCATAGTTACTTACATGACCTCTATGATGATATATATCAGCATTATCAGGATCTAACCTTTTGTTTTCATAGTTACTTACATGACCTCTATGGGGATATATATCAGCATTATCAGGATCTAACCTTTTGTTGTCATAGTTACTTACATGACCTCTATGGGGATATATATCAGCATTATCAGGATCTATCTTTTGTTGTCATAGTTACTTACATGACCTCTATGGTGATATATATCAGCATTATCAGGATCTAACCTTTTGTTGTCATAGTTACTTACATGACCTCTATGGTGATATATATCAGCATTATCAGGATCTAACCTTTTGTTGTCATAGTTACTTACATGACCTCTATGATGATATATATCAGCATTATCAGGATCTAACCTTTTGTTGTCATAGTTACTTACATGACCTCTATGATGATATATATCAGCATTATCAGGATCTAACCTTTTGTTGTCATAGTAACTTACATGACCTCTGTGATGATATATATCAGCATTATCAGGATCTAACCTTTTGTTGTCATAGTTACTTACATGACCTCTATGATGATATATATCAGCATTATCAGGATCTAACCTTTTGTTGTCATAGTTACTTACATGACCTCTATGATGATATATATCAGCATTATCAGGATCTAACCTTTTGTTGTCATAGTAACTTACATGAACTCTATGGTGATATATATCAGCATTATCAGGATCTAACCTTTAGTTGCCATAGTTACTTACATGACCTCTATGATGATATATATCAGCATTATCAGGATCTAACCTTTTGTTGTCATAGTTACTTACATGACCTCTATGATGATATATATCAGCATTATCAGGATCTAACCCTTTGTTGTCATAGTAACTTACATGACCTCTGTGATGATATATATCAGCATTATCAGGATCTAACCTTTTGTTGTCATAGTTACTTACATGACCTCTGTGATGATATATATCAGCATTATCAGGATCTAACCTTTTGTCGTCATAGTTACTTACATGACCTCTATGGTGATATATATCAGCATTATCAGGATCTAACCTTTTGTTGTCATAGTTACTTACATGACCTCTATGGTGATATATATCAGCATTATCAGGATCTAACCTCACGGCTTTAGCAAAACAGTCCAATCCATCAGTTTGTTTGCCTTGTTGAATGTATATACTGCCTTTCTTTATTAAAGCATTAACTCTTATCTGAAACAAATTATACATATAGAATAAAGGACTTTTTGTTTTTGATTCTGACTTATCACAGTAAAATATCAGGTGAGCCTGATATTTTTTGTGATAAAGTCAGTATCAAAAACAAAAAGTCCTTTATTCTGTTTATCGGTAATTTAAAAAAAAAATAAAGAAAGAAAATAACAAAAGAACTTCTTTTTCGCGTCAAATCACGGCCAATCAAACTTGACATCACAGGCTGCATTACGTCATTGGAAATTTTGTTGCAGTGCAGTAAACATGGCGTTCTCTCGCAAAAAGTATTGGAAAGGAATTATTGCATGGGTTTCATTAATATTCTGCTTTGGAAATGACTCTAACAATACCAAATATAATGGTAGCATACCGGTAAGTCAAATTTCTTTATTTTCCACAAAGCATCAGCATAGTCAGGGTCCTGATCCCGAAATGTAGGGCTTAAAAACATGAAATCCAGAGGTCCCGAAATTCGAAAAAAGAATTCCCAGATCACGAAAGGACCAATCCCGAGCTTAAAAAACACCCGATCCCAGAGTCCCTATATAGGTCCTATCCCCCCTCTAGAATGATACGATATAAATCAGCAGATTTTTTTATCGATCATCATTTTTAAGTTCAATGATATTAGCTATAATTACATTTTACTTAGTTAAGTGGATAAAATTACATTTATCTTGTCATTATTCGCTCAGTGTTCATCATGAAATAGATCACATTGATTTCAAATAATTTTACGAAAGCACTGCGAGCAGACATTTTAGAAGGCAATTAATATAAGCTGACTGTAAATTATCTGAACAATATTGGCAATGAAACCACATCTTTTAAAATTGTATATGATGGTCCCACAAAAATGTCGAAAATGTGTAAATTTCATTTCTTTCTAGCTTCTCTCATGCGATAGCAGTACCTTTTTGGTCACAATTTATGTGTTGCTTTTAAATATGAATTGTAACACTTTAAAGTGACTGAACAGGTAAAACAAATACTTCTCAAGAAACAGAAAAAGAAAAATACTTGGAACAGCACCAGGCTATGTATTGGTTTTGTATGAATAAAAATTGGAACAGCATGGACGATATGTTAGTTGTACTTCCTTGTGAAGAGCAAAGGAGGAAAGCTTCATATATCAATCATAGAGAACGCTTTTTTTTTTAAAGTCTATCGGGTTCTTCATACATTTTCTGTTCACATTTTCTGCAAAAAAAAATCATGGGCAATTTTGTGAATGAAAGGGGAAAGTAGATTCTTACGCATTAAATTTGCGCATGTCATTTGCATACTGACCCAATAATTTTTATATCGCGACCAGTCCACTGATACTGACACTATCAATGAGTACACATCAAAGGAAAAATGTACAAAATATCGATAAAAATATTTAATAGACAAAAAATAATATGAAGATGATGTATGATTACCAATGACAAAACTCTACCCCAGAGATTAAATGATGTAGAAGTTAGCATTGACTCTGACTGTCCATGCAAATTTCCAAACAGTAGTGTTAGATATCAAAAAGTTTGTACAAGTTATGACCTGACTTTTTCTTCCAAAAATGAAGGTTAGGACTTGCAATTTCATTTTCTGAGGCTGACAGGTGTTCTCCTGTAATTTTTTTTTAAAATCATACTGACAATAAAGCATATGACACCAAATAATCCTATCAAGTATAAATGTCAAAAAGTCTCTTGACTGTTGATGCATTTTAAATGGAGAAACTACAAATATTACCATAACATAATGGCGCTTGGTGTGGGGACAAAAATAATTTAATAGAAGCTATCTTTTGGTTTTTAGTTATTGACCTACACCCAATATTTATAGATACTTTGATATATAATATCTTATAATGATCTTATTAACAAACATTGAAACTCTGCAGACAATAAGATGAATGACTACCTTTTTATTGACATCGTCCTCGGTCAACAGTTTGAAATCAGCCAATGATTCCTCTGTTTCTCCACCCAGGAAGTAAAATGTGGCCCTCAGAAGTCTAGCTTCCACACATTTACAAGACTGATCATTATCTATCTCCTTGGTACAATTTGGAATGATTTCTTCAAATTTCTCTGCTTTCATCTGTCTGAGAGCTTCATAATAGGGGCTGTAAGGTAAAAGTTAAACATTCTATCAATTGCTCTTTTCACAAAGTTTCTTGTTAAGTTGTTAATTGATTATGTAACAATAAATGGACTGTCATATTTGTTTTTCTTAAACATTGTTAAATTAATGTTATCAATCAAGCTGCTAGTTTTCAAATTCAATTGTTTCAAAAATTTCATGTCAGGGCTTTTTTTAACAGACTGTAGGGCATGGGTTTTTCTCATTTTTGAAGGCTGTACAGTTGCCTATATTTGCTTACATCTGTTTCATTTGAAGTTTGGTGGATAGTTGTCTCAATGGCACTGGTACCACATCTTTTTACCTGTATAACCAAATTATCTGATGATAACTGAAAAATATGTGGAGTCTATGAGATGAAGGTCTTAAAATATGAATCACACTCCTACATTTAACTACCGGTAATTACTATACAGATATAAGTTCTTTTGTATAAGATAAGGTATCATTTTTACCTTAAGGGCATATCCAACAGTTTCAGGGGAGGTAATAACAAACGTAACCGTCGTCTATTGTTTCCCGTAATTTCACGGTGTTTCAACGACGTCATAGTGGCCGTCTGGAAAGGGCGGTTTCTTGGGCACGGCGGGAGTCGGCAAAAAACTCATACAGAATATTAACAGAACTAGAACTCAAAACTTAATAGTTATCTTTGTCCTTTTGGTCTATTATAAAAGAACTGCAATTATCTTAATCTTTACTAGACCATACTCACTTAAGTTTCCGTTTTATTAAAATTATCTTCAACAACGACAGCAAATGCGTAATGATTTATTATTGCAGTATAATGCAATGTTTGTGTATAACAAATTTGTATTGTCTTAGTATCCATCCTGTAATTTTGGATTTTAAACCAATAAACATTACTTACTTACTTACTTACTTGAGAAAGATCATGCATCTAGCTTTGCTTTGAAGTGCTAATATATATTTATATAGTAGCTCTTTAAATGCATACGACCTTTAACCGATAAACAATGTAAAACAAAAGATGACACAGTAATAAAAAAATATTGAAATAAGAAAACATTGTAATATAATATACACTGACATACAAGTAGAAAATATCTGACGATGTTGGTGTTTACTTATGTATGAGGAAACAAATATAATTTAACACAAAAAAAAACCAGTGTAGGTCTTGACTAATTAGACACGCCCTCTTAAATCAGCGGGTCCATAACAGGATAGGGGAAAAAAGGGGCTAATAGCTTAACTCAAGATTTTGATCATTATTCAACTTTATCTAGTACGGCATACTTTTTACCGCTAGTACACTCTTTATATCTTGATAATGTATCAATCATTTACTTCAGATCTACTATCGCCTCGTCGTAAATATGCGTGATATATTTGCCACTGGAGCACGGGACCAATCAATTCATCAGTTTCATATAGTGATGCATAATCATTAGTTCTCAACTTATAATTGTCTCAAAGAGTATTCCAGTTTTGGTATTTTTATTTTATATCTTATTTCTAAACGAAAATTTTAGAATTTCTTTCCGCATCTTTCTCTTTGAATTCATTTGTTTGAATAATCAATAATAATATAGTAGTCTACATCAGTGGTTACATTGTATGCAGCCAAACTATGTAGAGGGCAGTAGAACAGAAAACAATTTTCATTGTGTATATATGCAATAACTCATATATTGAAGCGTAAAACCAGGGCAGTCAGGCTCGTTTAGGTGGAAAAATTACTGTGTCAATTTCATTTACTTATATATTGTGAATATGTCATAAAAGCAAAAACACACGACAAAAATGGCCACAATTTATAATAACATTCAACATTTTTCGGCCGTTTCGTTTATTCTCAAGTTAATGTCTTACTGATCTGCTTTGTTAATCAACGTATTTTTTTCATCTACAACTGCAAAAGGCGCAACAGATGCGACTTATTTGAAGATTCATGTGACCTTTGTTGTCGTTTAGATATTTTATTCGAAGTTCGTATATCCCTTCAACCATTTATTTAGATGGTATTTTAACGTATAGATAGCGCAAAACTCTCCTTCCTTACTCTATGCATCTGATATTACGACATTTTTATTTCGACTAAACGAGGCTGCAAATTTATACATCCGAGCAGCTAAACGGTCGCACCCAATTTTAGCAAATATATACACGTAACTGTCGGACGGGAGCAGTCCAGAGATGTGAATATTTCTATACACAATCAATCCTTTTTTTACGAAAAAAAAAATGTTTAAGGTATACATTAATACGACAGCAACCCAACGACACATATAATTCAAAACACTAAGAATCAACATACAGATTTTTGCTATAGGTAGAAGCCTGTAAAGAAAAAAAAACCAAAACTGCAACATGAATATAAAATACGGAGTCGGTGAGATTTTAGACAGTCAAGTGTTTGGTTTCAAAATTTCAAGTGCTCTTTATTGATTTCGATATGTGAAATTATATAGACAGTGTAATATAAATCAGTGTAAGAAAAACACGTCTTTGTAAAGTAACGGTAAAATAAATAATGATTATGGATGACGGACGTCAAGTGGCATATTAAATGAATAATCAGAACAAAAACATCAAATGTAAATATAATATGAAAATTAACCCTGCTTTGTACTATAGACCGACACACAGAAACGGATTTCTAACGTATAATTCGTTTGTTTTAAAAGAGGGATGAAATACCGTATACCAGAGCCGGGGACTATTTTAGTAGTTTGTAATTCCATGGTTTGCTAACCCGAATAATTCAGTCCCTCCCCGTAATCGATCTCTCCTACTTGCGAGGTAGTAATCGTAGATCAGCGGAATATAACGACTGAGTTATTCGGGTTAATGGTTTGCATGTTTCACACCCGGGTTTCACAATTTTGACGAACACTATAGTAAAGCTAACTGAATTATTAGCTCGTACATATACTTGTCCATTATAAATAAGAAGATGCGATATGCTATCGAGACAACTATCCAACAAAGTTACAGTGTAAAAATACATTTGTCTTCCACACCGTCGCACTGCCTAAAGAAAAATTAGCGGGGAAATATAACGTTACGTCCCGAAACGTCTTAATTTTTGGCGCAATTTGTGAGGCTTACGGAAGGGATTGAGTAAACAATATTATATTACTCGATTTTTCTCAAAAACGAGTATGGTGACAAATATTTTTCAAAACGTTATGACGTTCCATTTTTTTCAAAGAATAACATATCTTACTTTGGTCAAATCGACACCGTTAGAAATATTTAAAAAAATCTAAAATGTGCATTTCAAATGTTCATTTCTTGCCGTTTTGGGGAGTAACCATAACGTTTTTGGCTTTATTTGAGTAAGAATTAATTCTTTAAATGGTAGAATTAGATTTTTCTAACCATCTTGAACTATTTTGCTTCAATTTGAGCTCCCTTATATAAGTATATGTTGATTAAAAAATCATATTAATTTTTTTTAAATAAAAAACGTTTGTTTCTTCAAAATTGCAAAAATGTTCAATTTTCAGTAGTAGTTTTTGCAAAAACGAAATCGACAACAAATATTTTTTTTGGCAAAAATTTATTCTCTGTCAATTGAAGAATGAAATATCTTTACGGGAAAAAATTCTCACCGTAAAAAATAAACTATTGGATATGCCCTTAAACACTGTAAAGAGAGAAAGCTGCTTTGGATGGTAAGGGCACCAAGGGCAGGCTGTCATTTCCCCAGTAATCAATTGAAAAAGTTAAAACAAATAATCTTTAGCATGTTTTCTATACCTGTCTGTGTCTGGAATGTCTGTCTCACCATTCTGTTCAGATGACTGGTCCAAGGTTCTAGCTTCATTGATCACTGGATCCTGGGTAAATGCCTTTAAATAGGTTCTAATAAAATGTTTGGATGGCATTGTTGGTTTTCTATTCTGTCAAAAGAAATAAGTAAATATTAAGAATTTATTCATGCATTATGATTTTATTATTTACATGTTTAAGAAATATGTTTAACAAGCATGACAAGCTTTCTGTGTTCCTTCAATTTTACATTTGTATGTTGTCTTCTCTTCTTACATGAATTATCATGATTATAACATTAAACTTTTTTTTATCTTTTTTATTTTTTTTTATTTTTAGGTAATTAATGTGGCTTGATTGCATTCAGATCTCCTCTCATGCTTTGGCTGAATTATATTAAAACAAAGATTTAGTTTGCTGTTTTAAAATTTTGCTATAAATTTTCATAATTTTATAAATGGGACCATGAATCAAATTGTAATCAAAAAGTTCAAATTTTTTTCCTGCTGCATGTGGGGAAATTCAAAATTAAACCAACTCTTTAATTATTTCAGTCAACTTTAAAAACAGTCTGATTACCCCCCACTATCCACTTTGTACAAACCCAATGTGGTTGTGGGAGCTGGTTTTAATCAGACTGCTCTAAAAACTTAATCAGCATAAATTAAATTGGTGTTGCCTTAAATGTATCATGATGTAAAGGCTTCTATATACTGTGGATTCATTTATTTTCATGAGATACCAATTTTCGTAGATTTTGTGTTTTGAGATGAACCATGAAAATGTTCAACAAAGTACAAATTCTCTTTTGGCTTGTATAAGGACTTTGGTAAAACCACGAAATCAAATATCAACGAAAAAATACAAAATTTCCTCAATCCATGAAGATTGGTACCCACGAAATATGAATCCACAGTATACTTTATATAAACTTACAGCATATGTTTCTTTGGCTTTTGATTGTCCTAATTGTTTCAATACTCGATCAGCTGTCATTAGTGATTTAGGATTCTGAAATCCCTCTAATATACACAGAGCGGTCACATCTATAATATACAATACAAATGTTACTATTTTTCTTATGCTTCTAATTATCACACGACTGTTTTATCGTGTTTATCTAAATTTAGTACGCTACAATGCTTGCAATAATTCAAATTTGAATACCTTCTGAAATCTTAAATATATGTTTCAATCAAGAAACAGAATGAAGTGGCAATTGATCTCCCAACATTTTTTTTATAGTGACATGGTTAAGTGTGCCATATTAAACTGATTAACATAAATTTAGAGTTTCACTGAGTCCTTTTTATTTTGACCTTCAAAATTTTATGCAATTAGTACCATGATTACCTCATTTGTACCTAGAGAAAATAATCTAAAACTATTTTTGTGCAGTCTCAAAAGTATCTTCTGTTACCACAAGGTATATCCAGTGTACATGGTGTACAAGAATATAAACATCCAATTTTGCCAATAATTCAGGGGCCCTCAAGTGGCAATAAAAATTAATACAGACAATAATAAAATTAAAATATATGCGACTCGACAGCTATAACATGTAATTGTCAGCCTCATGGTAAACTGCTTTATAAAGTCCTTGATGCATTTACCTTCTAAAGCCTGTGTTAAATCTCCTAGCTGTTCAGCAGCATTAGCTCTCCTCATAAGACATTTTGTATATTTACTATTGTTTTTTAAAGCCTCTGTACAATCCTCAACAACCATTTTTAGATTCATCTACAACACAATAAGTGTATAATTATTAGTAAGCAAACTTGACAGCCAATTATTTGAAACACATCTTAAAAACTTAAGTAATTTTTCCATTAATATTGAAGTGTTATCATGTTTTCAGATTTCATAAGAAGCTGTAAATTAAGCAAAGAGTGAATTTCATTTAAGAATTAAATGCTTCTTTTTGTAAATTTATTGGGGTGTAAAAGCGTTGACCCAAATTCATTTTGTATGAAGCATGGAAGCCCTTCATTTTTAAAAATGTGTACATGTTCAAAGCTTTTACAACCCTATGAAATTACAACCAGATGCTCCACAGGGCGCAGCTTTATAAGACCACAGAGGTAGAACCCTGAACGGCTAGGGCAAGTATGGACACAACATTCAAGCTGGATTCAGCTCTAAATTTGGATTGTAATTAAATAGTTGACACAGGTTTCTGACACAGAATGAATGTGGTCTAATGAACTTAAAAATTTTTTTTTGCCTTTGAGCATTTCACTATGCTGTTGAATATTAATCTTCTCAAAAAAATGTTTGAAGAAATTTTCTTTTTATTTATGAAATCTGAAATGAAAAAAATTGAACCCCCCCCCCCCATTTTTTTTTCACATCCCCCTTTCCCTTATTCCAAAACTGATCTCAATTCAAATTTCTAATAGAGTTTGCAACAATAACTACTCATTTAAATACATATTAAAATGTAAAAAAAAGTGCTTGTTATCACTGAATGGTAAAGAATGTTTTAATTTATCAGTTGGTAGTAAAAGTGAATATACATTGTATATTGTATAAAACAATGATTTAAGTTGATTCAACTACTATTCTGGACAAAGAAAGATAACTCCAGTTGAAAATGTCTTGCTATTGCACAATATTGTGCAATTAGATATTTCTTACTATTGCGCAATTGAAAATATTTGCTATTGCACAATACTGTGCAATTGAAGATTTCTTGCTATTGCATAATACTGTGCAATTGAAAATTTCTTGCTATTGCACAATACTGTGCAATTGAAGATTTCTTGCTATTGCTGAATACTGTGCAATTGAAAATTTCTTGCTATTGCACAATACTTAATATAATAATTTTGGATCCTGATTTGGACCAACTTGAAAACTAGGCCCATAGTCAAAAATCTAAGTACATGTTTAGATTCAACATATCAAAGAAGCCCAAGAATTCAATTTTTGTTAAAATCAAACTTAGTTTAATTTTGGACCCTTTGGACTTTAATGTAGACCAATTTGAAAACGGGACAAAAAATTAAGAATCTACATACACAGTTAGATTTGGCATATCAAAGAACCCCAATTATTCAATTTTTGATGAAATCAAACAAAGTTTAATTTTGGACCCCGATTTGGACCAATTTGAAAACTGGGCCAATAATCAAAAATCTAAGAACATTTTTAGATTCAGCATATCAAAGAACCCCAAGGATTCATTTTTTGTTAAAATCAAACTAAGTTTAATTTTGAACCCTTTGGAACTTAATGTAGACCAATTTGAAAACGGGACAAAAAATTAAGAATCTACTTACACAGTTAGATTTGGCATATCAAAGAACCCCAATTATTCAATTTTTGATGAAATCAAACAAAGTTTAATTTTGGACCCTTTGGGCCCCTCATTCCTAAACTGTTGGGACAAAAACTTCCGACATCAAACCCAACCTTCCTTTTATGGTCATAAACCTTGTGTTTAAATTTCACAGATTTCTATTTACTTATACTAAAGTTATGGTGTGAAAACCAAGAAAAATGCTTATTTAGGCCCCTTTTTGGTCCCTAATTCCTAAACTGTTCAATCCTCAACTCCCAAAATCAATCCCAACCTTCCTTTTGTGGTCATAAACCTTGTGTTTAAATTTCATTGATTTCTATTTACTTATACTAAAGTTATTGTGCCAAAACCAAGAACAATGCTTATTTGGGCCCTTTTTTGGCCCCTAATTCCCAAACTGGTGAAACCAAAAACTCCCAAAATCAATCCCTACCTTTCATTTGTGGTCATAAACCTTGTGTCAAAATTTCATAGATTTCTATTTACTTAAACTAAAGTTATAGTGCGAAAACCAAGAAAATGCTTATTTGGGCCCTTTTTGGCCCCTAATTCCTAAAATGTTGGGTCCAAAACTTCCAAAATCAATCCCAACTTTCCGTTTGTGGTTAAAATTTCATAGATTTCTATTCACTTTTACTAAAGTTAGAGTGCGAAAACTAAAAGTATTCAGACGACAACGACGACGCAGACGACCATGTCAACGTGATACCAATATACAACCAAAGTCGTATAAAAAGAAGCAGTCAATACTTTTTATTACATTATTACACCTTGATCATGAAAACATGATTACAATCAAACTATTCTATTATTTACCTGTGCACTTTATTGTGCCAGGAAACATGTTTCATCATGAATGTTACAATTCATTTCGAAATGAACATGATGAATGTTAATTTCAGAATGACTCGACTCTCGAGATTAATGTTAGTCAATGAAAATAATGTATAATTCAACATCATAAACATATTAAATATGTTTAACATCAGCTGCAAAAAGGAAAGAAGTTCACAGGAATCAGTTTGTCTGTCTGTGTGCAATTAAAGCAAGACTATAAGCAGAGCTCATCAAGTCATAATCCTGCTCCCCAATTTTTAACTGACTTAGATGACAAACCTTGTTTTCTAAGTAAGTATTACTTAGATCTGAAAACAAAAAAAAGGAAATAATCACACTAAATAATAATTAGGTACCAATTTATCTCTAAAATGTTAGTAATGTGATTTTATAAAAAGTGAGCATTGATGAACGAATAAACATACAATTGATACATAACAACCACTTGTACATTTGTCATATATATAAGCAGGGATGAAATTATATAGTCCAATGTCTCTCCATGAATAAATTTTATAATATAAATGTGGTGCCATATTTAATTTTGTGGAAACACCACCATTTTAAATTCAATGGTACTAATTGGAATAACTTGGAAGAACAATAACATATTATCAAGCATTCAAGTGTTTTCATATTAGACAACATCCAAAAAGGCAAAGCTCTATCAAAATGGTCATGGCTCAATAATTCTATAATTTCTGGCATGACATCCCAACCAACTTATAAGCCAAATGAGCATGTTAGGTTACGGTATGTCGTTTACAATCAATACTTACAAGCTTTTCATATGCTGCAGCTCTATTGTGGTAAAATGTTGCCAAATCTTGTTTTTCCTCTGGTGGACAAACTTTGATAGCTTCCGTGTAACAATTGATAGCCTGGTCATAACGTCCTCCTTTGAAATATTTGTTTCCTTTATTCTTATCTGCTTGGGCTGTCTCCAGAGGTGACAACTCCTGAAAATCATTAAAACAATTATAAATACAAGGATAAGTATTTATATTTCAATAAGACAGTACACAAATGTACCGTTACCAAACAACACAAATATAAAATAATAAAATTGTCCTGTCCTGACTGCCGCAATTTCACTGGATCAGCCATTTGTCCGTAGTCCCATTGTATTGACAACAAAGAGTCAATGTGGCAAGTATCATGTTCGAATCATAAGACACTAGAGTCTAGTTTACCTGTATTATTCATGTTATTTGTTATCAGAAATTAAAACTTTTAAAACAACTGAAATGAAGTTTTCTATGGTGGTGTGACCCATGTGATAAGCTGCGGGTCAAGGCAATGTAAACAGCTTCAATTAACGAGCTTCAGCAATGATCATGACTCCAAAAACAGTTACAACAGAAAGGAATATTTGTCGACTATGTAAGAAAATTGCAGCATTAATTATCATTTTGAATGTTTAACAAAATGTTTAGTGACACATTCAAGAAATCTTTGCTTGAATACATGTATAAAACATGTTAAAGAAACAGAAAAATCACTTAAATGGGTAATAACTGAAATTTTCAAATCAATAAAACAGTTATTTGTTTAAGTACCAATTAAAGGCATGCACATGTATTATCTTTTACTCCAAAAATACAATTGTAGGTAAGTGGTGCAGGATACAGTGTACTATTATTAAGAAACTTAATAAAAAAAAAATGCTTTCACTAGGTCATGTACAGTCAGAGCTCAGACATAAACAAGTCAGAATAAAATGACTTCCATAGGTCAGCTATAATTTGATGTAAGTATTGTCTCCCTTCTTGCACTAGTGTTTCCTACAGGTAGTTTTGGCGTGAAATGGCGCCCTGCCGCGATTTCTCGACGCCCTGCCCCATTTGGGAAAAATATTTGGCGCCCTGCCCTAATTTTGTCGAAATTCCTGACGCCATGCCTTTATCGTTGGAATTAACAACCGGTATACGTACTGAAAGACATATTTTATAAATACCGCTGAGTTATTTCCCTTCAAACGTAAACAAAAGTTCACTAGGATGCCATTTTGTAATCGATTTCGCAATCAGCTGATTAGCAAACTGCAATAGATTGAATAGTGAATACAAATACTAATCCATCATGCCATCAACAAATCGGATGAAGCGAAAACGTGAGGAAGAAAATGATAAACAGGCCGCAAAATGCAGAAAGCTTTTATCATTTTTTCAAAAGTTTGTAGATTTTTATTACAAAATGCCTAAATGGTTACGCACTTGCAACGGTGTTAGTTCGGGGGTAAAAATAAACTTTTGTCAAAGGGGTAATTTAAGGTTAAAGTTGAGTTAGGCCAAGGATCTCATGAAATCACTTGCAAATTAATTACTTTCAATTAATTTATTTTTTCATCAAATTATTTTTTTTAAATTTACTTCTTCAGTTTTTAATTTGAATTAATTTAAGAAAGGAACAATTTATGAAAAAAATTCCACATTATTGAAGATATTCTTGTTTTATGTGTAATTTATTTCTTTTCAGCACCAAAGAGGCACGGAATAGATGATTTGGATATCAGGGAATGTGTCAACCTGGCCTGTTTTTAGGGAAAAAAAGGAGGATTTGTCAATGACAATTGATATGACCAAAGCAATATTTTTATATATATGACATAGTTCTTTCTTGTTTTTAAACATTTTTAAAGAACTGATTTTGTTTTTAATTGTGTTTATTGTTTTAAATATTTCATATATATGTTTTAAACACTTTCTTGTTTAACAAGTTGTTTTAATGATTGATTACAGATGTATATATGTCCTTTTTATAGCATTAAACTAGTATGTTTTAAATGAATCCATTTTATAGAAATTGCCTGTTTATATTAAGTAAGTGCCCTAAAATTGTTGTCCATCGCGCTTAATGTGCCCTCTGAGCTAACAATTACCCTGCCCTTTTTAAAAGTTGCAGGAAACACTATGCACTCAACAGAATATGACTTGTACAGTACTACAGGTCAGTTTATGTCAGACTTTAATTTATCATAAAATGACTTCCACAGGTCAGCTTTTGGACAAAATATTGTAACTTAATATCTTCATATTCTAATAAAATACATAAATAAAATATTGTGACTTAATATCTTCATATTCTAATAAAAACTTAATATCTTCATATTCTAATAAGATTTATGTCCCTTTTTAATTCATTTTGACTTAGAGAGGTCATTTTTGTTCTAGCTAGAAGCAGTCATTACAAACACTTTGTTATCAATCTAAATCTAGATCCATATAAATATAGTGATTAATAGTTTCGAATCAAAGAGTTTACAAAGTACAGGTGTTTGGGTTCTGACATGTTTTTTGTTTTTTTATTGAAATTGTAGAGTGCAAAACTCTAATAATTTAACTAATCCATATTGGTGATGATAAGTGGTACACAATTTTTAATTGAAAATCACTATATTTACTACAACATTTAATATTCATGATCATCCCATTTTGAATTTCATACAGCTGATGCATATAAAATTGAGAACACAGAAATGGGGAATGTGTCAAAGAGACAACCGACCAAAGAGCAGAAAACAGACAAAGGGCTCCAATGGGTCTTAAACACAGCAAGAAAATCCTGGGCATCAGCTGGTCCCTTAACAAAATTATGTACTACTTCTAGTTCATTAACAAGGGTTGTCATACTAAACGCCAAAACTCATTAATAAATGAAGTAAAATTAATAAACAAAAGCCAAAGAATGCAAACACATGTGCTCTTGAAGGTAAATAAAAAATAACAGATTCTTAACATGTCATGTTAAGAATCTGTATGATGTGCATTGAAATAAGGATGTATAACTAACATACGTCCTTGATTGAAAATATAAAAAAAAAAAAATGTCAAGACTCTTTCAATTCAATTATATTTTGCACTCAGTCTCTATTGTTTATCAATATCACGATCTGGTAAAATTCGGCATAATCATTAAACTTGAAAGTAATAAGCTTGCGATCAACAACCACTGAACGAAATATAATTTGCTGATAAGAATTTATAGATGTATCATTTATGATTCATAAATATAAAAACAAGAATGTGTCCCCAGTACACGGATGCCCTATCCTCACTATCATTTTCTATGTTCAGTGGACCGTGAAAATTGGAGAAAATCTCTACTTTGGCATTAAAATTAGAAAGATTATATCATAGGGAACATGTGTACTAAGTTTGAAGTCAACTTCATCAAAAACTAGCTCGACCAAAAACTTTAACCTGAAGCGGGACAGACAGATGAATGGACAGATGCACAGACCAGAAAACATAATGCCCATTTCATAAAACCGTCCATGCAAGACTAAGGCTGTGTTCACACAAAACGCAATGTACAGTAAACATTTTTATAATTAGTTTACCGTAATGTACACTGGTTTCACATTTAATTTGTTCACTGATTTCACATTTAATCTATACACCTTGTTTAATTACATGTACATAAGATTTGTTTACACTTGTCAACTATATGTCATTTAAATGTTCGTTACGTAGAACCAAATACAAATTTCTCGGACAACTTTTTTAGCAGTATGGGAACAATCATTTGACTCAAAAAAAGGGGGGGGGAGGGGGGGTTCCTTGAAAAATATTCTTATCCCCAATTTCATATAAAATGTTCTGGTCATACAGACAATGACAGATGATAAAAGAAAGATTCTGACTTCAGAGTTTGCCCATCATACATAAAAGGGTTAAATATTGATTAAAAAAACCTGAATAAAAATGTTCGCGCGAAAAAAAATCTGACTCAGAAATCCCCCCGCCATTTGAAGTTAAGTGGTTGCTCCTTTATGAAATCCATTATGATGAGTGTAGTAGTTTAAAGATATCAAAGATGTCTCGATTACGCATTAGAAAATGTAGGCTGCAGCAGAGTGCTTACAGACAAAGAAAATAGATTGAGATGTTTTAAGGATCAGGTATTTCTATCTTTTCTTTTTGTTTCAAATGGTATTTCTTCTCCAAGGAGTATTTTGCAAAAGGAAGGGGATATTTTTTTATATTTCTAAGTCAATTTTAAACAATCTGGGAAACTAGACAAACAATACAATTTACCTTACACATTTTTTAGTAATGCATTTATGAATGAATCGTTGTTTGAGTAAAGACCAGTGGCAACTATTTCTGTGTATGTTCAGTCGATTTGGGAAGACCTTTTCCAATGAATCATGTGTTTTGCAATGATAATGCTTTGAGTCTTAATAAGGGGTTAATAAAGCTATGTAAAGTTTTTTTTATAACAAATAAATGTATCAAGTTTAAACCAGGGCTTCCAAAACGGTCATATATTCCGGTCATTTATATAATGTCCGGTAAAAGTCCGGCTGGGCAAAGCATGAAACGGTCATATACTTTTTAGTTTTCAAGGCTTTTTCGTTATTTTTACATAATTCACGATCTTTTTGACCCAACCTTTTACCTTTAAAACATCAACACATTTCCGGTCATAAATGTGACATGATGATTAATTACTATCAAAACAACATCTACTTCAATACTTTCTAATTTTAATCAAGGCTAATTAGTAGTTGGACAGCTGAAATCTACCTGTTCAGTTGACAGGTGAACTATGTTCAGTACCGGACATCGTATGAATTAATCGGTTTATTCACAGTTTTTTTCTTACTTTTCAGCGGTTTGTTTCTAATTTATTTAGTTCAAAAGATTAAAATTATTAGAAATTAGTTTATCAACATGATTTGATAAAAAAATTAAAAAGGTTTTAATTGAAAAATCGTCAGAACTACGTCGTATGAACTAGAACACGTGTGCGCATGTGCACAGGTGGGAAATTTAATTATGCATCCTAGATTTCTTCAAAAATGCTAAAATTATCATTGATACCTGTATCTAACGTTCATTTCAAGTATTTTGTTGAAGAAATAACGTGGAAAGAGCTTCTTCACTCTATCGTTCTTTGTCAAACGTACACGGATTTTACGTATCCATTTATGGTCCATGTTTTACCATTGTAAAGTCAACATCCGGTTAGAACAATGTGAAAACGAAGTTTTTGACAATGTCATTTTGCACAAATAAAAAGTCTAAGGCAGATATGAGCACGCTGATGTGCACACTTTGAATGATGCACTGCCAATTTAACAGTTACATTCGAACATCAAATTCAAATCATATCAAAGTAAAGTTTAAAATCGGTTTTTTTTAATGCAAGGCCTAAAAAAAATAATGTTGTGTTTCCGATCACCCCCTTGAAATTTTGAAGGGACGGTAGGTAGGGATTTTTTATTTTTTTTTATAATATTAATAAATAAAACTCAATTTCCAGTTACCAGACAAAAGTTTGGGATTTAATAGAAAGAGATTGATTACCCACTTTAAAAATCTCCCTGAGATAACTTTTAGTTTACCCCTTTTAAAATCCCCCTGAAATAACTTTTAGTTTACCCCATTTTAAAATACCCCTGAAAAAAAACTAAGTCCAAACCTAAAAAAAATTTGGGCAGCACTTCCCCTAGGAAATTAGCTTTTTAAACCCAATTCCCCTATTTCAGGACCAAAAGTTTGGGATTGTCAGAGAAAGAAATCGAGAAGATGTGGGGCAGATTCATTTATAGGAACATGAACCAAACCTACAGATAGACAAATATATTATATACACTGTACCTGGCAGGACACTTTCTTTTGGCAAAGCATCTGTGGCTTTTCATTAGAATGTCTAAAGCATTGATTGGCTGACCAGTTTCAGATGGATTAATATCAGGTTCATTTTGAAGAAGGGTCTGGCATGAAAATTTGATAAATTTAATTCCAAAAGATTGCATTGTTCCAACAGTTGTGTTTTTGTCATCAATCTCGATCGGTCCAGTCATTTTTGCCGGTGGCCGAGCACAAAATTTGTGTTGTGTATTTTTTTTAATCGATGTTAGACATTGGATGAATTTCATTGCTAATGTCAAAAAAGGTGTTACTTTATGTAAAATTTAGAAATATTTTTTTCTCCGCGAAATGGTCACACTTTCCGCGTTGAACATTGAATAGGACGCGTTGTGTTGCCATGTTCAAACACTGACAAACGAAAATAACTACTGCGCATGCTCCCGCATATATAATTAGTCAAGAAGATTCCACTTTCCAGTACATTCAGTCAGAGCCCAGACATAAACAAGTCTATTTCTGTTTTTGACTTAAAGAAGTCAAAACATGTATTCTTTATAAAAATGTGTTTTCAATTTTAGACTTATCTAAGTCACAAAATGACAGACTTGTTTAGGTCTATTCATGTTGATGAAAAAACTTAACTTGACTTGGTGGCCAAACTACACCACCTTTGACAGTAAAAACCTGCCTGAGAGTTCACAAGGACTTGATCTATCTATATTTAATTATCTAATTGAACATCCTTACTAAACACAGATGTTTTACCTCATTAAGTGTGGATCCAGGGCCCGGTTGTTCAAAAGGCTGGATAAAGTTATCCACAGGATAAAGTCTGTATCCACTGGATAACTTTTGTCCGCTGGACAAATCCGGTTGTTCAAAAATTGTCCAGTGGATAAAATAGCTTAACCACGGACAAAATTTGTCCAGTGTCTGGGGGTTCGGATAAGTTCTTATCCAGTGGCTAAATATGGCTGCCCATGTGTTGTATGATGTGTAGTAGACATATAAACCACGCATAAATAGTGAATTTAACGGTGAACCATATATAGAATTTCAGGCTAGGTAAACAGGTAAAGATTTTCTGAAGCTAGCATAGAAGTTTAAACAATTTTTCTTTATGATGATTTGAAAAGACCTACCCAGAGAAATTATGCCATTCTGGACAGTTGCCACACAGATTAAAATTACTCTTAGATATTTTTTTACAGTTGGCTGCATTGCTTGTTATTGTGTATTTAATATTGAAGTGAAAAAAAATCAGTTCGGACAAATTTTAAGAACGCCTTTTACTTATTATTACATGACGTCACAAAAGTTCTGACGTAAAAGATGCTCGGCCAACGCACCTGTTGATGAACAATACGATACAAGTTGTTTTTCATATCGCATACATTTTCTTACTGCGATTCGGAAAGCACATTAGAATAATCAGAAATACTGGTCAGTTCTCTTAAATTAAAGGACAATGTACGATAAGCATCAGAGAACGACCCCCTTATTTCGTTCAAATTAAAAGTGAATTGCAATTATTATAAAACTATATTTTAAAAAAAGATTAAAAATCCTGTATTTTTGTAAACATCAATAGATTTTCCAACTCCTGCTGATATTATTCATGCTCTGTTGCTGTAAACACCTCAATATTCGCGAAAGGCAGAAAAATTGCAGTTTCAAAACCTTTTTCTGCATTTTAAACTATGAGCGTACGTACGGCCCACGATCATATTTATACCAGACATTTCTTGAACATAAATGTTGATGCAGTTCAAATATTTTAGTGGGCCGGGATCTCCTGTAGTTGGTGATCGCAATACTGGTATACCAGTATTGTCCACAATACTGGTATAAAAAATTTGTACCAGTATTGTAACTTTTTTTTTTAAACAGCAATACACGAGAAAACTATCGCGTCATTACGAGATCAGTAGTTTATTATCTCTTTAGTACGAGATAAAAATTAAACCGTTGGTTTTCCCGTTTGAATGGTTTTAAACTATTAATTTAGGGCCCTTATAGCTTATAGTTCGGTGTGAGCCAATGATCCGTGTTGAAAGCCGTACATTGACCTATAATTGTTTACTTTTATAAATTGTTATTTGGATGGAGAGTTGTCTCATTGGCACTCACACCACATCTTCCTATATCTATAAGAGGAGAAAGAAATGCATAAATAAAAGAGTAAAAAAACCAACCCAGTAATATTTACAAATGGTTAAAAACAAGTTTAATTTGGATAGTCCATGTATTTCTCTGATTAGCAAATGGAGACCCAATGTAAACAATGATATGATAATATTTTGAAAATAATCACCACATTTTTCCTATGGTAAGTTCTGGACAAGCATATTTTACAACCGTAAACCAAAACTTTTAAATACGCATTTTTTTCGTGTTTTAGAATAGTCAGTCGCAATCCATTGACGCACAGCATATGTCTTTCACACAGAAAAATCCAAAGATACCCTTTAAGAATGATAGAGATTTTTAATTGCATAAATTGTTATTTTCTGCTAGCTGAAACCATGCTGGCCCTAACATTTTCGTATCAACGCAAATTTATTTTTACTGTTTGAAAAATGATTGATTTGCCTTTTACATGCAATATTCGTTTGTTTTTTTTGACAAAATAATATCTGATCAAATGAATAAATTTTTTTTTTATTTATTTGAATATTTTAACAAGTCATTTTAATACTGCAATTAAAGAGAAGGTATTATTGATTGAATGTTGATTTGACCATCCAGTGGCACATACTTCATGAATATTTTTGACAAAAGATGATATAAAATAAATAAAGGTTTCTCCCTGCTCCCGCCCGCTCTTCTCCTTTCTCCCGCCTCTATTCTCCCTCCCTTTTCTCTCTCCATTACCTTTTCAGACATACATTTCATTAAAATCCATTAAACATTCAGGAAGAGTTTCGCTTAGAAGATTAGTAATGCCATATATTAAAGTAAAGAGTATCTCCCCTGTAACATTTAGAACTTTCTCGTGTAAATATTTCTTCAATATCCATCCAGTTGTTCAGGAGGAGATGCGCTTAACAGAAATACATTGATAGACAGATAGGGTGCAATATATATGCCTGCAACGTGATCAAACGCATACACATTCCCATCTAGGAGGGACATTTCAAAGTAACCTCCCATATTTTCGAATTTTGACAAATTTTAATCGGGAATAGTCCTGTCAAGGACTCGTGAATGTGTGACCCCAGCTTAACTCTGATGCACGCCGTTTCCCGATGATTTTTTTTACTATAAACGCAGCATAATGTGTAAAAATACGGGGAATTTTTGTGACACTTTCAGTGCAATTTCGCAAGAAACAAATTCGTTTTAAAATGTATGCCGAAAAACGCTGCTTGCAAAAAATAAAAAAAGAATTCTTTTGGAAAATAATACAGGATTTAATTTATCGAAAATACATAGTACAAGCAGTCGTCGAAAATCAGGCAGTAAATGATTTTTGGAATGGAAATAACAACGAAGAAGAATAAAATTGTCCTTGAACTTGGTTATTTTGGCGCACAACTTTCCCTATATGTCCCAAGTGTAACAAGTTTTGGAATATTATTGGCATGATTGGACTGTACAGAAAATATGGTTGCGGAAGCTTGTAAGAATAGATTGCCAATACTGTTAACATATAAGCGCAGTTTAGACAGGACAGCAACATCAGAATGAGGAAAAAGTTTACAAAGGCCTGTCATTTTGGGATGTCAACACTTAATGCGCACCCGTTGGGACAAACTAAAATTAGATCATTCAGACCCTGTTACATAATTTTTCTTTCAATTCCGTATTTTAAAAATTATTCCTTGAAATTTACAATCACACGATTCATTAAATAAAACCCAGTGGTCAAGAATGAAGGAATAATCGGAATTTTGATTAAGGTAAACCCAGAAAAGCGCTCCGAACGCCAAAAAAATATGAAGAGATATGTTTGTTTGCTTATATTTCTTCAAACGCAGAAACAAACAGAAAACACTTACATTTAAATATCATTTTGGTACACGTTAATTTGCACTTGGGTGTACAGGAATGGGTGTGTTTTGTTGTTGAGTTGGACATGATGTACAGTTGATATTTCCCAACTATATTCCACTATGAACTGCTTATTCAAAAATAAATGTTGTCACCAAATGCTTTGTAAAATAGAACACAATCATAAATGCTTATTATATATTTTGGTCCCTCGACAAAATGCCGCAAACGTACTGTTTACCCGTGTCCATTTGACCACCTGTCCCTCACGTAATCGGTATATAGGATGTAGCTTTGGGTTTATACAACTTATTTCGAAGTGCTACATTTTCTTTATGTCAACTTAAAAAAATTATATATATACCAAAAGTGCGCATTTTCAATCAATATAAAAAAGAAGATGTGGTATGATTGCCAATGAGACAACTATCAACAAAAGACCAAAATGACACAGACATTAACAACTATAGGTCTTCAACAATGAGCAAAGCCCATACCGCATAGTCAGCTATAAAAGGCCCCGATGAGACAATGTAAAACAATTCAAACGAGAAAACTAACGGCCTTATTTATGTAAAAAAATGAACGAAAAACAAATATGTAACACATAAACAAACGACAACCACTGAATTACAGCCTGACTTGGGACAGGCACATACATAAATAATGTAGCGGGGTTAAACATGTTAGCGGGATCCCAACCCTCCCCCTAACCTGGGACAGTGGTATAACAGTACCTTTTATAAACAAGACTTTTTTTTAAATGACAGTTTGCTAAATTTGGCATTTTGAAAATATATAAAGACACGCAGAGCACATAGTCCGACTTCCTCCTACAGTGTACAATTTTAAGGTGGACATTTTATAATGTACCGAGTGTTTTACTTATAGAGGATGCATGTATGTTCTCAGATTTTTTTATTGTATTTTTTTTTACGAATGACAAAATGTTGAACTTACATTTAATACAGTTTGCAAGGTTTGTCTGCAACTATGCACACTACCCAAACGTTTACATCATACAGAGAATATACTATATTAAAAACATGTATTATTTATCTTTCACTTTCACAACTGACGGAATGTTTTTATTAGTAACCTTTTTTGGTGGCTGCATTAGAAATGCGTCTTTTAGACACAACAGTTTCAAATTGTATTGTATCGTCCTGAACATGCCTGAAATATTTGCCACTGGACATTTGCAACCTCAAATCAAATCAATCAATTCAAATTGTACTTGAAAATCACTGTTCACTCAATAACATTTTGAAGTAGAATATGCACCCTGTTAGTTGGAAATAAAACTAAATCAGTAAAATTAATAGGAAATTTACGAAACCAGACAGAGAAAATGAAAAAAAAATAACAAACACCATTCAGATCCCGTTACACGTTTTTTCAATACCTCTCAGATAAAAGCTTGTTACTCTATATTAAGTAATGTCATCCTTTTTCTGCCAAATTGTATGCATATCGGTTAACTTTGAAGCAATTTATCTATTAAAAAAAACAAGGATGGTGACATGTGTCTCTATACATTCACGGGCTCACAAAAAAAACCTTGAAATTGTTAGTTTTTAGTCTTTCTCCATATATAAGAGATCGTAATGAATAAGTGACGAGGTTCGTAATATTTTTTTCGTTAGTATGCCATTTTGGGGAATTTTCTGCAACTGTCATAGAAGTGAAAGGTTTGACTAGCCATAAAACCAGGTCCAATCCAACATTTTCTACATTAAGAAAATGCCTGTACCAATTCGTAATATAACAGTTGTTATTCATTTGTTTGATTTTGCAGTTAAATTAAGGACTTTCCGTTTCACTATTTCCTCGGGGTCGTTTTTTTTGTTTGTTTTTTTTTACTTTTTATTAGCACTTTCTTGAATCTTTTGATTAACTCATTTATTAGATAATTGTTTTCTTGCTAAATTTTAATAATTTTAATATACATTTTTGTCTCCTTTTTACCCCCTTTTCTCCTTTCTCCCGCCCCCTCTCTCCCTTCTCTCCCATGCTCCCAATACCCTGTCCAGGCCCTCATTAATATACAGTTTTGTAAATCATTTTCGCCATCAATGATAATCGTTGCCATAAATGTTAATTTGGCATGCCATACTTGATAGAAATGCGGACGTGAAAGAAAGCACCTTTCTTAAAAGCGTCAATGAAGATGAATCCGGGGATGAATCGCCTAGTTTGTACATTCCAGGGCGAAGACCTTGTCATTTATAAAACAAAATACATGTTTCTGAAGGTAAAGATGTACTAAAATTAACATCACTCAATATCAATCTGTTGAGTAAAGAATATTTATGCAAAATGTGGTCCTGTTAAGAAACCACCATTCCTCGGAGATCACTTTCTAAACAAAGTTTTGCAGTTTTTACGCTACAAAAGACATGTTCATGCTTTGACATGATTAACGTCTGTGTCACAGGGTTCTTAATATTGAAATTTAGTAAAAAAAGAAAAGGAACTGTTTTAGTATGAACAACTTCATTCACATTCCTAAATTTCTTTGAAGTTTGTCACAGCTCCTTCTGATTTTGGTCCAAATTCGACGGTCTGCTGAAATGTCACTTTTAATCCATGAATATTAGATACGGGAATATCCTAAAATATGTGTAATTTTAGTGCTAGCATGAAGATAAGTCTGTCGAAGGATCCCAGTGAATACCGGAAATCCTCTCCAGTCTGCAGTTCGTTTAAAATTTCGATCACTCAATGAAAACTACAAGTAGATCCTAGTAGGACGAATTTTTTTTAACTGTTTTTTAAATGTTTGACTATGAGCGTACCTATGTCACACTTAAATATCTGAACTGCATCAACATTATTATATAATATTATTCAATGAATTTCTGGTATCATCGTGGGCCGTAGGTACGCTCATAGTTTAATATACAGAAAAAGGTACATTTTCTGACTTTTCGCGAATCTTGATGTACTTTCTGAAACAGAGCTTGAATAATATCATTAAGAGTTCTCTGGTTAAAAATGGGAGTTGTCCTCTGAATAGCATTTTGTCCAGTGGATAGCTGGACAATCCTTAACCAGTTTTTGAACAACACAATTTAACCTCTGGATAGCAATCCACTGGATAAACATTTATCCAATGGACAAGCTTATCCAGTGGATAACTTTATCCAGCCTTTTGAACAACCGGGCCCTGGTGGTTGCATTGTAAGGTTAATTAACACGATCCCCGATTTTTCAGACTCTCATTCATATTTTTCTTTAGAAGACAAGGCATTGGCTTTCAATGTTGCCATTATTTGATTTAGATGCATGACCTTTTTATAAGTATGCGTGGGTCTTGAAGTTGACCAATTTTGGTAACTTATCGACTTGTAGGAGTTGATATTTGCAACTTTTTGATTCTGGTCAATCATTTCTTGCTTAACAATATTTGACTTATTTAAGTCATATTTTGTCTTGCATTAAAGGGAGACAAATCCTAAAACTTACAAATTTAGACATCTATAAGTCAAAAGCAGATTCAGACTTATTTATGTCTGAGCTCTGACAGACATTCTAAAAATAAGCCTCCAGTTTAAAATTAGCGTTGTTTTCTTTTGGGGCGATAAAAAGATCGAGGGACTTAGAATTTTTTATTTTCTTTCAGAAAAAACGGTCGGTAGGTATACAAATTATTTTTTTTCCCACATCAGCTTTAAAAACTTTTGAGTCGGGGGTCGGTCGGGTGACCGGAAACACAACATATTTTTTTTAGGCCTAAGGTAGCAATAAACAGTTAGGAAAAAATAATAAAATTAGCCCTTATGAATTTTACCATTCCCTTTTCATTGCTTTCTTGCAATATCAAGCTTACTGTTTGTGTCATATATGGGCATATGTATGTAATCAGAATCTTTCATAGATTTTATTTCCAGTATATAAAATGGTAAAATATAATTTCTTTTTGGTGTATCCATGGCAACAATCTGCATTTATTTGTTATAAAATATTGCAAAAAGGGGGGGAAAGATGTCACATATTTCCCCAAAATTTGACTAAAAGTAGAATTTCAATTGCTTGAAGTAATACCTTTTCTGAAACTGTGTACATATATCATTCAGCAAATCCAATGAAAATCATATGTCTTTCATCTCATTTTTTTGTAAAATTGCGTCAAAAACTTCGTGTAGAAAAAGAGTGTTTGTAAACAGTACATTAATTTCTGGACCGATGGCCGGTCTAGCTATGAAAATACGGACTGTCAAACAGAAAACAGCCCATAAAACATGTAAAAAATAATCTTGATGCTCTTATAAACTACCTTTGAAGGCAAAATTAACACTCATCTGTCTAAAAATGAATTTTATTTCACAATAACTTTCCTATTTGAAAAATCCACAGGGGCCATAATGCGAAACTAAACTCCTAACTGTGTATTGCTACCTTAATAGTAAATATTTTTTTCAAAATCTCCCTTTTAACTTATTTTCTGAGTTCTGCTAGCTAAAACGAGTAAATTGGCCTTTTATTTTTGAAAATTGGTTGAGTAATGAATATTTTATGAAGGTTAGCAGTTGACACTGAAACGCGACAAAAACTGATTTTAAGAAAGGTGCCAAGTCAAAGTGTAAAATCTTGTCTCTACCTCAATGTTTAGCCAAATCTTAAAAATTGTACCTCTTTTGGCAGTTTTTTAATGTTGAATATCATA
The DNA here is from genome assembly GCF_963676685.1 of Mytilus edulis. Taxonomy (NCBI): domain Eukaryota; kingdom Metazoa; phylum Mollusca; class Bivalvia; order Mytilida; family Mytilidae; genus Mytilus; species Mytilus edulis. Next base: position 80,768,323 of record NC_092348.1, read on the forward strand.
ATAAGATCTCTGATGATGCACCATTGTACAAAATTGAGCAATTTTAATCATAAAAATGTTAATCTTTATGCTTATTGCATACCAAAGACTTGATTAAAACTTGGTGATGGGGATCAATTTCTTACATCTGATTTAACTATACATCTAATATATGCCAAAATGTAACATGAAATCTTGATAAAAACAATAATATGATATATTCGCAAGAAAAAAACCAACGCGTTCAATACTTGTGCTACTACATGCAGCCCAATCCATCAGAAGCAAGCGTTAAGCCGAAAGAGTACAAATAAAAGCCTAGTGTCAAAATGTCTAATTTTGGTTGCTAAGGACTGTAAACAATAAAATTGACACACATTGTCATTGTTAAACACTTAATTTACGCAGAAGTTGATTTTGAATCTAAATATCAATAGATTTGTGGCATGAAAAGTCTTAAATTATACAATTCTGAGCTTGGTAAGTATGCCATAAGGTAGCAATAAACAGTTAGGAAAAAATAATAAAATTAGCCCTTATGAATTTTACCATTCCCTTTTCATTGCTTTCTTGCAATATCAAGCTTACTGTTTGTGTCATATATGGGCATATGTATGTAATCAGAATCTTTCATAGATTTTATTTCCAGTATATAAAATGGTAAAATATAATTTCTTTTTGGTGTATCCATGGCAACAATCTGCATTTATTTGTTATAAAATATTGCAAAAAGGGGGGGAAAGATGTCACATATTTCCCCAAAATTTGACTAAAAGTAGAATTTCAATTGCTTGAAGTAATACCTTTTCTGAAACTGTGTACATATATCATTCAGCAAATCCAATGAAAATCATATGTCTTTCATCTCATTTTTTTGTAAAATTGCGTCAAAAACTTCGTGTAGAAAAAGAGTGTTTGTAAACAGTACATTAATTTCTGGACCGATGGCCGGTCTAGCTATGAAAATACGGACTGTCAAACAGAAAACAGCCCATAAAACATGTAAAAAATAATCTTGATGCTCTTATAAACTACCTTTGAAGGCTAAATTAACACTCATCTGTCTAAAAATGAATTTTATTTCACAATAACTTTCCTATTTGAAAAATCCACAGGGGCCATAATGCGAAACTAAACTCCTAACTGTGTATTGCTACCTAATGTCAATCATTGAAATGGCCATCTGATTACCATAATTGCCTTTTGTGACTAAGTCTTAAGGGATTAAAATCGGGATCAGATATGAAATGTCCGGCTGGCTCAAATATTTTTTGGAAGCCTTGGTTTAAACAAATATTTCTGAAAAGAACATTATTAATAATCCAATTTTATTAAATATACATGGTAAAATTAATGTCCTCAATGCCTAGTTTTGTGTACACTTAACCAACACAAGGTCTACATTGACTATCGACTGCATGTAGACAAAACATGATTTAAACTACATGTAAACATTGAGTTTTATCAATGGGAACGTAATTGTGTTTAGTTTACTTGTGAGTTACACTAACACAACACCGAGTTTAGGTCAATGTGAACACTGCCTTAGTTTAGTGTATGTATGCATTGGTTCAATAATTCAGATAACATTAAAATTTCAAGAAACTTGTTTCATATGACAATGTATGACTTTTAAAAAAGGTGTGAATGTTTAGGGTGCAAATGTGAGTTCAGGAGAATGGGAACCAACACGTTTATTGCTAATGCATGTGGATTTTCTGTCACCATATGTCTGTTAAAACTAATTTCATATTATCATTAGTGATCCCCAAACTGCTAGTGGGTCTCATTGGGTTCTAAGACGCAGAATTGGCCAATTTATTTTAAACAGCGTGACACGTGAAAGTCAAATAATTAAGAGTGAAAACAGGAAACAAAGTCTGACAGGACATGGGAAATTTGATGCGCTATTACATGTATGGCAAGGATAAGCATAAAGCTGGATATGGATTTCTTACTAAAAATACACGTGGGATCCGGGATCAGACCCCCCCCCCCCCCCCCTTTACAAGGTTAGTAATGCAGGTAGCTTCATGACTAATAACGGTAAAAGTTCTTGCCAAAATACATTAACAGTAAACTTTGGTGTATGACAATAAAATGTACACTTTCTGTTAGACAATAAAAACATCGACTGATTTAGACTAATTATGTAACGATAATTATTTGAGACCTCTGACAAATCACGATAAGGATATTTAGACAAATCACAGTAAAATTTTAGGCTCTTACACAACAAATGTATACATGTGTTGTGTGAGGTTGAAAATGAAAGTAGGGTGATGACAATAGTTTCATATAGCATGTTACATTAAATTGTCATTATTAGAATAACCTTTCAGTTAAATCAAGTACCTTTTCAAGATCATTTTGTGATTCCAATTTATCTTTAACCGACTTATCTTCGCCGGTGCTTGATTTCTTTTTGGCTCCATTTGACGATTGTTCTTTGTCAGATTTTTTGTTCTTTCTTCTCTTGTACAGTAAATAGCCACCCACAACTACTGCTGGGACGCCAACAGCCAATCCAATCTGCCATTTAGACCAGCCTTCTGATGAAGGAGACGATCCCACACTTTCACTGGAGGCAGCCATTTTGGTAAACCACGTGACACCACGAATAAATTGTATATTTTCCTTGCACATTTATGCAATAGTGTGGTAGTATTCTTCACTGATAATAAATATAATATTTTCGAATATTATTTTTAATATATATGGATGTTTTTTCTCAATAAATGATGTACGTTTTATCGAATAGGATGATGTAATTGAAAGGTCGGGACTGACAAGTAAAGTTTTTAGTACATTCCACTCATAAGTTAATTTCCCGTGAAAATGTAAACAAGAGAAAACCACATTGGTTACGATACAGGAGTAATGTAATTTATCTAAATATGTTCATCTAAAATGGTATTTCTCTTTTCATGAATTGTGCAGTTCGTCGACAGAAGGTGTCACATAAAAATATTTTTAAAATTACAGCCTCAGAGTTTAAGCTGAAGTTAAAAAACTTCAATACAACTATTGAACTATATAATAATACAAGAAATCATTTAACTACACACTATATTAAGTTTTTAAAGTGTGGGTTCTTGCAGGGACTTTCTTATTTGGACTAGGACTTTCTATACTAACGGTTAGTAAGTCCCTGGTTCGTGGTTCAGACCGATGGCTATGTACAGTGCTGAAGGTCCCGAGTTGGATCTGACTTGGGCTCTGGAAATTTGGTACACATGTACATGTACATCACAAGGTTGATTTTCACCCTCCCACCCACTTCTCTTTTATTCAGACCGGAGTTTAAAATAGAATGGGTACTTTGGGGGCGTCGTTTGGTCAAAGTTGTCCCCTACTTTGACCTGGAGATGAATCTCCTGATATCTTTCGGGTTTGTCTGTTTCCTTCTAATGGCCCAGTCGTTCTCTCAGAGTAGTTCAGCTTCCTCCACAATAATAACAGACTTCCCAGTGTCCTAGCACTCCCTTTGTGTTTGGGGGGGGGGGGGGTCGGTAACATGTCCTTGTAAAAAAAATTGTCGTAATTATAGGTTAGTGACACATCTCCTTTAAACCAATAAGGAGTGTACATGGATGCCACTGTACCCTCGCAGCTTTCCAGGGGTTCTTCAAATATAGAAAGCATTTACTAGTACATACATACATACATAGATATAGGAAGATGTGGTGTGAGTGCCAATGAGACAACTCTCCATACAAATAACAATTTAAAAAGTAAACCATTATAGGTTAAAGTACGGCCTTCAACACGGAGCCTTAGCTCACACCGAACAACAAGCTATAAAGGGCCCCAAAATTACTAGTGTAAAACCATTCAAACGGGAAAACCAACGGTCTAATCTATATTAACAAAACGAGAAACGAGAAACACGTATATATTACATAAACAAACGACAACTACTGTACATCAGATTCCTGACTTAGGACAGGTGCAAACATTTGCAGCGGGATTAAACGTTTTAATGGATCCAAACCTTCTCCCTTTTTCTGAAACAATAGCATAACATCACAACAAAGAAAAACATACGATAAAATATCAATTGGCAGACTTAACTCAATCAAAAAACGTATGATTAAACAATGAACGAATAAATTTGATCTGCGATATCTGAATACAAATGTACAGTTAATAAAATATTAGAGACAAACATTCATGACCAAAAAGCTAACAAACAAATTCAAAAACAGGACATGACTGAGAAATATTTAACCAATCAATGTTCACTTTAGAAAAAAAACCGGTTTACATACATACTTATACAGTTGAATCTTATAACTAGCTGACTATTTCAGTTGTTCACAGGACAGGATGTGTTAACTTTTAAATTCTTATAAATAGATTAGACATAATTGTTGTCTAGAAATCTTTGTCTTTGACACTTGAACTATCATATGACATGTGGAGCAGCAATTTTTGTCGAGCCTCAGGCACATCAAGGAAACGTAAACAAACGATGCTAAAATGTGGTATAGCCATTTTTGTCGATCCAAAAAAGTCGCAGAAAGCTTGACACAGGGATAGTGATGCGGCGGCCGCGGTGTTAGCTAACTTCTTACAAGCTTTATATTTTAGAAGGTGGAAGACCTGGATGCTTCATACTTTGTATATATGGATGCCTCATGTTTCAAAGTTTCCTTCAGTCACATGTCCAATGTCCTTGACCTCATTTTCATGGTTCAGTGACTACTTGAAAAAAAAGTTAATATTTTTTGTAATGTTAAATTCTCTCTTATTATAAGTAATAGGATAACTATATTTGGTATGTGCCTACCTTGAAAGGTCCTCATGCCCATCAGACAGTTTTCACTTGACCTCAACCTCATTTCATGGATCAGTGAACAAGGTTAAGTTTTGTGGTCAAGTCCATATCTCAGATACTATAAGCAAAAGGTCTAGTATATTCAGTGTATGGAAGGACTGTAAGGTGTACATGTCCAACAGGCAGGTGTCATCTGACCTTGACCTCATTTTCATGGTTCAGTGGTTACAGTTAAGTTTTTGTGTTTTGGTCTGTTTTTCTCATAAGTGTATGCTAAAGGTCCACTATATTTCGTGTATGGAATGATTGTAAGGTGTACATGTCTAGCTGGCAGGTGTCATCTGACCTTGACCTCATTTTCATGGTTCAGTGGACAAAGTTAAGTTTTTGAGTTTTGGTCTTTTTTTCTAATATATATCATGTATATACATGTATATATTATATGAAATAGGTCAACTATATTTGACGTATTGAAATGTATTATGATGTTTATATGTGAGTTGCACAGGTTTTATTTGACCTTGACCTCATTTTCACAGTTCATTGCTCAGTGTTGTGTTTTTGTGTTTTGGTGTGTTTTTCTTAAACTATAAGCAATAGGTCAACTATATTTGTTGTATGGAAGAATTGTTAGCTGTACATGCCTGCCTGTAAATTGGTTCATCTGACCTTGACCTCATTTTCATGGTTCATTGGTCAATGTTTAGTTTTCTTGGTTAATGTTAAGTTTATGTGACAGTTGTAATAAAGCTTTATATTTAGGACTATCAACATAATATCAATGATTAGTAAAGAGGGTGAGAAATTTCAGCGTGTGCACTCTTGTGTGTATAGAGAGCTTTTGAGATGGGGCAACCATATTTCTATGCTGTCCATAGGATGTGTTTGCCATTATTACAATGTACATGTAGTACCTGTAACAGGAGGGTCGGGTAGCTATGTGTCACCGTCCCCTCGTGTAGGTTAAACAGTGGACATAGGTTCGTTCCTCTGGGACTGAGCTCTGGCAAATGAGACCAAAGATAGATCTTTAAATACTTTATTAAATATATAATAATAATTTAATCATATATATATATATATGCATGATGAAGCAAAAACAATATTTTAGATAATTGTAAAATTAATAATCAACAAGTGTGGAGCAAAACAGCTCCACTGGTCTATTTTTTATGAAATTGTTTCAACTTTAAAGGAGTAGGTCCGGTAAGGACCGATTTTGGCCTCAAATTTCAGGTTCATCTTACGAAAGATTTTGACCACTTTTTAAACACTTAAGTGTCTATTTCATTTGAATCAATTAATTTATGTGAAAGATTTTAACTGATTTAGTCATTAAAACAACCCGATTCAAGCTCAAATATGAAAAATCTACCAAATATATGCGGAAAAATGTCACTTTTCAGATGATTTTTGTCAAAAATGAAATTGGCCGCATCCCTGTTCATCCTCAACCTTTATATATGTTATGTATTATCATAAAATATAACTTACATTTCAATATTAAAGATGAACACGAATGCGGCCACTTTCGTTTCACATGAAAACTGTCTAAAATTTAACTAAAATGCTAGAATTGTGAAGATTTCAGTAATTTAGCATGACTTAATGGTGCTAGTACCCGATATATGTGCATTGTATTGTCAAAAACAGCCCATATTTATGTAGCAGAAGCATTCTACTGTCCAATAAATAACTAAAAGTTTACATTTTAACAATTTTGTAAGACTGGTATATTTTGGGGCCAAAAAGGGGTCCTACTGAACCTACTCCTTTGGTGGACTGTGGAACTAATAATATATAAATTAACATTAGTCACTCAGATACCAAGTAGACTAAATATATTTGTTTCCAATAGTTTTTTCTCCTCAAAATAACCAAGAATTTGTATACATGGTATACATGTAGAATACTATACAATTCTTAAAAATGACTATATCTTAAGAAGCTTTAAGCCCACTTATAATTTTCTGACAGTCATGATAATTATATGTAAAATATTTTAATATTGAAGTGTTAAAATAAAAATTCACTTTCAAACTGTTCTGAATGATTGAATAGCATGAATAGAAATGATAAAGATATATTAGAATAATAAAGTTCTGTGACCTTTTCCTAAACCTAACCAGGATGGAAAATTCTGTTCAGATGAGACAGATGTTTGGTAATTTTCACAGATTCACTGTATGTCCTTTATTAATACAAGAGCTTTTTTACACAGGTTTCCAGTTTCATGCAGACATTGGTTAAGACAGATTGTATTGAATTGCTCTATGTTTTATTTCTGACAGTTTAATTAAGTCAATGATACCAAAAGCAATATGAATGCTGTAACCACACAGCCAAGTGATGAAAAACAACTTCCTCAACTTCCTCCAATAACAGAACTTCCTCCTGGTCTGAAGGAACTACAGAATATAACTGAGATCAAAATACATCAGCATCTTGATTCAACAGAAGGTAAGTATAACTGCTACAGGTATGAACTAAGAACATAAACTGAAAATTGGTAAAAAACAACAAACCACATCATAAAGTAACCTTTATAGCTCAGCAGGACCATACAGGAAGTGCTATTTTGCGGGTTGCAGGTTGTGGGTGGCAGGTCACACATATGAATATTATATAATGTACTAAGGTCATATTAGGGGATATAATACATATAAAATATACCCAATGACTGCTAAATTTAATATAATTTATTTCTTACAGTACACATACTGTAGGGAAGAAGTATTTTGTCAGTATTTAATTTTGTCATTTAAAAAAAGATTATCTTCAAATTCTATAATCATCATTTTAATACACATACATGTACCCATCTTTTGGTGCTTATCATACTGCTCAATTGCTAATAATAGTTCTAAACATTGATTCTAGTAAAGTTAAAGTAATAAAAACTTCAAATTGACATAGGCTGAACAGGTTCTATAGAACGCATTAATCTGTCTTAATCTAGTTACATAAACAATAAAATCCCTAACAGTGGACATTCAAATTCTTTGAGGCTGTAATTAAGAAATTATTGGCTTTAAATAATTATATGCCCTTTTTTGCCTAAACAGAAGCATCTAGCATCTCTAGCATTTATCTGGTTTCTCAACTGTCAAGTCAAACACTGTAACTTTATTTCTATGAAACCTTATTCGAGGTGAGCAACAACAATAAAACACACTTTCAAAACAGAGACAAAACACAATTATTAAGTTTACGTATAATTTCTCCAATACAGAAGTGACGTACTTAGATAGTGAGGTGTACAAAGGGAAGCGTTTTAAATCGAGTGACGTCCTTGATTTCAGGTTTTATATCTTTATATTAGTATCTTCCAATTACAAGTGCACATCCTAGACATGTTTTTCAAATTATTATAACAAGTGAAACAAGTCATCACAGAAGAAACAAAAGCATTAAAACTGATCTTAACAAACATCATATGACTTTATAGAAATAAACTTATAAAAAGGTTATGATAAGTTTCAAACTGCTAAAGATATACAGATGTGAAACACAAGATTAAAAGATGCAGTACTCTGTTAAATAGTTTTAGAAAAAAGGAAATTCCACTTACACTGGTAACTAAATATATAATCATACAGTAATAATTCTTAATAGAGCTACAAAGAAACCTTGGCAGGTTTAACAAGGAGATGAATATTGTAAACAATATTCAATAACACCCCCCCCCCCCCCCCTCGGGTTTCACTTATTTAACATTTTTAAGTAGCATAACTCTTTTTTAAAAAATGCGTTGTATATAATATTGCTGATTTTAAACTATCATGATCATACTAGCATAAGTTTTATGAAATTCTAGTGAATTGTAGAACACTAGCAAGACAGGACGGATGGACAGACAGACATACAAAGGGAAGGACGGCCACCCAGTATTTTAATGGCAACGGGTAGCGCAGGATATATCATGTTTAATGTAAATTGAAAGATTCGATTGTTAGGTCTTTATTTACACCAGAATGTTGTTTAAATTAAATGGATACCCTGACTGTAACATTGATCATAAAATTATGTAAATTAGAAACACCCTCTCATGTTAATGCCCTCGTGGACACTGGTATATCAAATATTTAATTGAATTGTTCTGCAACCTCTCAAACTGCAACCCACAACCTGCAACTTGCAACCAGCTAGTCCTATAACATATGACCATGGGGGTATTATTTACTATTTCTATTTACTTTTTGATACTTTTTTTTTTATACTAGCATTAAAAAGAAATAAAAAATGAAAATATCAGTGTAAAAACGTTAAAAATTGAATAAGCATGCGAAGTCATATGTTGTAGGACTAGCAACCCGCAACCTGCAACCCGCAACCTGCAACCTGCATTTTAGACAATTTCGGACCATACATGTATCATCTGTGTTTCTAGATAAATAAGCATACTAGTTATATATTGAAATGTATTACATTGTATTGCAAGTTGAACTGGCTCAGTTCATTCTTTTAAAAAGATTAATAGAAAAAATATTGTGTGCAACCAAGGAAAAGAAAAGTAGCAAATATAAAAAAAAAAGAGGATGTGGTATGATTGGCAATGAAACAACTCTCAACGAGAGACCAAATGACACAAACATTAACAACTATAGGTCCCTGTATTGCCTTCAACAAAGAGCAAAGCCCATACCCCAGTCAGCTATAAAAGGCTCTGAAAGAAGGACAAATGTAAAACAATTAAAACGAGAAAACTAACAGCCTAATTTACAAATGTATGTACAAAAAAATAAATTAGAATAGAATATTTTTTAATCACCAAATTATGTCCCAGGAGGGACTACTAGTTAAAAGTATAGTACTGTGGATTTATTTTTTTTAGTGGGTACCAATTTCCGTGGTTATGCAGGAAAATGGAAAATTTGGCATTCGTTGAACAATTAATTTCGTGGTTCACATGTTCTCACTAATTCCGTGAAAATTGGTATCCAACGAATAATAATGAATCCACAGTAAAGAATATTATTATAAACAATTAACATATGCATTTGGAATCTAGACAATAGATATGTTACATGTGTGATAAAAAAAATCTAAAAGAAACATACAAACATTATAAGTAACAACATATTATAATTCAATTGATATTATGCTGATCAATATGAATGAAAAAGTTAGTTTTAGTATGAAGATTACTATGAATATTTTTAAAATACATATTATATATGTCATATAGGTGTAAAACATGGTATTGTTCTTTTTATTTATTTGGCTGAATTAGAGTTAATCCATTATAATATTTGGGAAAATGTCTAAATATTCACAGATAAAGTTGACTTGAGTATGCATCAATTAGTGTTTAATTAGGTCTTTAATTTTGATCCTGGTATATAATTTAATAAATGCTTGTTTTTTTTTATGTATGAATAAAGTTCCATCTATTTTAGTATTCTGTTGTTGGCAGAGACCAGCCAGATACAGTCTTTATGATGGAACCAAAGAAGAAGAACATTTTTTATATGCACAAGAAGGTAATTATGTAATCAGTCTATGATGGGATTTTTTTTCTCGTTTGAATTGTTTTACATAATTATGTCATTTCAGGGTCTTTTATAGCTGACTACCTGTATGCTGTTGAGGTTTTGTTCATATTTGAAGTCTGTACATGACCTATAATATGTTGATTCCTGTGTCATTTGGTCTCTTGGTGACAGCATTAACTATTTGTGTTTTTATATTTTAGAAGGTAGAAGAACTAGATGATACATTCCTTGTATGCAGATCCCTTATATAATGAAGTGTCCATTGTCCTAGACCCCATTTTCATGGTTCAGTAGCTGCTTGAAAAAAAAATGTTTTTATCATGTGAATTACTGACTTATTATGTGTAATCATGGTAATAGAATAAGTATATTTGGTTTATATGTATCAGCAGTAGGCTAAAATGTTTCATGTATAGTATAATTTTAAGGTGTACATGTCTGTCTGGCAGGGTTCATCTCAACTTGACCTCAGTAACATAGATTGTTTGAACCTTCTTTTTACAGACTTAATATAAATTCAATCATAATAAGTTTAGCAGGCCAGACATTTTAGTATAAATTTTGTACTCTTGTAAAAATCAATTTTAGACAGTCTTACTTTCTATATTAAAAAAAAAAAAAAATACACTTCATTAATGGGTATTGAATTGTTAGTTTCAGAATGCTATGTAAGACAGTGTCTTGGTGCAAACAGAGGCTTTGTTATGAAACTAAGTAATGCAGATCAACAGGAAGTACTTCGACTTCAGCGCCCTCTACGTTGTCCATGTGGTGTATGTTGGTGGTGGTGTTGTTGTATACAGGAATTAAATATAGAAAGTCCTCCAGGGACACATATTGCTACAATAAGTGAAGAGTAAGTTCAAGAATTAAACATAGGGGCTCATTGTTTCTGTTCTGTGCATCCTTCTATCCTGTATCATAGGTTAAAGTTTGGTTTAAGAAATTTTGATTACATCAATTTGAAATTAAAGGTGATGTGATTTTTCAAGATGAATGCCAAATTAGGATTTTGACCAACATTTAGCGGTTTACTAAACATTGAATGTAATAGTGTGAAATTCGTGAATTTTCTGGTGAAAGTTTTGGTTTAAAATATTTTTCAATGAACTCATGTTCATACCAATTTAAAGCTTTGTACTCATGTTCATTATGATAGGAAGTTTCTATATACATTTAGTTATTTCAACATATAGCAAATATTATGACATTTTCACACTAATACTTTACTAACATGTTTTTTAAGCCTGGTTGAATATAAAGTAGTGTGACCACTCATGGATTTTCAATATTTTCGTAAAGGGGAGGTAATTCAAACCAATGACACGACTTCTAAGGAAAGAACTTAAATTGACTAACAACTATATCATGATTTGGTTTACTTAGTTAAATTAAATTCCTGCATTTCATGAATAAAGGGTCGAGTAGAATGTTGATATTCACCTTTCAAAAAATATGTTTAATTAAAAAATTACAAGGGAGATAATCGTCTGTATAGTTATGCAGTAATATACAATTTTGGAGAATCCTTTTCAGTATATGTACATTAAGCTTCTTGTGTAGATAATTTTGTAAGTAATTTATTAATTGAGAAATCTAAAGCAATCTTTAAGAGCAAATTAACAAAGAAGTACATGTACAATTTTTATTTTACAGTCAAAGTTTTTGTTGCTGTCCAATGTGCTATATAAATACAGTATATGTACAATATTTATTTTCAGTCGAAGTTTTTGTTGCTGTCCAGGTTATTATATAACTAGTGAGGATGACAGAATCTTATTCAGAATTAGTTTCAGTTGTTTTCTATGCAAACTATGTGCTAGTGTATCCATACAGGTGAGGTTCTGCCAATGTTCTAATATACATGTATATCCTCAGAGGTATTTAATATCATAATCTCATCCTGGGAGAATATATAAACATATTGTTTTGGTTCGATTGATCTAACAGCAACAAAGTGTTAGTACCTATTTTTATGCCCCACCTACGATAGTAAAGGGGCATTATGTTTTCTGGTCTGTCCGTCCGTCCGTTCGCTCAGGTTAAAGTTTTTGGTCAAGGTAGTTTTTGATGAAGTTGAAGTCCAATCAACTTCAAACTTAGTACACATGTTCCCTATGATATGATCTTTCTAATTTAATTGCCAAATTAGAGTTTTGACCCCAATTTCACGGTCTACTGAACATAGAATACGATAATGCGAGTGGGGCATCCGTGTACTATGGACACATTCTTGTTCTTTTAATATTACACGATCAGCTTTGGACATGTTGGAGACAAGAAAACTGTATATATTTTACATTTGACAAGTTAAAGACTTCATTGGGGTCGATGCTTTATTTTAGTTCACAAGATAGTTAGAGGGTACACAATGGTATTTTTGTTAGTTGATGGATTTACAATAGATATTTATGCTTATGTTAAATTTTGCAATGATTTTTGTTATTATTAAAATTGGGAAGCAGAAGGTTTACAAAAATTAAAAAAATATATTTAAAATTCTCATATATTTGTCCATAGTTATAATATTTTAGCAATGATAAATAAATGCCCTCTAAAAATTCAGAGTACCTGTATGCATGAATTAAGATTATTATTGTTTCTTAAGATAACAGAGAGAGGGGAACCAGTAGCAGAAATAACAAAGAACTGTTCAGGAAACTGTAAAGATTTCTGTGGGACAGAAAACGAATACACCATAAAATGTAGGTATTAGTAATTTTATAGTATGGGAAATGTAGTATTCCGAATGATAATGTGTGAAAATTTATTTAATAATTACCTATATAAAATTTCTAGCATGACGTCCTTCAAACACTTTGAATACACACCCGTGGTAAAATATGAATATATTGCCAGGGCTGTTCCAATCATACTCCCACGTCAAATACTTTTTGATGAATGAGGTACCCGACGTCATAGAACAATGACGTAAGAATATAAGAATAAGATTATAAGAATATTTTTGCTATCGCTCAGGGTAAAATATTTGTCATAAAGGGCCAACCTGTGGTAAAATCACGATATATTCAAGCCCCCATGAATTATTTCTTAAGTATATTGATAACAAAAATCAACTTAAAAGTACCTTGTCTGTTTATTTGATGTTTTTTATGGCCCAGCAACGAAGTTGTTGGTGCCATATGGTTTTACCCTTGTCCGTAATTCCTAAATTCTGTAGTTTCGTCATTCCGCAACAAATCATTATACACAGTTTTTTTCTAAACGCCTTCAGATATTGGGCTGATTTTTGTTATGTGAGTACTACTTAATCATGATGAGTTACAGATCGAGTTTAAGTTTCATTCTGCTCCGCTTATTTTTGCTGAAATTACGGGCTTTGAACTTTGATAAATTGTTGAAAATCACAGTTATACAGACTTTTTATCTAAACTCTTTCAGATATTGGGCTGATTTTTGGTATGGGAGTTAACCACGATGAGTTACAGATATAGTTTAAGTTTCGTTTCGCTCCGCTTATTTTTGCCGTAATTTACAGGCTTTGGACTTTGATAAATTGTTGAAAATCACAGTTATACACACTTTTTTTCTATACGCAACCAGATTTTAAGCTGATTTGTGATAAGTGAGACTAGCATCATGTTTGTGTCCACTTGTGTTATTGAAATTGCAGATTTTTCAACTTTTGAGACGGGGCCATTCGTGTGGCTTTGACGCATCTAGTTTTTAATTAGAATGAGATGTTGGGGTATATTAAATGAAACAACACCCCAACAACAAAAAGGTATTAATCTTTGTTTCATTTCTTGAGATTGATTTCATTTCAGTATACATTCACCTTTACATATGATGTCCTTTAAAGGTCTAGATTAATTTGATACCACACCGGTCTGCTCCTTAACTCCTTTTTTTTCCCACAATGAAATATTCACTTGATAAGTTTACTTTCTATTGGGTGTTATTTTCTAAATGCAGTGTACTATTGGGATAAAGATTGAATTTCTGCATAATATACATCTTATTCATTAACTGCCTCAGTGGTCCCATGCTTGCATCAAGTGTGGGAGGTCTTGGGTTTGAACCCTTGCCAGGTCAAACTAAAGACCTGTTGAAAATTAATATTTGTTGTTTCTCCAATAAGCACACAGCATTAGGAAGTCAGAGCAAAGACTTGTCAATCTGGATTCAGAATAATATGTCTACCTGCAAATTATTATCTTTTGAAATATTACATTAAAAGCTACATAAATTGTGCACAATTCTAGTACCAGTAGTACCTGTTCTAAAATATCAAAAGTAATATTTGAAATTGGAGTTATCTCCCTTTGTTCATATTTAAACCAACTTCTGCATAAATAGCCGACAGAAAAAATAAATTAAAATGTTGTTAACAAGACTTGACGATCTATAATCTTCTTCTAAATTGCAATTACACCCCAGCACTTAAATAATATCCTTGCTTTAAAAAAAAATGTGTGTGTGCTGTTTTATCTCTCTATCCATCTGTCTGTCTAATTCTGTCCAATGAATATTTTTCTTCACATCTTTCTCAGGAACTTCATCATAAGGATTTCTGAAATTTGGTTTCAGGGTTTATATTATAAGTCAGCTATACAGTGTAATGCATTTTCAGATTGATCACTGGACACTTTCCTGTTTACAAAACACTTACATATAATAATTTTATATTTTCAGTTCTAAAAGATCTGCACATCCAGGATAAAATTATAATTTTAGGCAGTAGTTTCCTAATAGACTATAATTTCTTTGAGAGACAACAAAGAACTTGTTGCTGATTATTAAACTTTATTCATCATTTATGTAGAGCAGAGCTAAGATCTGAAGTAGAGATTTAATTGGCTGTTTCAGCAGCTTGTTCATTATATACATGATATATGCAATATTATATAAATTTATTTGTAAGTCTGAAATATTTTGTAAACTTATTCATGTGTGTTGAATTCTATACATATGATGTTGTCACTGTAGTTACCAGGATTCAATGTGATGACTTTTCCATATATAACTTTAAGCAGGTCTTGGGGAAAATAAAATTAGAACTCTTTCACCCGTATCATTTTTCAGTAACTGATGAAAGCAGGGTTATGATGCTAAAGTTGAATAAGATTTTTTCTAAAAACAACTATCTGTATAATTAATAGAGTAGTTATAAATGGGTTCAAGGGCAAGGTCAGGACTCTAGGTCAGAACAAAATATTTATTAGTTGACCACAGCAACCTGATTGCTATTTATAGAATTTGGTGTTTATGATTGATCTTTGGTACCTGTTAAGTGTTTTTAATTGCTCTGTTGCTGTCTCTTTGACTATTACACATCTGTTATTCATATATAAAGTATTATTTTTTTTTAAATTGATAAACTGTATTTTTATTTATTTTTATAAGATGTATTGTTCAATATGGCTCATCTTGTAAATATCAAGGCATAATGATACAGATGATATCACCAAATCATTGTACGTCACATCCATTTGCATACACAAAAAAACGATTGAAAAAATATTCCCTTGAATTTAACGGTTGTAGGTAATTACTCCTACGTTTCATTGAAGTAAAACATTTATGGGTCCTAAACATATAATCTTTAGTATTTCAAAACACCATTATTTTTTTTATTTGGGTTTTCTGTAGAATATTATTGGAAACTTGAGATTACATGATTACTAAAGCTTATACACAGGTAAAAAAGAAATGAAAATTTGATTGGTTAACTTCTAGTGATGATTATTTTCTTATATGCAATGAAATGTTATGTGATTTTTTTCTATAGTACTGGACAGGATGAAACTTTACTCATGCAAAGTATTTCTTTATTTGAAACAAAGATAAATTCTGCACAATTTTCTTAAAAGTGCAAATTTAACAGACTAATAGGGGTATTACACCTACAAAAAGGTAATTCCCTGAAAACTAGAGGTTTATAGAAAACTTTAATGCTTTATGTAGTTTATATTCAAGAGGTAATGATGAAATAATTAACTTTTTGCTATACATGTATTTTTATATGACCGCAAAAATTAAAAAAATTTTGGTTGTATATTGGTATCACGTCGTCGTCGTCGTCCGAAGACGGATTGTTTCCAGATAATAACTTTTGAATAAGTAAAAAGAAATCAATAAAAATTTAACACAATGTTTATAACCACAAAAGGAAGCTTGGGATTGATTTTGGGGGTTATGGTCCTAAAGGTTTAGGAATTAGGGGCCCAAAGTGGCCAAAAACAGCATTTATCTAGTTTCAGGACAAAAAGTTGTGTATTAGTATTTCAATTGTTCTGAAATTGTACCACAATGTTTAATACCAAAAGTCGAAGGTTGGGATTTATTTTAAGGGGTTATTGGGAAAACAGTCTAGGAATTAAGGGCCAAAAAGGGGCCAAAACAAGCATTTTTCTAGTTTTAAGACAATAACTTGTGTGTAACTGTATGGATCTCTCTCACATTGTACCACAAGTTTCCATATAACACAGAGAAGGCAGGGATTCAGTTTGGGGTTAACTTTCCCAAATATGTAGGAATAAGGGGCCAAAAAAGGGCCAAAAAGAAGCATTTTTCTAGTTTACAGACAAAAACTTGTGTTAAAATGTATGGATCTCTATAATTTTTTACAAGAAGATTCAATACCACTAAAGGTCTATGGTCCCAATAGTTTAGGAATTAGGGGTCATAAAGGGGGCCCAAAATAATAATTTTTGTAGTTTTCAAACAATAACTTATGTTTAAGTGTATGAATCTCTCTGATATTAAACCACAAGTTTCCATACCATGAAGGGATGGTTAGTATTGACTTTGGGGGTAATGGCTCAAAATGTTTGGGAATTAGGGGCAAAAAAGGGGAAAAACTAGGTATTTCTGGTCAATGGACAATTAAGACAATTTAAAAGCAGTGTAAGGGAGATAATTCTGAAACATTTAACACACAACATTGGGTATGTTCGGATTTACCTCCCTAACACTACTTGTATATTATGAATAAAGAAATGTCAGGTTTTTTACACATTGCAAAAAAAAGGGGGCTGGTAGTTGTTTTCATTTTTTTTTCTTCAAATTTCTCAAATTCCACAATATTTTGCAATAGATTTATAAGATCTTGACATTTGTTTTGTGTCAGAAACTCATATTATGTCAAAAATTTTATCGCAATCCAAATTCAGAGCTGTATCAAGCTTGAATGTTGTGTCCATACTTGCCCCAACTGTTCAGGGTTCGACTTCTGCTGTCGTATAAAGCTGCGCCCTGCGGAGCACCTGGTTTCACTTGGTTGAGTAATATGGTATAAGCCCACTATAAAACAGCAGATTTTATACTAAGCCTTATGTTCTGTGATATTTATTTTTTATATGGCATTAAAGTTTTACTTCTTTTTATAATATATATATTAATTTTGTTGTTGTATTTTACAGTAAAAGATCTGTATAATTATAGTGTTGAGTTGTTCTTTTATTAGTTAGCAATGTGACATGAAGATTGTTGTTGCATTATAATAATGTTCATTATTATTTCATTAATATAAAAACAATGAGAAAAACCAATACAGTATAATCGGCTTTATAAGGCCCTGACATGATAAAAATGAAACTATTCAATTGATAAACTAATAGCCTAATTTATAACAAACCAGTTTATGAAAAACAAACATGACAGACATGAATCAACAACACACTCTGAATAACTGGCTCCTGACTTTGGACATGCACATACATAATGTGGTGGTGTTAAAAATGTTTTTGAGCGCTACCTGGGACAGTGGTGTAACAACAGAACATAAGAACAAACTGTAAAATCAGTTGAAAAAGGCTTAACTCAGCAGATCAATACAAAGAAAAGAAATTAAACAACAAGAATGTGTCCATAGTAGATGGATGCCCCACTCACACTACCATTTTCTATGTCCAGTTGACTGAAATTGGGGTGAAAACTTTAATTTGGCATTAAATCATATCATATCATATCATAGGGCACAAGTGTACTAAGTCTCAAGCTGATTGGACTTCAAATTCACCAAAAACTACTTGACCAAAAACTTAAACCTGAAGCTGGCACTATGATATTTTCTAAGTTCAGTGGGACTGAAATCGGGGCCAAAACTAATTTGGCATTAAAGTTAGAAATATCGTATCATATGGAACATTTGTACTAAGTTTCAAGTTGATAGGAATTCAACTTCATCAAAAACTAGCTTGACCAAAAAGGTACTAAGTTGGGGCATAAAAACAGGATGTGGCAGGGATTGATAAGTTTACTTGGAAAAGTTTTTAATAATTTGTCACTGACTTTATAATTTTCCAGTTATACATAGATTACGCTTATTGAAATCCAAAGCATCACTACAGACATGGGCATAATGTACGAGTTGGATAATATAAACACTGTAAGATGGTGCCAGAGGAACATCACTGTCCAAAAAAGGAAAATTAACAATAGGGAAAGAAAAATCATCACTTTTGTATTGAATGTTGGTGTAGAATTTCTGTTGTTAAACTGAATTGTCTAAATCTAGGAAAATACACTAATTGCTATTAATATTTGATTTATTTAAGGTAAGTTCTTGTGGTTATATTTTGGCAATGTATTTAGAGAATTCTTGATTACTCAACAAAATAAATATCATCAAGATAAGGGTAAATGTTGTTGAATTTATCAATAAAATGGAATTTAGAAGGTCTTTACTGAGTTTTGCCATAAGCTGTAATTCATAATAGTTCAGGAACAATTCTGCTATTATAGGGGCACAATTGGTACTCATAGGAATACATACAATCTGTCAAACTTTATAAAAGGAAACTTACATAAATGTCAAGGAGAAAATATATCACTTTTTATCATCTCATCACACCTCCAGTAAGTGTATCTAGTATATATATGTTCCAGACCATATGAGTATTTGGACCGGACCGTATACGTATACTTGTACGGTCCAACTGACCATACATGTTTTGGGATCATATGGGTTAAATATAAACAAACATTTATCAAAATCTTTATTTATAGTTATACAAATTGTTATTATATCAATAAGATGGATAAAGTGAATAAGCGAACAATTGACATTAAATATTTGTTTAATTGTATAACTCAATCCTATTTTGTTACTCTGACCCAAGGTGACACTTGCTACCACAAGGAACGTCATATTTTTTTTACATTATCATGTTTTGTTCATGCATGTTCCTTTTTTGTTGTCCATTCATTTGATGTGTTATTTCATTTGATTTTGCCATTTGATTAGAAACTTTCCGTTTGGAATTCTCCTCGGAGTTCAGTATTTTTTGTGATTTTACTTTTTGCATATGCATTTTTTTTTGTAAAGTGTCTAAATATTCTAAAACAATTGTCCTCTCACATCATATTTTAAATTATTTCCGATAACTTAAATTTCAAAGAGCACACTGGGTTGCAATTAATGAATTACTGACATGCTAAATATAGGAGATTAACAGATTAAATAAGCATGATTTTTTTTAATATTCAAAATGTTGAGTGTTTATTTCAATTACTATTGAACTTTTTATATTAATTTGAAATATAAGTTATGTTGATCTGTGATATACATTTGTATCTAATAAACTTGACCAACTTCATAATATTAGCCAGACCGTACGTGTACGGTCCGACCGTATGCGTATTTTGAAAAAGTACGCATACGGTCCAAATACTGATACGGTCTGGAACATATATACCTCTCTCTTTTGAAATTTGTTATTTTTATTATGAGTGTCAGCAAATAAATTTGCAACCAGATTTATAGATATACCATTTAATTTAATAGGAAAGGTTTTGTTTGATTAGATAGTATGGAATTGTAGTGTGTCAAACAAATAAAAAGGACCATCAAAAGCACATAACTTATCTTTAACATCCAGAGAAAAATTATTAATTCTTCTAATTTCATGTTTTATTACAAACCTTAATGATTAGTCGTTTGATAGTAGTTACGGCTCATTAAAAGCACTGAAAGACTTGTAGTGGAACCCTCACTAGAGGCCAAGATAAAATTATATTTTATGGATGCTTTTGTGTAGCTAGAGGTAGCCAATGCATAGTGAGAACCTGTTCAGAAGAGGCCTGAAGCTGAGGTGTGGTAGTGACATGGTTATTTACTATATTATTGTGTGGAGGGAAGAGCATTAAATGTAGTTGAATGTACAATTTCATTCTTAAGGACTTTCTTGTAGTTCATACCTTATACCATCACCACATTTCTAGCTGCTTTGTCAGCTGGTACAAATACAAAACACTTTGCGAGTACTTGAATTTTGTTTTTAATCAAAGAAATGTCTGCCTAGCTTAGGGAGCTACCATTTGATTTTTATGGGGGGGCTAGGATGAAATTTGAAAAAAATAGGCAGGACAGGTGTTTTGAGTTAAAAAAAAAAAAGGCAGGATGAGACACTTTGCAAAAAAAAAAGGCAGGATGACAATTTAGGTAAAAAAAGTCAGGATAAACTAATAAAAAAAAGGCAGGACTGAATAGAGTGAAAAATAAAAAGGCAGGACAGAGATTACAACTAAAAAAAAAGGCAGGACACAATTTTTCATCCTATATAGCCCCCCCATAAAAATCAAATGGTAGCTCCCTTAAATGTACCAATGGTAAATGACTTGAAGATACCTTAGGGTTAGTCACAACAGTTAACAATCAGATGTTTTGTGATGCTTCAGCACCAAATATATCTAATCAACAGTTTTAAAATGAGTAACACACCAGGTGCCACTAGTTAAACACTAAAACAGGACCTGCAGAACCTTTGAACACTTCAGCTCACATCTTGTTTCTGGTGGGGTTCATGTTACAGGAACTGCTGAACCTTCTGGAACACCTGGGTGTTGGTAGGGTTCATGTTGCAGGAACTGCTGAACCTACTGGAACACCTGGGTGTTGGTAGGGTTCATGTTGCAGGAACTGCTGAACCTACTGGAACACCTGGGTGTTGGTAGGGTTCATGTTGCAGGAACTGCTGAACCTACTGGAACACCTGGGTATTGGTAGGGTTCATGTTGCAGGAACTGCTGAACCTAATGGAACACCTGGGTGTTGATAGGGTTCATGTTGCAGGAACTGCTGAACCAACTGGAACACCTGGGTGTTGGTAGGGTTCATGTTGCAGGAACTGCTGAACCTACTGGAACACCTGGGTGTTGGTAGGGTTCATGTTGCAGGAACTGCTGAACCTACTGGAACACCTGGGTGTTGGTAGGGTTCATGTTGCAGGAACTGCTGAACCTACTGGAACACCTGGGTATTGGTAGGGTTCATGTTGCAGGAACTGCTGAACCTACTGGAACACCTGAGTGTTGATAGGGTTCATGTTGCAGGAACTGCTGAACCAACTGGAACACCTGGGTGTTGGTAGGGTTCATGTTGCAGGAACTGCTGAACCTACTGGAACACCTGGGTGTTGGTAGGGTTCATGTTGCAGGAACTTTTGAACCTACTGGAACACCTGGGTGTTGGTAGGGTTCATGTTGCAGGAACTTTTGAACCTACTGGAACACCTGGGTTTTGGTAGGGTTCGTGTTGCAGGAACGTCGGAACCTTCTGGAACACCTGGATTTTGGAAGGGTTCATGTTGCAGGAACTTCTAAACCTACTGGAACATCAGGTTCATGTTGCAGTAACTGCTGAACCTACTGGAAAATCTGGGTTTGGTGGGTTCATGATGCACGAACTGCTAAACGTTCTTGAACACACGGGTTTCCAAGGGATTCATGATGCAAGATCTGCCAAACCTACTGGAAAACCTGGGTTTTGGTAGTGTTCATGTTGCAGTAACTGCTGAACTGACTGGAACACATGAACTTTTATAGGGTTCATGTTGCAGTAACTGCTGAACCTACTGGAACACATGGATTTTTATAGGGTTCATGTTGCAGTAACTGCTGAACCTAATGGAAAACCTGGGTTTTTATAGGGTTCATGTTGCAGTTACTGGTGAACCTAATGAAAAACCTTGGTTTTGGAAAAGTTAATGTTGAAGGTACTGCTGAACCTTATGGAACACCTGGGTTTTGGTAGAATTCATGTTGCAGGAACGTCGGAACCTTCTGGACCACCTGGATTTTGGTGGGGTTCATGATGCAGGAACTTCTTAACCTACTGGAATTTCGGGTTCATGATGCAGTAACTGCTGAACCTACTGGAGCATCTGGATTTTGGTAGGGTTCATGATGCAGGAACTGCTAAACGTTCTTGAACACACGGGTTTCTAATGGATTCATGATGCAGGATCTGCCAAACCTACTGGAAAACCTACTGGAAAACCTGGGTTTTGGTAGTGTTCATGTTGCAGTAACTGCTGAACTTACTGGAACACATGAATTTTTATAGAGTTCATGTTGCAGTAACTGCTGAACCTACTGGAACACATGGATTTGTATAGAGTTCATGTTGCAGTAACTGATGAACCTAATGGAAAACCTGGGTTTTGGTAGGTTTCATGTTGCAGTAACTGCTGAACCTACTGGAACACATGGATTTTATAGGGTTCATGTTGCAGTAACTGCTGAAACTAATGGAAAACCTGGGTTTTGGTAGGTTTCATGTTGCAGTAACTGCTGAACCTAATGAAAAACCTGGGTTTTGGAAAAGTTAATGTTGCAGGTACTGCTGAACCTAATGGAACACTTGGATTTTGGTGGGGTTCATGATGCAGGAACTTCTAAACCTAATCGGGTTCATGTTGCAGTAACTGCTGAACCTACTGGAGCATCTGGGTTTTGGTAGGGTTCATGATGCAGGAACTGCTAAACGTTCTTGAACACACGGG
The DNA here is from genome assembly GCF_963676685.1 of Mytilus edulis. NCBI lineage: Eukaryota > Metazoa > Mollusca > Bivalvia > Mytilida > Mytilidae > Mytilus > Mytilus edulis. The sequence goes on from NC_092348.1 coordinate 80,791,326, forward strand.
TTTCTAATGGATTCATGATGCAGGATCTGCCAAACCTACTGGAAAACCTACTGGAAAACCTGGGTTTTGGTAGTGTTCATGTTGCAGTAACTGCTGAACTTACTGGAACACATGAATTTTTATAGAGTTCATGTTGCAGTAACTGCTGAACCTACTGGAACACATGGATTTGTATAGGGTTCATGTTGCAGTAACTGATGAACCTAATGGAAAACCTGGGTTTTGGTAGGTTTCATGTTGCAGTAACTGCTGAACCTACTGGAACACATGGATTTTATAGGGTTCATGTTGCAGTAACTGCTGAAACTAATGGAAAACCTGGGTTTTGGTAGGTTTCATGTTGCAGTAACTGCTGAACCTAATGAAAAACCTGGGTTTTGGAAAAGTTAATGTTGCAGGTACTGCTGAACCTAATGGAACACTTGGATTTTGGTGGGGTTCATGATGCAGGAACTTCTAAACCTAATCGGGTTCATGTTGCAGTAAATGCTGAACCTACTGGAACATCTGGGTTTTGGTAGGGTTCATGATGCAGGAACTGCTAAACGTTCTTGAACACACGGGGTTCTAAGGAATTCATGATGCAGGATCTGCCAACCCTACTGGAAAACCTACTGGAAAACCTGGGTTTTGGTAGTGTTCATGTTGCAGTAACTGCTGAACTTACTGGAACACATGAATTTTTATAGGGTTCATGTTGCAGTAACTGCTGAACCTACTGGAACACATGGATTTGTATAGGGTTCATGTTGCAGTAACTGCTGAACCTAATGGAAAACCTGGGTTTTGGTAGGTTTCATGTTGCAGTAACTGCTGAACCTACTGGAACACATGGATTTTTATAGGGTTCATGTTGCAGTAACTGCTAAACCTAATGGAAAACCTGGGTTTTGGTAGGTTTCATGTTGCAGTAACTGCTGAACCTAATGAAAAACCTGGGTTTTGGAAAAGTTAATGTTGCAGGTACTGCTGAACCTAATGGAACACTTGGATTTTGGTGGGGTTCATGATGCAGGAACTTCTAAACCTAATCGGGTTCATGTTGCAGTAAATGCTGAACCTACTGGAACATCTGGGTTTTGGTAGGGTTCATGATGAAGAACTGCTAAACGTTCTTGACAACACGGGGTTCTAAGGAATTCATGATGCAGGATCTGCCAACCCTACTGGAAAACCTGGGCTTTGGTAGTGTTCATGTTGCAGTAACTGCTGAACCTACTGGAACACATGAATTTTTATAGGGTTCATGTTGCAGTAACTGCTGAACATAATGGAAAACATCGGTTTTGGTAGGTTTCATGTTGCAGTAACTGCTGAACCTAATGAAAAACCTTGGTTTTGGAAAAGTTAATGTTGCAGGTACTGCTGAACTTGGGTTATGGTAGGGTTCATGTTGCTGAACATTTTTGAGTACACGAGTTCACATCTGGGTTGTATTGGACTTTATGTTGGACAATCTTTAGTTTGTGCTGTTGCCAATGATACAACTCTCCAACCAACTAAATGACATAAAAGTCAACAACTATAGGTCATTGACGACCTTCATATATGGAAAAAAACTTACCATATAGCCAGCTATAATGGTCTTGATTTTGCATGCTTTTAATCTACTTGTTTATTTACATCTTTTGATATTTTCCCTATTCAAATATAGAAATTGTGGTACATAAAATCCTGTCACTAAATTCAACTGTATAAATTGAAAGGACAGATGTGATCTTACAGGGTTTATATTTCACAACTCGTTCACTATGCCTGTGTCTGTAGTGACGTTTTAGATTTTAACTTATGTATAATCTATGTATTAATGTCAGGGATTTTGTTACCACAAATTACTTTACTAAATTTTTCCATATATAAAGATGTAGTCTTGAAATTTGGTTGTACCCTTAGAAAACTTATTTCAACTGGGATAGCACATCCTAATTTTTAAGATGTTGTTTTGGGTGCCTTGAAATTTATAAATGATCCTGGTAAACTTCTTGATCCTTTAAATAACTTAAATAAAATCAAAAGCAAACCTGTATCGTAGCATTGCACAAGGTCATGTTTTTCTATGACAGTTTATAATGTCTTTCACTAAATCCGTTGGATGTTGTATGTTTACTGATTGATAATTTTAATAGCCTTATATGCATGATTTTTTTCAGATCAGTATTTATTCGTATAAAAAGGTCTTTTTGTGGTTGTGATGTACCAGTACCCAGTCATGTCCACTCTGTGTTTTTGTTAGATGTACTTCTATTTGTATCCATCTGATAATTTAAGCCTTTTTCAACTGATTTTTATAGTTCATTCTTGTCCGTGGTTAGAGGGGGAGGGTTGTTTCAGGCCAATATGTTTAACCCAACCACATTCTGTATGTATGTGCCTTTCCCAAGTTAGGAGTCTGTAATTAAGTTGTAGTCGTTTGTTGCTGTAAAATGTATACCGGTAACATATTTGTTATTTGTTCATTTTTTGTACATTTATTAGGCCATTAATTTTTATACGACCGCAAAAATTTTAATTTTTCGTCGTATATTGCTATCACGTTGGCGTCGTCGTCTAGCGTCGTCGTCGTCCGAATACTTTTAGTTTTCGCACTCTAACTTTAGTAAAAGTGAATAGAAATCTATGAAATTTTAACACAAGGTTTATGACCACAAAAGGAAGGTTGGGATTGATTTTGGGAGTTTTGGTCCCAACATTTTAGGAATTAAGGGCCAAAAAGGGCCCAAATAAGCATTTTCTTGGTTTTCGCACTATAACTTTAGTTTAAGTAAATTGAAATCTATGAAATTTTGACACAAGGTTTATGACCACAAAAGGAAGGTTGGGATTGATTTTGGGAGTTTTGGTTCCAACAGTTTAGGAATAAGGGCCCAAAAAAGGGCCCAAATAAGCATTATTCTTGGTTTTCGTAAAATACTTTAGTATAAGTAAATAGAAATCAATGAAATTTAAACACAAGGTTTATGAACACAAAAGGAAGGTTGGGATTGATTTTGGGAGTTTTGGTCCCAACTGTTTAGGAATTAGGGGCCAAAAAGGGGCCCAAATAAGCATTATTCTTGGTTTTCGCACCATAACTTTAGTACTAGTAAATAGAAATCTATGAAATTTAAACACAAGGTTTATGACCATAAAAGGAAGGTTGGGTTTGATTTTGGGAGGTTTGGTCCCAACAGTTTAGGAATAAGGGGCCCAAAGGGTCCAAAATTGAACTTTGTTTGATTTCATCAAAAATTGAATAATTGGGGTTCTTTGATATGCCGAATCTAACTGTGTATGTAGATTCTTAATTTTTGGTCCCGTTTTCAAATTGGTCTACATTAAGGTCCAAAGGGTCCAAAATTAAACTTAGTTTGATTTTAACAAAAATTGACTCCTTGGGGTTCTTTGATATGCTGAATCTAAAAATGTAGCAGTTTTCAAGTTGGTCCAAATCGGGGTCCAAAATTAAACTTTGTTTGATTTCATCAAAAATTGAATAATTGGGGTTCTTTGATATGCCAAATCTAACTGTGTATGTAGATTCTTAATTTTTGGTCCCGTTTTCAAATTGGTCTACATTAAAGTCCAAAGGGTCCAAAATTAAACTAAGTTTGATTTTAACAAAAATTGAATTCTTGGGCTTTTTTGATATGCTGAATCTAAACATATACTTAGATTTTTGATTATGGGCCCAGTTTTCAAGTTGGTTCAAATCAGGATCCAAAATTATTATATCAAGTATTGTGCAATAGCAAGAAATTTTCAATTGCACAGTATTCAGCAATAGCAAGAAATCTTCAATTGCACAGTATTGTGCAATAGCAAGCAATTTTTAATTGCACAGTATTGCACAATAGCAAGAAATCTTCAATTGCACAGTATTGTGCAATAGCAAATATTTTCAATTGCACAGTATTGCGCAATAGCAAGAAATATCTAATTGCACAATATTGTGCAATAGCAAGAAATTTTCAATTGATTGGAGTTATCTTTCTTTGTCCAGAATAGTAGTTGAATCAACTTAAATCATTGTTTTATACAATATACAATGTATATTCACTTTTACTACCAACTGATAAATTAAAACAATCTTTACCATTCAGTGATAACAAGCACTTTATTTTACATTTTAATATTTTATGATGTATTTAAATGAGTAGTTATTGTTGCAAACTCCATTAGGAATTTGAATTGAGATCAGTTTTGGAAAAAGGGAAAGGGGGATGTGAAAAAAAAAATGGGGGGGGGGGGGTAAATTTTTCTCATTTCAGATTTCATAAATAAAAAGAAAATTTCTTCAAACATTTTTTTGAGAGGATTTATATTCAACAGCATAGTGAATTGCTCAAAGGCAAAAAAAATATTTTAAGTTCATTAGACCACATTCATTCTGTGTCAGAAACCTATGCTGTGTCAACTATTTAATCACAATCCAAATTTAGAGCTGAATCCAGCTTAAATGTTGTGTCCATACTTGCCCCAACTGTTCAGGGTTCAACCTCTGCGGTCGTATATAGCTGTGCCCTGCGGAGCATCTGGTTTTATTTGTTTTACATCTGTCATTTCGAGGCCTTTTAAAGCTGACTATGTGCATGGTATGTGCTTTGCATATTGTTGAAGGCCATACGATGACCTATGATTGCTAATTTCTGTGTCATTTGGTCTCTCTTGTGAAGAATTATCTCATTGGCAATCATACCACATTATCTTTTTTTATATTAGACCTCATTTCATTCATCATTGATCAAGGTTAAAGTTATCATATAAGGTCTGTTTCTTAGATAATGATTAATAAAGTGCAAATGATTGTCTGCCAGGTTTCATATGACCTTGATCTCCTTGTCATAGTTCATTGGTCAAAGTTAATTTTTCCAGGTGAAGTTTGTTTCTTAGAAGCTATAGGTCAACACCGTCAACTAAATGATTGTAAGGTGTACATGTCCTTTTGACAGGGTTCCTGTGAACTTGAACTCATTTGGATCACTATATGTTAATTTTATGTATATGTGCATGTGTCGGAAACCCTTATATTACAAGCTCTAGTAAAGCAGGAAAGACATTCATTGTGGGCACTCTTGTTTTTTACATTGGAATTTTAAAAAGTACATTTTCAGTCAGAAATGAAGGAAAACAGATGTTTTATTTCCTGTGATTTCATGTCTGTAAACAAAGACAGAATAATTGAGTATACTATGTATATAAAATGAAGACATGTTTTTCACTGAGTATATGGCATTGATGCAGTACTTGAAGGCGGTCTACAATTACTGATTGTGTTATAGTTCATTGGTATATCAGTTCTATTCTGTTCTATAAAGTTGTAAAATTGATGTTCATTATTTCCTCCATACCAAGGTACACCTCGACCAGGCTGACCTTCCGTATTATAAACCGGCGCTGAATTTTGAAAGTTATGTATGTTTGGCATATTACAATTATTGTTAGGTAAATTGTTCATAGTTGTGTCAGATATCACATTTTTCCTAATATATGGTTGGATAGGTGTCGCTGTAGCCTGAAAAGAATGGTGATTATTTTGTAGACCAGAATTTGACTGTCTCTCCATTCCATTGTTTGTATTTTGGTAAGTGTGGTGATGAAGTTGTAATTCATAATTTGACTGTCTCTCCATTTCATTGTGTGTGACTGTTTCACAAACTCGTTTCTTTTTAACATATGGTCTAATGTTTACTGGCAGTTCAGTTTTATTAATAGTTTTCTCCTCGCTAACATCATATTTGTTGTGTACATCACCTGCTGTGTTTGACATACCTAATTCTTTCCTAAAGAATATCCTGAAAGCAAATAACATGAATAAGGTAAAGTAAAGTTTCATCAATATTTTACAACTAAAATTAAGTCCAAAAAGATGAAGCATTTACATTTTTTTCTGTTTACTATATGGTATGATCTTTTTATATGGTTTTAATCAGTTATATTGTCTTTCACAAAACTATTTTTAGACAGACTAAAATTCACAAAGATTTTCGATTTTTTTTTTTACATGTAACCATATATCCAAGGTCTGTTGCAATGGCTTTCTTAGTTTTTGAGATTACATAAGCATACAGATAAAGGCAGAAATGACTAATTCAGTAAGGCCATGTTTTGGGAAACCTACAAAATCACTTGCATGAAAAATAAAATTTTATGCTTTATAGAAAAACCTTTTAAGTTGGTTGAATTCTGTCCAACTGTTTAGAAAGAGATATGGATTAACAAATAGTGGCACAGATAACAATGATAGATGAACAGAAATTATTCCTGTGGAACAGCAGCTTATCAGGAAACATCAGAAAACTTATGATAGATAGATGTTTAACATGTCTTAAGCTATATTGAATGGAAGATATAAAACCAAGATTTCCAAATGGTGAAGTTGAAACCATCCCTTCATAAATTTTACGGACGCCATCATGAGTTGGTTGACTGTTATGGAATATATCCGTTTCACAGATGATATTCGATATGTTCCTTATGTTGTAACTATACAACATTGTTCCTTTTCACGAGTGTGACCTACCAAATAATACTATTTACCAGGTTTGTAATAACATGAGCAACACAACAGGTGTCACATGTGGAGCAGGATCTGCTTACCCTTCTGAAGCACCTGAGATTACTCCTACTTTTTGGTGGGGTCTGTGTTGCTAGTCTTTAGTTTTCTATGTTGTGTCTTGTGTACTATTGTATTGACAGTTTGTTTTTGATCTTTGAGTTTGAATGTCCCTCTTTTGTCTCTCTTTTGAAACCCGTAAATAAGAAAAATAACCTACTCAGATTGCTGTCTCCTCCCTGTATTCCATACTCTCCCGAACGATGGTAACCACTGTGATGACAGGGAACCAGATCGGTCAAATTTGGCACCTACTCTACCCTCTGGTAATTTTCTGGATTTCTCTTTTTCTACTGCAAATTAAAACATTGAAACAATTAACTAGTAAGCTACCATAACTGTATCATGAGTAAGAACATACACCGTTACTAATCATTGAACCTTTACCCGGTAAATAATTCACAGGTTTAAAACTTTATAACAAGAATATTAAAGTTTATTTTTGTTGCTAATCAACTCTCTCTTTTAACAAATCTTACATAAAATATCTGAGGTGTCCATAGGACCATTATCATTTATAATACTTATAATATTAGTTATAATCCATATGGAAGGATTATTATCATTTATAATACTTGCAATGTTTATTATAATCCTCTATGGTAGGACCAATTTCACTTCTGTTATGTGTGTCTCCCTCTCCTTGAAGCCATGGTGGTAGAGCATCTGTATGAACATTGTCTTTAGCTGCCCCTAAATTCTGTCATTGTTAAAAGAAATATCAAAATTACACACTGACAATGTTAACCTGCACATCTGCTTGAGGCCTTTACTTTAAATTTATATGTTCCTATTTTATCAACTTATAATTCTGCTTAATGTTTCATAAAGACAAATCTGAGGAAAAATAAATCTTGGCAGTGCATTGCTTGAAATTCATTTCCTGATCAGGCATTTATTTAATAAAAAAAACATCAGAATTACAGACTTATTATTATGTTAAAAAATTGTGTCAAGGGAGATAACTTAAGTGAGTACAATTCAGGGAAAGATAATCAAAGGATGAATTCTACAAATCAACTAGTTATATAGCTTTATTCATTTTTCTTGCTTAGAAATACAGTTATCTATATTTCTATTACAATGTGAGTATTTATATATATATCAATCTCTTTGTATATAAATATCTAACGACAATTTACAAATAAAATGATTAGCTGTTGAAAAAATTGTAAGGTGTCTGTGAGATTATCTCCAAATCGATTTATTGTTATTGATATAACATTTAAAAAAGATACAAATCTAGTGGCATCAGTGACAGACATATAGATTCAATCACTGCAAGAAATGTGTAATGTCTCCACTCAAGACAGTTAAATTTGCCAAGTTTGTTTAAATAATTAGAATTTAACTATTGAGAGAGGAGAAGTATTTTAAAACATGAATTCCTTTACAAAGACTTGCAGAAAGTTGTGTTGTATAAACATCGTATGTGACGTCATCAGATATGGTCACCTTTTTTCATGAGGTCATAACAGAAAATTCAGAAGAAACCAAGAAAATTTGATGTCATAATTAAATTTCAACAAATCATTTGACAAGAACAGATATTTCACTAGTAACAATATAAGAGAATAAATTTTTCACAATAGGTTGGGAAATGTAAAAATAGTGAAACAATTTCAGAAAATGTAACCTACCATAAATATCCTTCTTTTAGAATGATGTTTATTGACTTTCTTCAAAAATATGTTCTGTCATTTATGATTCAGTAATTGTAATTTTCTATTTTATTCTACACAAAACTATGTTTGTATTTGTTACCTTTATCTTTCATAAAACCTCAAAATTTTAATAACTAAAATAAAATTGAGAATGGAAATGGGGAATGTGTCAAAGCGACAACAACCATAGAGCAGACAACAGCTGAAGGCCACCAATGGGTCTTCAATGTAGCGAGAAACTCCTGTACCCGTAGGTATTTTTGTGATTTTACTGTCCATATATAAAAAGTGAAATCACAAAAATACTAAACTCTGAGGAAAATTCAACGGAAAGTACCTAATCAAAATTTCAAACACATGAAACGAATGGAAAACAACTGTCATATTCCTGACTTGATACAGACATTTTTGTATGTAAAACAAGAATGTGTCCACAGTACACAGATGCCCCACTCGCACTATCATTTTCTATGTTTAGTGGACCGTGAAATTGGAATAAATTCTCTAATTTGACATTAAAATTAGAATGATCTTATCAAAGGGAACATGTATACTAAGTTTCAAGTTGATTGGACTTTTACTTTATCAAAAACTACCTTGATCAAAAACTTTAACCTGAAATTTGCTCTATCATTTTCTATGTTCAGTGAACCGTAAAATTGGGGTCAAAACTATAATTTGGCATTTAAATTAGAAAGATCATATCATAGGGCACATGTATACTAAGTTTCAAGTTGATTGGACTTCAACTTCATCAAAAACTACCTTGACCAAAAACTTTAACCTGAAATTTGCAGTATCATTTTCTATGTTCAGTGAACCGTAAAATTGGGGTCAAAACTATAATTTGGCATTTAAATTAGAAAGATCATATCATAGGGCACATGTATACTAAGTTTCAAGTTGATTGGACTTCCACTTCATCAAAAACTACCTTGACCAAAAACTTTAACCTGAAGCGGGACAGACGGACGAACGAACGAACAGACGGACGGACGAACGGACGCACAGACCAGAAAACATAATGCCCCTCTACTATCGTAGGTGGGGCATAAAAATGGATTTAACCTGGTTTTATAGCTAGCTAAACCGCTCACTTGTATGACAGTCTGATATTGATTTTAACAATATACTCACTTGAGTTCCAATAAAAGTCAATCCTTCACCATGTGCTGATAAAGTTGCTTTTCTCTGGACATTCGGAACACTTCTGGGTTCATTACTTCTAGAGCTTGTTTTATTGTTTCTGTCTAACTGTGGCTATTTTAAATTCAGGAAAATGTAACGTCACCAGCAAAGATATGTTCTTTTAATTCACAAAATAAGTCTTTTGTGAATTAATATACATATTTATGTGATTAATAGCCTTATTTCAAGTTTAATGCTTCATTAACATTTTAACCAAATCAATAGTTACCTTTTAAAAGTTAAGTTTGTGCAGTGGAACGACTAATGCCAAGAAAATAGTAAATGATAAAATAAATTACTTCATAATGCTTTGAGAGTAATTGCTAAAATATTTGATTAGAAAAGGTAAGGTACATTTCCTAAATATGTGTATTCTGTTTTTGGCAGGAATGGATTTAAACAAAACTTTAACAGCATGAAAGATGTTATACTGAGATTAAACTTCAAACAAGGCTTACAAACTCTTACATAAATTGATGTTTAAAGAAAATTACTAGATATAAAACTAAAAACAATTGTGTACATACTACAAAGATTATATTGCTAGACTTAACAAATTACCCAGTACATGCACTAATTCTAGCTATATATACTTTGTGGAAAGTACAATTTTTTTGTAAATAAATCAAGAATATTTCATAAGTATTTGTATTTCTTAATAACAAACATGACAAATGTAATAAAAAAAAATCTTTAACATTAGATGGTCCATGAAATACAATAAAACTGCTTAAATTATGTACACAAAGCTCTTACAGCAAGCACTGCAGTTGTAGACATTTTAGTATGCAAACTTGTCATTGAAACAAGACCAATTTTAAAATCATCATTTTATGTATTGTTGACAATTAAATCAAGCATCTACTGGTATTTTTTTCTCTAAATAACTATAAGAAAACAAATATGGACTCCTCTGTGTGAATGTTTTATTATATTTTTCTCACATAATGATTTTTTTAATCATTTCAACTGCTAAACCATTTTGAATCATGTAATTATAACCACTTGAGGACAATAATTCTAACAAGTGAATCTGTGATCTACTACTCACTAATGATACCCCCTCCCTGCTAAAAGTATAATGTTAACAGGAAGTTGTTGAGTGGTGAATCTGAATATGCATCACACTGTATAACTGACTCAAATAAATCCAGAAATTAAATATCAGAAATATTATATTTCCTGAGAAAGATGGGACGAGAAATTATTCATGAGACGACCAGACGAACTGACGGATGGACATACAGATGTAAAACAGTATACCCCTACTTTTTTAAACCAGGGTAAAATAATGCTCTCAAACATGGTACTCTTTACAGAAATCATCAGCTATAACATATATTTATCATAAACCAAACCAATTATTTTTACAAAATGGATACAGGCTAGAGAGATGACAGACCTCAGACATGAATTCATGGCACATCATTTTTCTTCTGGTTTCTTCCTCTTCTATGTGTTTAGAATCCTAAATAGAAAATTAGTATTTGAAATCATTGACATAAAGATGAGATGAAATCAATGCATAATTTAAATGAATTTTTACTTAATATTTTTAAGAAAGCTGCATTGAAAAGGCAACTATTTTTTATTAAAAATTTCCACAAATATTTACTGTTAAAAACATAAATCAAATTAGGTGAAGGGAGTTGAGTTATGTGGCTGTCTTCCTATCAAGATAATAAAACTTGTCGCATAAATCAAATCCAATCTCTGGTCAAAATACACATAGCTGCTCAGGGTACAATACTATTTTAATGTGATCTAGATCTTTTTCCTACATGCTAACTTAATACTATACCATTTTAAGAGTTTTTCTTTTTCTTTCTTCATACTTTCTTAACTTCAAAACTGTAGCTTCTTTAAATCTGGAAGAAAAATAATGCACAACTTATCTTTAAAACAAAATCTTATACAAAGTCATATTGTTCCAAAGCTTTGGTTCCTAAGATTGTCTGGCTTCTGATGTTATATTGTTTTGGTTTGCCTTTTGAAATTAACATAAAACAAATATGTAGTTAATACATGATATATATCAGTCGCTTAACAATAATCAAAACAACAAACCCTTTACTTAAGGGGGCTTAAGGATTTCGCTATATTTTTCTATAAATGAACTTTATCTTCTACTTAATAGAAAAATGAAATAAAAAAATGGGGTCACCGTTCATTTACGCTCACAATCTGCCTTCAAAAGAAGCATACATTTTTGTTAATGTCCTTTTTTTCTGTTGAACTAATAGGACAAATAACGGTAACATCGAAATAAAAAAAGAACTAAATTACAGAAACGCTAAAATTTTACAATTATTTAGTTTATGTACAGCTTATTCGAAAACAACAATAAAAAATTTAGGTCACCAATGAGTCAAAAAAGAAATTTCAATTTTGATGCCAAAAAATGGCTTTTTAGCACCAAAGGGAGATAATTTGGAGCATTTCAATGATATCTACATCTTAAAAGTCACCTGGGGCCAACACGAATGGATTTTTTGGAATGATTTTTGTACCATATGATATAATAACAACTACTCAAGGTAATAAATTTGTAATGAAAAATAAACGTTTAATTTTTTTCTGAAAATCTTATACCTGTGAGCCTCCTTAAACATGTTAAAGAGAATTTAACATTGCGTAAATATTTCACATTATGGTATAAGATTCAGAAAAAAGTAACCTTTTTACAACAAGCAAGTTTATGTTAACTCTAGAATGACAAAAAGGAACATTGTCAACACAGAAAAGGGTAGCTCAAAGTTAAATAAATGGGGAATGTGTCCATGAGACATAGATGATGCCCCCATTTGTACATAACTTTATTATGGTACATAACTTTTTAATGGTACATAACTTTATAAAGGGACATAACTCAGGAACTGTGAAAGTGACGCTACCCAAATTTGTACTTGATCTATGTTTTGTGATAATTAGCATTTTTTATAAGTTTCATAACATTTGGTAAATGCAAATTAAGTTAGGGAACAGAAACAAACATTTCAACAATTTTCCTTTTGTGAAGGGGCAGAACTTTTAAACGTTAAATGTGACGCCACCAAAATTCAAACTAGATCTATGTTTTTCTGGTAATTAGCATTGTGTACAAGTTTCATTACATTTGGTTGAGGCAAACTAAAGTTGGAAAACGTAAATGAAAAATCTAGCATTTTTTTCCATTTATAAAGAGGCATAACTCCAGAATGGTAAAAGTGATGCAACCAAAACCCAAACTTGATCTGTGTATTGTGGTGATAACTTATAAGTGTATAAGTTTCAAAATATTTTGTTGTGGCAAACTTAAGTTAGATAACTTAAACCAATGTTGGGACATACAGACTTACACAGGGACAAGGCTAAAAATTAATGCCCCTCTGCTAAGGCGGCGGCATAAAAACATTTATCATCAATCCTTACTTTGTATACAAATTTCATGACATCTAAATAAATAAAATATATGCTGTGTGCATGTGAAAAACAATGCTCATCATGACAATAATCTAATTTATTTGTGTTTTTTTTTAATTTTACTAAACTTCATTATTAGTTATTTTCATATAATTGGTATCTTCTGCTTACTTTATCAAAGCATCTTGTGACATTAAAAACTGTGCAGCTTGTTGCTTCTCTTCATCTAATCTATGTTGCCGTAGAAACATGTAAACAGATGTTCTGTGGGTATCTCTGTAACAAAACAAATAATCAATTTCAATTATAAATTTACATATAATGTATATATTTTTGACAAATTTGAGAACATATATTTATTTAAGTATATACATAACAACAATGAATTCTTATCGATATTTAATAGAAATAGTAGATTTTTTACTAACACAAATGCATGTTGAAAGCAGTACAGTGATCTATAGTTTAGTTAATTTCTGTGTTATCTGGTTACTTGTGGAAAGTCATCTTATTGAAAATAATACCCCTTTTTCTAATTTTTATATTGTCGTGAAATCATAACTCCAATGAATCCCATTTCAAAGTATGAAAATAACAGGAAAAGGGTGTCTGAAATATTTGAAAAGTGCATACACGTTGCAATGATCATAGTTCGGCTGCTTAACAAATCTAAAGTCAATATGTTCTATAGAAATGTGTAATGAAAATATTTTTTAGTTATTTCTGAGATAACTGTAAGGAAAGTTTTGTTGGACAGACAGGTAATAAGCCTTAGTATAATATTGCAATATAGCCCCAATTCCTAGTGTTAATAATTTATGAAGAAATAATAGAGAAGAAGTTTTTATTATTTTATTACTGGTATACAAGTACATGTAAATAACTATATAAAGTGTACCATGTAGAACAACCTTGAACTTACAGTGTAATGTGTTCCAACAATCCTCCAAATTTAACTATACACGTATCTAACTGAAGATGCTTGTCAAATTCATCCACACAAAAATAACACCAAAACTTTGCTCCAATCTCAAAACCAGTTTCTTGTAGATCTGGACGGTCTAATGTAGATTTAGCAGATTTCACCTGAAATAGGTTAATAAAATGTTAATAAAATTGAGAATGGAAATGGAAATAAGGAATGTGTCAAGAGACAACACGACAAAAGAACAGAAAACAACTGAAGGCCACCGGTGGGTCTTCAACACAATCAAGAAAATTCTGCACCTGGATGCGGCTTCAGCTGGCCCCTTAATAACTGAATTAACATGATAAAATTACATACATGGATAACTGGATTTTGTACAATTTATTATTGTATGAAATATTCAATTATGTACGTATCTTTTATGCAAGTTCCTTGTAGAACAATACGGCAGACACAATTATTCAAAGGGTAGACAACTCTACTTAATTGCAATGCTCTGCATACTGTTGAGTTAGTGTAGATCAGCGCTTTTAGCTAGGCGGTTACTTTCTGATGGGATCTACAGGCCAACAGCATATATTCATGGACCAAACAATATTCCACACATGTTATAAATTACCAAATCACCAAAACTAAACTGAAAGTACAAAGAATTCCTATACCACCCAACCTGCATCTGTAAATGATAGCAGAAGCAACATACTAGGATTAATCCACTATTTAATATACAGTCTACATAAGAAAATGCCTGTACCAAGTCAGGAATATGACATTTGTTATCTATTTGTTTGATGTGTTTGAGCTTTTGATTTTGCCATTTGATCAGGGATTCATGTTTGAATTTTCCTTGCACTCCTGTATTTTTATGATTTTACTTTTCATTCTTTTTGCTTATTCGACAACTTGGCATACCAGGGTATCCACTTCATTGACTCTACCGAAAGAATTCACACAGGGTTAAGTTCACCAGATACATTTATTTATACAACATAGAGTTTTCTCAATGTGTTGAAGACCAATTGGTGGTTTGGGATGTTTTGTGCTCTTTTGTCAGATTATTGTCTCTTTGACACATTTCCAGTTTCGATTCTCAATTTTTTCCCTGGTTAGGCAGCAACCATTTGATTTTCTGGGGGAGGGGGGCTATGGTTTTTTTCCCCAGATAAACTTTTTTTTTTTTCCTTCGGCGACAAGTCGAAAACAATTTTTTTCTTTTAATTTTAGCATAACATATAGTGACAGCTGAGGGTGAAACAAACAAATTTTTTTCTCAGGGTCAAAAACAAATTATTTTTTTCTCCAAACACTGGAAACAAACTTTTTTTTCCAAAAAAAAACATAGACCCCCCCCGAAAATCAAATGGTTGCTGCCTTATACCAATCAATATTAACTTCTCAGGTTCTTAAAATTTAGTTGTTATAGGTCATTGTGGGGGTTATTATTTAACATGATTAATTCAGGTTTTAATGACATAACACGTTTTAGTTGGCTAGTCTATAAATTATGACTACATATATGATTGATTAAATAAAGCAGAATTTGCAACGTAAGATCCTGTTAACATTTTCTAAAGATCAATCCTAAGAAGACCAAATTGATCTTAAGTGTAATGTACATTGTAAATGGAAAAGATGATTTTATACAGATCAATCTTTCTTTAAAGTGAATGTTATATCTAGATATATTAAAATAAAACCGTGCATGTTCAGTGGCAAAAACACACGTTTAAAACCAAGGTTTTGGATGAGAACAGTATACAGTCAAACCTCGTTGTGTCGAACTCGGTTGTGTTGAAAACTCGGATGAGTCGAAGTAATTTCTCGGTCCCGCCCCCGGCATAATTCCTGTTTGATCAATGCATTTTAACCTCTGATGAGTCGAACTCGGATGATTCGAATTCTCGGTTAAGTCGAGGTAATTCTTAAGTCCCGTCGATGTAAAATTGATGTAAATTGACCCTGATGTCTCGAAGTTCAAAATTTTTAAAAAATCGAAAGAAATAAAAACTGTAAAAATAAAATTCATAACGGATGTTTTTCTTGTTTAACCTATTCATTTCCATAAGTGATTAAAGCTGTGTAAACATATATGTTTGTAAAACAGTTAAAATGACATGTTTATGATGACCGCTAATCAACACTTTTGTTGATCGTCCAAGCGGAACTTAAATGTGCTGAACCTATTTCACTTGGTATAAAAACGAAACGAATTTTAATGACCCAAGCTGAGATTAAATTAACAATTAGAATAAGAACAATAATTAAAAGGATTAAAATATCTTATTAATTATTATGAGTCCGTCTTTTTAATCTATGAACACTGTTCTCATTCTTTATGGATTAGTTATGAAAATATTTTCGCGAGTGATTCCATAATTTATAGTAGCTGACTTTTGTAAATATTTGTGTATTGATTTTATTTGTGACTGTTGTGGTTGAATCTTTAAAAATACGGAACATAAATAAACAATTACATATTATCATATCGAAAAAAGCACAATGATCAATAAACATGCATCTAGTTTACAGAAATCACATATTGGTATTTCATACATTTCAAATATATGACGTCACACTCGACCTCGGATGAGTCGAACCTCGGATGAGTCGAATATTTTCGTCTGGTCCCTTCGACTTCGACACAACGAGGTTCGACTGTATATACAATGTATATATATGGATTCTGCCAGTGTTTTTATAATTCTATATTGAAACTTTAATTTCTATTTCTTTGCTCATGTTGCTGCAAATCCTCATCTTCAAATACAATCATGCCATTGACCTTTAATTTTAAAGTGATAGTCCTCTCATATTTCTTTGTTTATCATGTTTATTGACAGGTGACAGGCAAACCAAAAAGATAATCAATGGCGGATCAAATAGAAAAAAACAATAGATCAAAGGAAAATGCCGCCAAAAAGCAACAACGTGCATGAGTCTCAGGATTAATGCGTGAGACTTGGCAGCCCTGAATGACCCAACTATTTAGCCCATGATTTTGCAGTGTGAATGTCCATGTGAAATGCACATCTTATTCCATTTTATTTTCATGATTTTCAAGATTATTTGTTTACAAAATTTAGTTATCAGGTCAGACTGTTTAAACTTTCTTAATTTTGCAGCAAAAAGGCACTAGCGCCGTAGCGGTGACAAGATTATATATCATTTGTATATGTCAATCTCATACGAATTAGCGTGTAGAATTGACATATACAAACATAAACTTGCTACTTACATGTTATAAGATCCATTCAATATTGTGTACAAATGCAAAAAAAAATGATGTTTATACCTTGTTAGAACTAAATCATATTATATACCAGCAAACAATATAAAATGGGACTAAGAGTTCTAAAATTCTTATTCATCAAATAAAAATGTCTTCAACTGTTGAAATGACAACCTTTTCCGAAAACTTTTGAAGAATTCTCATAATTATAGATTGGTGCTTTTTTGAGTAGACATGTTTCTTCTTCTGTTTGTGGCTTATTTTGCAAAAAGAACAATATTGAAATTGATCTCTCAAATCCATTTTGGAGATCTGAAGAGAACAAGCTAAAAACCAGACGGGTCCGATTTTGTCTTTGATAACCTTTATTCAGCTTCCAATAAATATTAATCGTTATATTTTTATTCAGATAATAGGCCTATAGTTTTTTTCTAATAAATGACTATATGTTTTACTCGATGGCCTGCTTTTTGATGAAAATAGTATTTTTTCTCATTTCGGAAAAGTTTTACTTAATTTATAAAAGTATACTTCCGGTTGGAATAAATGAAAAAGAAAAAAATATTGGTAAACAACATATTTTGATTTATAATTATTTACATTGCAGGAAAACTGTCATATATATTGTCGTTTATTTAGTTGAATTCCTTAAAATTTCTTGTCAAACAATGCATTTCCAAATTAAACAGTAAAATATATATCTTTTTCAATTCTTGACAAGAAGTGGGACCAAAATTATATATATTGATTAACATTATCCAAGTATATCTCTTGTATTTTCATTGGCTAATGCTACTCTTTAAAAACCACTAGGTGTGTTTCTTTACTGACCAAGCATGGGCTGAAAAGCCAGTCAAGGTCGTTAAACACTTCCATCGTCGTGTATCTTCACAATTCAGTCATGTCTCAGTCATTACAACTGAAAGGAAGTGCTGGCTCAGCTCCACTTTAATTGCTATCTACAATGTTGGTTTTCTAATAGATAGAACAATGACGAACTACTCTAGATCACAGAAATTAATCCAACGCTGTACAGTATGTTTATAAATTTGTTGTTTTGTGTTAATACCTGTGTTATGATATGGTCCTTAATCATGTTAATACTCATAAAAATGAGGGACATTTAATGCAGACTTAGGACAGAGGGTCTGTATTGTAGGTTTTGGATAATGTACCACCATTTTACTGACTTACAACTTTGGTCCTGATAAAGTTTCCTGTCATTGTTATTATTATGTCCGAGACTCATTGACCAGTACTTCATCATCGTGGTTAGCAGTCCAACCTGGCCCTGAAAGCTTCTGTTGTGAAGGCAGTAAATTAAACAACACCAAAAAAGTTAAAATACCAAAAAGATCTTATCAAAACCAGAATGCGTATGGCAGCCATCTTTTCCAACTTTCCATCGTCAGGCATGAAAATATTTAAACGCTCACCAAATGCCTTCAGGCACTGAGCTGACCATGCGAGGGCCCCTAAAAACTGATATAGATCTGTAATTAAAGCTAATTCACTAACAATTTTCTCCTGTTATGCCAATTTATGATTATAAACGGTACTGTTGCCACCGTCAATTCAAAATTGACATCGGCAACTCCAACTACAGTCATGACAATACTGATATTCAGGATGCTTACCGAATAGAAATATTATGTTAGAGCTAGAAAAATTGTATAAATTTGAAATAAAATAAAATCTGTGAAACTTCATGAATGTGATTAGCACAGAAACGTCATTGATTTAAGTGAGGTAATTATAATCATGCTAATCATGCTAATGTAGACTTAAAACTGAAGGTTATTACGTTACTTCTGAGATTACCAAATAAATTGCTTTTGAATTGTATTTTTGATAATATATTTCTTTTTGTGCTTGAACAGTTGATTAATTATCAAATGATTATGTTTGTTTATTATTTATAATTACTGTGAATTGGTATTTATAATTATGTACATGATGTATAAACATGATAAAGCTAATTTGGTATTATTGGTTTAAACTGTATTAAAGAAACATTGATTCAAAGCAATAACTGTAGGAAACACTTGCCCTGGAATATAGTTTTAAATGGAAGCTTTATATGCAGGCAATGCTTTGATTTCTCAAAAGAATATGGACCATAATTTGCTATTGGGCTTGTTTCCTATAACGATAGAAAAGTGATAAAAATGTGTATTACTGTAAGAAAAGTTGTAACTACATCTAAAGATGCCTTTATTTTTATCAACATACAAGTGTAAGCTACTCTTCCCTAGAAAAAAAATTGAAATTAACAAATTTCAAAGATTATACGACCGTATTTTTGTGTCGTTTCTCGCGTTACTATTCGCTTCCGAAGTGCATAACGCTGACTGATTTATACATAATCGTCACCGGCAAATTCGTAACTTTTGCTTTCAAATAATAAAGAACATCGACCAATAAGAATAGTCAGAAGAAAATGCCGAGAACTATAAGTATTTCTGTAGCAGGTGTAAGAACAGCAGCGTTACTTTGGTTTCCTATTTCGTAACGCAAATTTTAGATGATGTAATCTGCTTTGTTGTAATAGAATTTTTTATAACAATATGCAAATATGAACTCTCGCGAGATGTTCAAACAGGTTAATCAGAGATGATTTACATTCTAGTTTTGCTCTTCGTAATAATTAAGTTAGAAAATGACGTTATCGTTATGCGTTACATTTCACACGAAACAGAAGTCCAGTTATTTCCTTTTTTTATTAAAATTGTTTTTGTCGTTAAGTTCTAATCATTTCCGGTCATACGTGAAACATGTGACTAACATATGTGATTACACCCTTAAGGCCATATATATGAAATACTAGGTCTGAACATTGTTTTTGTTTCCAACGGGATGTTAGCAAACATAATCTGTAGACTTGTTTCGTCTTGTTTAAAAAAGGAAAATACAATTTTCAAAGAGATTG
The DNA here is from genome assembly GCF_963676685.1 of Mytilus edulis. Taxonomy (NCBI): domain Eukaryota; kingdom Metazoa; phylum Mollusca; class Bivalvia; order Mytilida; family Mytilidae; genus Mytilus; species Mytilus edulis. The sequence goes on from NC_092348.1 coordinate 80,811,258, forward strand.
CGCCGGGGGTCTATTATTTTTCCTATGTGCATAATGTTACATACGAACTTGTGTGAAAATAAATGCCCAATGAGTTGACAAAATCGATTTCAGATTTGACAGACGTTATAACACACTTCGTGTCTGGATAACGATGTAAAGGGTCCTTGGAAAATTCAATTGACATTACGTCTCTTATCATTGTGCCGATGCTCTTTGGATTGATTTTGCTTCAGCAGTAAATATTACTGGATATTTTAGGTGAAGAAAGATAATTTAATAAAAAATACATGTTAATATACCGTTACACTTGGAATGTACAAAGTTGGTATCTATGTCACAATTTTTAATTATTTTTTTTTATTCATGTTCTGCAAACACTTTTCAGAAATGCAAAAAACTTGTCAAAGGAGAAGTAAACTTTTACCATGCATGACTTGAAAGGAAGAACTTTATTGATTTTAGCCCACTAAAGTAGGTTAAAATGTGGAAACCATGTAGATGGTGTACAGGTCACAAATATCACATGGTGCCTATTTTAAAGATTTTAATTCCAAGTTAAAAGTTTTTTTCTTTACTGGATTTAAAGAATTTTACATTGCCAATGATTTGGAACAAATTGTATATAACTGGAATTTCAAAACCAAATATAAATACATTTTTTTGGCTAAAACATCAAGATACAACGATTATGGTATCCTGTATCAATGAAGAAAATATTGAAATTTCTGAATAAATTGTACTAATTGTTTTCAAAACAAGCACATATTTAGGAGTTTTATAATACTTTTACATTTAAGATGGATTTTAAGAAAAAGTATACTGTTCAGATTATTTTAAGCAGATTTTGCAATAAAATAAAACTAAAAAAATGCTTTCGGTTTCTTATGGTTTCCTGTTGCGTTTAAAAAAAACCTTTAATTTAACATTGAAAATAGATTTTAAATATTAACATGAAGCAAGTAACACTAGTAATGGTGTTCATTCATGTCTTTTGAAATATATTGTGCAAAATAAAGAAAATAAAGATTGGTTTCCTGTTTGGTTTCCTGTCATGTAAATGGTGAATCAAAATGTATTAATTTTTTCTTGAAAAACTCAATTGTTCCATTAATACTATTCTAACACCAACACAACCCACAGAATAAAAGTTAAAGTTTTAGAACTTATAAAAAAGGATACAAAAAGAAACCAAAGGCCGAATACCAAATTATGGTCCATATTGTAATCATCTCTGTTGTGTTAAACATGTTAAAGTTAAGTTCTCAACAAACCCTCATTGTCAATTTCTAGTCTGTTAACCTATATATCAAGTTTAATGGGATAGATGTGACTGGCAGTCACCAAACTAGGAATTATTTAGTGAAGAGACATCAAGTATCCAAATTAGATACCAAATTTCACTGAGCTCATAGGTGATTGTTAATAAAAAGCAATATGAAGTTTTAGAGAAAAAAAGACATGTGAAGCTTCATCCATATAAATAATTGTGATGTAATTACTTGTACCTGAATTAAAAAAACATTCAAAAGAGACCTATAATAAAATAAATGAGTACTATTAAACAAAAAATGTATTGAAAGTTGGCCCAATCAGGCAGACTAATGAATCATGGTAACATTGTAATTGCTGCAATCAAAAACTGAATGTCACATGAACATTAATTAATATAATGAATATGACTAAAACATGAATCACAAAACCATTAACAGAGGTACCGTAATCTGTAAGGGAACAAACGTTTGAAAAAACACATATTAAAGATTTTAAAAAGAACATAGATTTAAAGTGATGAGCTCTGGTTGCAATTCTAAGGTTTTAGCTCTATTGAAATTTAATTTTATAGAATTGTGACACAAAAAGACTTCAGAATGCCAGGTGCTGTATTAGAACGTCCTAAACTGACCAAGACTATGTATACAGCACTGAAAAAACATATTATGAAAGAAAGAGAGAAAAAGAAACAAGGTTAGTTATTGATTTCTGCTTTTAATGTTTTCATGGAAAAGGGGTTTGTCATTGTTTTTACCCTTTTCTCTCCACTACATATTTTACATGCAGTAAATAAATAACACAATGTTTCTCCAACATGTCCAATACATTCATATTTATTCCAACATGTCCAATGCATGTGAAGACTGAAAACATTGATAGGTGTCATGGCAACCAAAAAGGTTGATACTTTTATAATTGTGAATTATATATACGATATGATCATGAGGTATCTGTCAATGATCATGAGATGACAACAACACTAACCACAACAACAACAACAACAACATGACATCTACATGTAGAAGATAACACACAGTACTTAACAATAGACAATATTGTTCACTCAAAATTGATAGACACATATAGAGATGCTTAACATCACTTACAAATGACTTACAAACTGAATAAAACATTTCTGGACTTTTAATTAAATTTGTGGTCAGTGAAAGGGTGTGTTACCTGTGACACATCTATAAACTTCTTCAAAATAGCATTTGTTTTTATCTTAATCCAGAATTTAAATTTTGAAAAGACTCATTGCAATTTCCATACCCTTGGATGCACCGAAATTCCAAATGTGAATTGTATATCATGAGTCAAAAAGTAAATCCAATTGTAAGTTGTACACTTATATTATTTCTGCTGAATTTGGTTGATTTGTTTTTGTTTTTGAAAACTTAGAATTAGAACAGGATGAACAATTGGAAAGAATGAGAAAGGAACAGGAATTAAGGAAGAAAAAGGAAAAGGAAGATAGTTTAACCTTAGAACAGACAAAGGAACAAGTATGAATAATTAATTGTATGGTATATCTGTATATCAAAGTTGTTTCAACTATTAAACAATGTGCCTTCTTAAACCACATGTTGAAAAACTTCGATATTCCACCCACAATCCTAGTTTGTTAGCATATTTTAGAGGAATAACAACAAATCAAGAACTTGACTACATGGGTTATTCATTGTGCACCATATGTTTGATATATTACTTCATAGACAGAAAAAATATTACAGTCATTCCAATTTCCATATAATTTAATTCTAAATTCAATTTTAAGCTGTAGTAAATCATGAAAAAAATTGATGACTGCACATTCACATGACAAAATTATGTCTATGAGCTGATAGACAAAACACTGTCTGCTAATAGGAAGAGGCATTACATCCAAAATTAAATTAATTAAAGATTAAAAAAAAAGAAACAGTGCAAATTTTTTTTATCAATCTTTTAAAGTGCAGAGTTATAGTAACCCAAAAAGTCTGCAAAATTAAGATTTTAAGATGATTACTTCAATCTTACATGGTACAGGAACAAACCATGAGTAAATTATGATTAAGGAGAGACAAGAAATTTACAATGATAATGTATAGATATTTTGATAATCTAAAAATATACATTATGATAACTTTCTGTCAACACTTAATGTACATTATAGCTACAAAACATGGAAAAGAAGTTAGAAACTCTGAAAGCAGAAAAACATGAGTTATTTTCACAGCTAAAGAAAGTTTTACATCAGGAGGATGAAACCAGAAAAAGAGCACAGATTAAAGAGCAACAAAAGTAATTATTTTTCGAATACAGCAATCTTAGTATTAAAAATCTATAAATAGCATTTTGTAAAATAGGATATACTGGAAATCTTTAGATAAATTTAGTCTGTGTTACAAATTCTTTTTTTTTTGCAAGTGGAGCAGACAAAAGGAATTGGAAAAGATTCAATATTTCTGACATGGCTTAAAAATATTCCAGCCTACTATCTGCAATTAAACATCTGTTTCTTCCATAAGCATGACAAAGAGAACTAAAGATTTAGTAAGCAACTGTAGATGGGAAAAATAGTTCAGCAAGTGATTGGATACCTGTAACACAGGTGTCTGAGACCTTTTGTCTTTCAACTGCACTCAATACAAGCTCCTTTGACCTTTTGGTCTAAGATTTAAGTGTAATTTGACAATGGGTATAGCCATCGATATTAACTCACCCATGATTATTTAAAACCAGTTCAGGAAAACAAACTATTGCTTTTTTCTCAAATTTTGTCCCGTTGAGAAAAATGAAAATGTATGATGTCATATCCTTTCCTTATTGATGTTGCACAATAAAAACAGATTATAAATTGTCATTCAAACTGGTGGATGTTTCTCAGCTGTAGCCCTGCTATGACATTGTAGCTGAGTAACTCAATTTGGTTTGAAAAACCATTGATACTGTGGATTCATTTATATGGATACCAATTTTCATGGTTCAAAACCTGCCTTTTCCTGGTAAGATGATTTTGTGGATTTGCCAAAGTCTGCATACAGCCTGATGGAAATTTGTATTTCTTTAAACATTTAAATTTGCGGTTCACCTGTACCAAGGAAAATCACCAAAATTGGTATCCAACAAATAATAAGATATCCATAGTAATCTGTTAGTATAGAAAAATTCAATCTGTAAAAGTTTCTTTCTAATCCATATACAGTCGAACCTCGTTGTGTCGAACTCGGTTGTGTCGAAAACTCGGATGAGTCGATATTTTTCTAGGTCTCAGCATAATTCCCGTTTGATCAATTTTAATCTCTGATGAGTCGAACTTGGATGATTCGAATTCTCGGTTAAGTCGAGGTAATTTTTAAGTCCCGTCGATGTAAAATTGATGTAAATTGACCCCGATGTCTCGAAGTTCAAAATTTAAAAAAAAATCGAAAAAAATAAAAACTTTTAAAAATAAAATTCATAACGGATGTTTTTCTTGTTTAACCTATTCATTTCCATAAGTGATTAAAGCTGTGTAAATTCCATAAGTGATTAAAGCTGTGTAAACATACTTGTTTGTAAAACAATTAAAATGACATGTTTATTATGACCGCTAATCAACACCTTTGTTGATCATCGAAGCAGAACTTGAATGTGCTGAACCTATTTCACTTGGTATAAAAACGAAACAAATTTTAATGACCCAAGCTGAGATTAAATTAACCCTTAGAATTAGAACAATAATGAAAATGGATTAAAACATTTTAATAATTATTATTAGTTGGTCGTTTTAATTTATGAACACTGTTCACATTCTTTAAAGATTAGTTATGAAAATATTTTCGCAAGTGATTCAATAATTTATAGTGACTGACTTTTGTAAATATTTGTGTATTGATTTTATTTGTGAATGTTGTGTGTTGAATCTTAAAAATACGGAAAATAAATACACAATCATATATTATCATATCGAAAAAAGCACAATGATCAATAAACATGCATCTAGTTTACAAAAATCACATATTGGTATTTCATACATTTCAAATATATGATGTCACACTCGACCTCGGATGAGTCGAACCTCGGATGAGTCGAATACTTCTGTCTGGTCCCTTCGACTTTGACACAATGAGGTTCGACTGTAATTAGATTTAATTTTTTAAGAACTGAACTTACTGGTATGTGTTAAAGCACAAGAACTAATTAAGTGAGTAATTTGTATTTTTTACTTTTAGTGAAATGTTGAATATCCAACAAGCTTATCAAACTCACATTCCTGTGTCAAGTCATTCAATGTTACAAATGCAGTCTGGGAGACCAACTCTTTATAGACCACAACAGCCAATGATTCCTGTGAGTATTAACAGAGGTCTCACATAATAAGACATAGTCCAAGTTCTAATCTCACTACACAGCTGTATCTGCATTGTTGTTTTGGCATACTATTTCAATTCAATTTCTAAGTTAACTTCGGAGTCATTTAGGGGCATTAAGCTCTGAATTTGTGAACATGATGCAAAATCTTTCAAATTTTAGAAAAAATGAAAAGTAGTCCTTATATTGTATTGTCATAAACATGTGTTTTGGTATAACTGCATACTGGAAAATTTTACGCCAAACTTTTGGAATTCTAGCTCATGCTGCTTTATGTTCTTGATTTCTGTTGGTGTTTATTTTTGTGTGGTTTTAGTCCTATAAAATAAATTGAGTTCAAGTGATATATTTGTGGTATTTTTATTTATGTGTATCACCTCTTACCATGAAAATAGCTAAAATAAAACTGCTGTGAAAACTGCACTGTTTACAGTATTTGGTTTCACCAATTGCAATAAATTTAGAAATTATTTTTATGGGTTGCATGCAGCTGGATGCAAGTTTCCAGTTACATAGTTACCACTGAACATGCTGAAAGTGGACATTCAGATTTCTGTCAAATAAGTGTCACACAAGCATTTGTTCTATTCCTTATATTACTTTTGACAAGAGAAATGACTAGTTACAATTTTTTTAGCATGGTTAATCATGATTCTCAGTCATAGGAATTATTATTTCTATATAAATTCACAATTGGTTTATGATTTTATCTTTTAAGCAAATGCAGATGAAGCGACCACACAGTCCATCACCCCCGCCAACTTCAGTGTATCAACAGTACACAGAGTCTAAAATGATGCAACCAACAGCCCCCAAGCAACACAGCCCGTATCCACACCATGCACAGACTGAATATAGTAAGTTACCTAATGAAAAAAACACATCAGATCCTTTTCAACTTGTACTCTGATAACATGTAGTGTATAGATAAACAAAATGTGGTATGAGGGCCAATGAGACAACTCTCCATTTAAGTCACAATTTGTAAAAGTAAACCATTCAGGGGCGTAGCTACCTAAGGCTCGACTAGGCACGTGCCTATACATACATTTGCCGATTATACCCCTTTTGGAAAAAAAAACGTTAAAAAAAATAAACATTTTAATTCTAATCCGTATTATTGCCAATTAGGGAACTTGACTCCAGAAATAACAGACAAAATTTACAATTTGTACCGTTCGGATTAAGGTGAAAAAACAATTTGAAGATGAGATAGCATGATGGAAAGCTCGTTGGCGTATAGAAGACAACATAACAGATAGACATTTTGGTGTCCTCAACGTAACAAACGCCGATCTGTGACCCTTCAGTGTATAGGATCATAGGCGGATTTAGGGGGGGGGGGCCCGGGGGGCCCGGGCCCCACCTTTTTGGGAAAAAATTTGGTTGCTTATATAGGGAATCACTGAAGCGTGACTGGAGCGGGCCCCCTCTTAGGTCAGTCAGTGGGCCCCCACTTATGAAAATTTCTGGATCCGCCACTGAGGATTATTTGGATTTTATTGACAATGCCTGTTTCATCGGCAACTAGTGAAAGATCCTTCAGTGCGATGAGATGCGTCAAATCCTACCTGAGATCGACATTGGGAGACAAGCGACTTTCAAATCTATCTCTTCTTCATATCCACCGACATCTCAATGTTGATGTTGATGCGAGTATAACTGATTTTATCGGCAGAAAAAAATCTGTCGACTTGACTTTGAGTAAATGTATCATTGTTTTTATGTATGAAACTGTATCTGAAAGTTATTCATAAAAGTTCAGAAATATTAAATTTGTTTAACCAATTTTTGCCCAAATTTGAGTTAAAAGATTCGTTCCAAAAAGTTGAAAATCTCTTCCTTTGACCCTCTGTGGGCCTTAATCTAAAACTAATCTGATCTACAGTGGGCATATTGTAAATATTTGTTTTTTTTTCAGATTTTTGTTTGTACTACGTTAATTCAGGTGTTAATGTAATATTATTAGCTCACCTGGCCCGAAGGGCCAAGTGAGCTTTTCTCACCACTTGGCGTCCGTCGTCCGTCGTCCGTCGTCGTCGTCGTCGTCGTCGTTAACAATTTACATTTTGAACTTCTTCTAGAGAACCACTGAATGGAATGGAACCAAACATGGCATGAATGTTCCTTATGAGGTGCTGACCAAGTGTTGTTACTTGTAGCCGATCCATCATCCAAGATGGCCGCCAGCGGGGGACTTAGTTTAACATAGGACGCTATGGGAAATGCATACAAATGACTTCTTTAAGAGAACCATTGAATGGAATGAAACCAAACATGGCACGAATGTTCCTTATGAGGTGCTGACCAAGTGTTGTTACTTTGTTGCCAATCCATCATCCAAGATGGCCGCCAGCCGGGGACTTAGTTTAATATAGGACCCTATGGGAAATGCATACAAATGACTTCTTTTAGAGAACCACTGAATGGAATAAAACCAAACATAGCATGAATTATCCTTATGGGGTGCTGACCAAGTGTTGTTACTTTGTAGCCGATCCATCATCCAAGATGGCCGCCAGCGGGGGACTTAGTTTAACATAGGACCCTATGGGAAATGCATACAAATGACTTCTTCTAGAGAACCACTAAATGGAATGAAACCAAACATAGCATGAATGTTCCTTATGTGGTGCTGACCAAGTGTTGTTACTTTGTAGCCGATCCATCATCAAAGATGGCCGCCAGGAGGGGACTTAGTTTAACATAGGACCCTATGGGAAATGCATACAAATGACTTCTTTTAGAGAACCACTGAATGGAATAAAACCAAACATAGCATGAATGTTCCTTATGGGGTGCTGACCAAGTGTTGTTACTTTGTAGCCGATCCATCATCCAAGATGGCCGCCAGCGGGGGACTTAGTTTAACATAGGACCCTACGGGAAATGCATACAAATGACTTCTTTTAGAGAACCACTGAATGGAATGAAACCAAACATGGCATGAATGTTCCTTATGAGGTGCTGACCAAGTGTTGTTACTTTGTTGCTGATCCATCATCCAAGATGGATGCCAGCCGGGGACTTAGTTTAACATAGGACCCTATGGAAAATGCATACAAATGACTTCTTTTAGAGAACCACTGAATGGAATAAAACCAAACATAGCATGAATGTTCCTTATGGGATGCTGACCAAGTGTTGTTAATTTGTAGCTGATCCATCATCCAAGATGGCCGCCAGCGGGGGACTTAGTTTAACATAGGACCCTATGGGAAATGCATACAAATGACTTCTTCTAGAGAACCACTAAATGGAATGAAACCAAACATAGCATGAATGTTCCTTATGGAGTGCTGACCAAGTGTTGTTACTTTGTAGCTGATCCATTATCCAAGAAGGCCGCCAGCGGGGGACTTAGTTTAACATAGGACCCTATTGGAAATGCATACAAATCACTTCTTCTAGTGAACCACTGAATGGAATGAAACCAAACATGGCATGAATGTTCCTTATGTGGTGCTGACCAAGTGTTGTTACTTTGTAGCTGATCCATCATCCAAGATGGCCGCCAGCGTGGGACTTAGTTTAACATAGGACCCTATGGGAAATGCATACAAATGACTTCTTTTAGAGAACCACTGAATGGAATGAAATCAAACATGGCATGAATGTTCCTAATGTGGTGCTGACCAAGTGTTGTTACTTTGTAGCAGATCCATTATCCAAGATTGCCGCCAGCGGGGGACTTAGTTTAACATAGGACCCTATGGGAAATGCATACAAATGACTTCGTTTAGAGAACCACTGAATGGAATAAAACCAAACATTGCATGAATGTTCCTTATGAGGTGCTGACCAAGTGTTGTTACTTTGTAGCCGATCCATCATCCAAGATGGCCGCCAGCAGGGGACTTAGTTTAACATAGGACCCTATGGGAAATGCATACAAATGACTTCTTTTAGAGAACCACTGAATGGAATAAAACCAAACATGGCATGAATGTTCCTTATGAGGTGCTGACCAAGTGTTGTTACTTTGTAGCCGATCCGTCATCCAAGATGGCCACCAGTGGGGGACTTTTGAATGAAATTAAACATGTTCCTTTCCTTATAAATGAGGTTGTGTTGTCACTTTTAGCCAAATTTTATATTTTTTTATATGATTTCAAAAACCCAAGTAGAATCAGGTGAGCGATACAGGCTCTTGAGAGCCTCTAGTTCATAATTCTTCGAACTTTTCTTCATGAATAGTATCATGATAAAAACCAGTAAATATAATATTTTTGTACACAAAATTATGCAACTAAAATGCTGAAAACCGTTTTCTGTAGGAAGCCCCCCCCCTGAACCCCCTACCATGGCACCGCCCTGGATCTGCAGGGGGCCTTAAACGGCCCACAGACCCCCTGCCGATTTTTGCCTACAGTTGATCTGGAACCTAGCTACGCCCCTGCCATTATAAATCAAAGTATGGTCTTCAACATGGAGCCTTGGCAAAAGAGAAACAAGAAACACTTATGAACCACATAAACAAATGACAACCGCAGAACATCATGTTCCTGACTTGGAACAGGTGGGAACAAATGCAGCAGGTTTATACATATTTTATGTAAGAATTAGTTTTGATTAGCCACAACAGTAGATTAGCTCAAAGATACTAGTATTTCAAAAATTTGGACTAGGAAACAAGAGCAGTGCTCTTAAATACATCTATCTCTCTTATACTCAGATTAGTATATAGTATGCCAAGTCAATGATGACACCTACAAAAAAAACACAAATATATGCAAATTATACAAATTAAAGTAGAAAATGGTCATTCTAATATCTTCTTACTTTTTCTGATATTTTTTAGTACTGTAATAGTAGGTCTTTCATAGTTCTGTTCTAAAATTAAATAATCTACAGAGTCATCTGACAAATTTTAGGTGTTACTTTTTGAGTCTTTTTTCTATGCAATTTTACATCTACTTGATCTAAGGCCAAAGTGTTTTATTTGTTGTTTAACATATTTTTTATGTGAAATGTTTGGGTCAGACAATAAGGGAAAAATAAATTATAAAGTTTTTTATAAGACATAATAATTTTGATCTTAAATTTTATTTCATTGTAACAAGAAGTTTTTTGGTAAAATATTTGGATTATTTGATATGTACAATGCATTGTCATCGTCATGATAGAACATATTGTTTCAATATTGTAATCATAATGTTGATTTATATTTCCAGAGACAAGTTCCTATCCTGGACACACCCCTTCAAGTCAGGTGACATACACCAGTAAACCTTCTGTCCATGCTTACCAACAGCAACAACAACAGGCAGCAGTTTACACTGGAAATAAATCCCCCGGTAAAAGTTACCCAGCATCACAGTCAGCGTTCACATCATATCCTAACCACTACACCCATCAGCAACAGAAACAAATTCCTGAGTCTTACCCTGGATATCCCAGGATGCAACAGCCGCCATCTGGTAAGTAATACCACAGTCACTATTAAAATTCTTCCTATGCCAACCAGAAACAAAAACAAATCCCAGAGTCTTACCCTAGATATCCCAGGATGCAACAGCCAACTGGTAAGTAAGTCAACATTGACAAACAAACACAAACAGATCCCAAACAGAGTCTTGCTCTTTACGGCTGGTAAATAACAATAAGTGTGATATTATATTTTTTTCTTATCAATATACATATACTAAAGGTATTTGCAAATTTATCAATTTGCACTTACATTGTATCTTGACCATAATACAGGTCTCTAAAACCAGCACTAGATTTGGTATGATTGCCAATGAGACAACTTTCCACCAGATTCTAAATTCTACATTAATTATAAAAAAAAAAAGAGATCTGTTATTTTTTTCATGGTAAAAGATCAATGTAGAAGGTCTTATAATGTTGTTGTTATAGGATCTTTTACATTTTATGTTTTTATCGTAATGACCCTGCATACCTGAGGTATCCACTTTATGGAATCTACTAACAGAAGATTTACCAGGTGTTGGTTAACTTGTGTTTGATTTTTTTTAACGAAAAATGTCTATTGAACTCAGTTTTTCTTTATGTAGGATACATGGGCCAAACACATGGGTCATTACAGCAGCAGTTAGAGCATGCCAATCAGAAAGCTGGTTTTAATGAAGAAAATAAATATAAACTTCAACAGGTACTTACAAAATGTTGTAGATATATTATTTATACATGTATTACATATGTATGACTGGATTTATATTGTTAATTTATTGTCTAGGAAAAAGAGAGTAGTTCACATATAACAATACAAATTTAAATTCCTGAGAGCCTTTTAATGAATATAAATAACTTATACAAAAACTCTTATTGTCATATTTATATAGAAACAAAAGATTGACCAAAGTATGTCTTGATGATTTAGTTGGTGTACATTGTATTTCATTGCAATTTAAAAAAAAAAAACATAAAAGATACATGTGATTCAGGTAGAATACACCATGATATCCCGACTTTAAATATAATCTGCACAAAAAGATTTTGTTACCGTATTAGGTCGTGCATAGTACACAGTTATGTAAAATGAACACCTCCTTTAAATCCCCTCAAAATCGTGAAAAAAATGGTTGAAAAAATATTTTAAAGTATGATAAGGCCACTTTTTTGCCCCTCTTATTTAAAAGTCAAAAGGTGTCAAACAGTTATGCAATTTAAGTAGTCATTCTTGAAAGAAGCTACATTTATGCCCATTTGTGGACATTATGTTTTCTGGTCTGTTTGTTTGTTTGTCAGTCTGTCTGTTCCGCTTCAGGTTAAAGTTTTTAGTCAAGGAAGTTGTTGATGAATTTAAAGTTCAATCAACTTGAATCTTAGTACACATTTTCCCTATGAAATGATCTTTCAAATTTTACTGCCAAATTAGAGTTTTGACCCCAATTTCACAGTCCACTGAACATAGAAAATGATAGTGCAATTGGGGCATCCATGTACTAAGAACACATTCTCTTGTTTACAAATAGAATTTACTTTTCAGCAACAACAGATTAGAGGAGTTGCACCAATATCAGCCCAGACCCCCCAGGCACTATTACACCAACAAATACAGTTACAACAGCAGCAACCACAACAAAAGGTCTGTTATTATTACTTAGCTGTTTACTCGCTATTAATTGGTCTTAAGTGCAATTGTCAAGAAATGTTATCAAATTAATTGTAATATTCTTATTTTCTGTAGATTTATGGTCCCATTTTATCTCTTAAAAATCTAAAGTACAAAGAAAGGTAGTTTTTTAAACTTAATTGTTATATTCATAATTAACTAAAAGTCAGCTGGTTCATCCAAGTGAAAACATAGCAGGTAATGGATAAATAAACAATTTTATGAAAACAGCTTCTTTGTCAAATAGCCAAAAATGATTTTTGTGAACACTGTGTCATTGTTTAAAAAATCAAATTCTTTAGAAATACCATAGAGAGATATAAATAATTCAATCCAGTGAAGTACTAATGAATAAATTAAAGCGCAATTAAGCTAATGTATAAGTTACTGGAGTATAAATTTCAAATCAGTAAGCTAAGATAAATATAGAGTTGTCGTTCAGGCTGAATGCCATATATACAAGTAAGTTTTTGTTTCAAAACTTCAATTTACATTTTCTACATGATATATTTACAGGGCAGCATAGTTACAGGATACTCAGCCAGAGGTCAAGCTCCACCTCAGTCTACTGCTTATCAACAGTCTCAACAGGTAACCTTATATTAGAGTTAAAAAAAATTTCAATTCTCTAAGTTCAAGCACTATGTCAGTAGTACTACTGATTGTGTATATGTCTATATCAGTTTCTCATATTTTCACAGTTTTAAACCTGGATAAAATTGAGAATGGAAATAAGGAATGTGTCAAAGAGACAACAACCCGACCAAAGAGTAAAAAACAGCCGAGGCCACTAATGAGTCTTCAACACAGCAATAAAATCCTGCACCCAAAAGCATGCTTCAGCTGGCCCCTGAACAAACATGTGTTCTAAAATGACAATAATACATGAATCATCAAGGAACAACTAACAGTTTCTGACATGCCAGCTCCAGACCTCAATTAAACTGATTAAAATATAATGTCTTCATCATATGAAAATCAAGCAGATCCCCTCCTGTTAGGGGTTTAGTATCCTACTATCATTAAATATATGGAAAGAACATAACCCTCATCATGCCAACAAATGATTTTAATTAGTATAAATGTGTTTGTTACGATGCTAAGATTAATTTTCTGATATTCGGTTGATATCAGCTAGGTTATAATCCTCAGACCAATATAATTTGATATGCACTTATATTATAATAACTATAATTTCCATTGAAAAAGTATGCATAGTACAAATTCATATGACATTAAAAAAATGTGATCTGACCATATTGATGATGTGTTATTAAAAAAAAGGTTACTTATTGAATTTTTATCTTGTACCAATATTGATAGAAATACATGATATGCAAATGTTAAAACAGTAACAGCATATTCAATATATATTTTGATTTCCTTGCATTTTTTGTAGAACTATTCCCCACAACAAGCATCCCAAGTTAGAATGTCTACTCAGATGACAGGTCAACCAATGACAGGTCAGCCAATGACTGCTCAACCAATGACAGGACAGCCAATGACTGCTCAGCCAATGACAGGTCAACCAATGACAGCTCAGCCTATGACTGGTCAACCAATGACAGCACAGCCAATGACTGGACAACCTATGACAGCCCAGCCAATGGGAGGACAGCATGGTGGGAGACAATATTTTTAAGAAGATACTATATTACTGATTAGAACTGGTTTTCTGTGTTGTTAGAGTGTGCTGTAAATAACTGATTATCTCCCCTGATTTGGTTAAACAAAGTATCCAAAGTATCAATCGGCATTGTTAATTTATTGTGTTATTAATGTAGCTGAGAGGTTAACTGTTAATTGGTATATAATGTTAGAGTGTGGAGAACATTTGTTTTTAAAGAAAATTGTGTTGTTCCCAGGATAGGAAAGGTTGATTATGTTGGAAAAAAATCCAAGAAATAAGAGTATATTTGATAACACCTGATTGTACAAACTCATAATTTTCTGTGTTAGATTCATTTTGTAAAATTGATATTTCAAAGACTAAGAGTTTGATGGTTAAGTCAATTTATTTTAACACACAAATGAAAATAAATACTTTTACTAAAATCAGATTTGCACTCAATTGATAAACAGAGAACCAGGAATATTTTATAATTATCTACAGGTTATGATCAGCATGTTATCTTGTCATGAGTGGGGAACTGTTCAATTTTTACAGAGTGGGGATATTGTTCAATATTTACAGAATTATTGATTTCCAACTGTATTCTGTGAAAAAAAGGGATTTTTGATATATATTATTGTTCTATTTAACGGGAATGAAAAATTCTTCTATTTTGTTGTTTTCACTGTATTTTACATATTTTTAATTATTATTATCTACAAGTATCATGTGCTTAAAGAAATATAATAGAAAAGTTGTTGTGTATATTGTTAAATGTATACAATGTTTTAATAAAACATAAGTTATAAGAACATTTTTTGTTGTTTTTAATGTTACATAAATAGACATATAAAGAGATAACCAGCAACAAACAAGAACCACTGAATTAAAGGTTAATTTTCACCTCATATTGCTTCTAAAACCTAAATTAAATAACATCATTCGTCATAAACTTTACTGGTTGACACACATGCCGAGAAATAAGGGAGAGCTCAGCCTTTGCCCTAAAGACAAGAAGTGTGCATTTTGTGTATATCTACATGTTTTGAGTGCTGACAATACTTTTGTTATGCTCTGCTGACAAATTTTCTAAAGCATAATATAATTGTCTTGTCCCTTCTAACAAAAGCAAAAATGTTTCCTGATAATAACTTGAGTGTCTCTTGCTAGATTGGAATGAAACTTGTACAGATGAAAGATATAGAGAAGGAAAAGTAGCCTATTGATTTTAGAAGTCAAAGGTCAAAGTCAATGTCATTAAAAATTAAAGAATAAGATGGAAAATATAATCTAGATTCTAATTTGAGTTTACTTTTATTATCTTGAATGGAATGAAATTTTACAAATTGAAGAAAAAGTGCAGAATTGGAAAAAAATCAATTGATTTTATGGCTTAGGGGTCAAAGGTCCAGGTTATTGTTACATAACTATCACACTTTTTAAGCTTGGTTTTGGTATGGTGTCCCACTACCAATTACAACACATTAACACAGGTGATAACTTGCAACACAGTACATGGTTATTTGTCTCCTCAAGCTTACCAGTCTCATAAACCATAAAAAAAACTCAATATATGTGCAATTCAGGGAGCATCAGTTTGCAGTGCCAGCTTAGCACTTCTTTTATTATGCATTTAGCAACAAGGGCATCAGTGGCCTCAAGTAGTTCTAATAGCCTGTCAACACTGAGGTTGTGAATTCAAACCACGCTAGTGTGGGAGCACTCGACTACAATCTTAATTGACTAGGATTGTCAGTTTTCCTATCAAAGGTCATTGGTTTTCTCTGGGCACTTCAGCTTCCTCCAACAAAATAGCCCAATTAATGTAAATGAATCATAAAAAACGCAAAATATACCAGAGGGACATTCAAACTCATAAGTCGAAAATAAACTGTCCACAACATAAGTGTATATTTACATTTTCTGAAAGCCTTCTGAAGTTGATAAAATATGAGAAAAACAGTGTCATACAATTTTGTAGCATTCATAGGGCAAATACTAGTTCACTAAACTTGAGAACACTAGTAGCTCTACTTCTGATGATGGATACTTAAAAGCATTGTTTCACGGATCGGTGATCAGTAGAGTAACAGTGTCAAGTCTTTATCGCATCTTGGAACAGTATATTTCAATATTTCTTTTCCTGGTCTCATGTACTATAAGCATTAGGACAATAACATTTAGTGTATGGAATGGTTGTACAATGTAAATGTCTAACTGGCAGGTTTCGTCTGACCTTGACCTTAGTTTAATGGTTCATTGGACAGTGTTAAGTTGTTTTAGTTTGGTGTGTTTCTCAGATATTATTAACAATATGTCATTTATATTTATTATTTGGAACGATTAAATGTGTACATGTCTGTCTGGTATGTTCATATGACCTTGACATCATTTTCCTTGTTTATTGGCGATTGATTTTTCTGAATTTTGTCAGTTTATTAGACACTATACACAATACCTCATTTGGAAGTCCTTAACTACAGTTGGTGTATGGAATGATTGTAAGGTGTCCATGTATGTCTGCCAGGGTTCATAAGACCTTGACCACATTTTCATAGAAGTTAGAACATTGATAATGATATGTTGATATGATACTAGTACTTGTAGTAAACCTCATACTTTCAACATGAATTAAACGATAAGTTAAACAGGCGAGACATTGCAGTGTGTGCTCTTTTGGTGTTTATTTCTTGACATTTTAACTTCATATTGGGTTATGTTTTTTTTTGTCAGAATTCGTTTTCGTGCAAATCGCAAACATTTTATTTAGTTTTTCAACGTTATAGATCAAATTATTTTGTTCAAAATTTAGCACTAGAAGGTATTTGAAAAATCTGCATTCAGAATATTTTTTTCTGTCCTTTGCTTGAACAGAATGTTTTTATCATAAATTTGGTAATCAGAATATTTTTATACAACACCTCCCCCTTTTTTGTAGTTTGGTGGTCGTTTTCTTACTTTCTACATTTTTGTACATTTTGTAATTTATCCTACGCTTCCGTAAATGTGGGTTTTTTTTCACTGTCAGCGAATACTTCATCTGTTGATATGTAATGTGACTGTTTTTATATATATCTAACGGTATGTTAAAGCTATCTTGAAAGACGTGCTAATTATAAAATACGAGCTGTTAAGTCTCTCCAGAGACATATAATACAATAATCATATAATAATATAATATAACATGTCTCTGGTCTCTTATAACTCTTTTAAAATCGGCGCTTCTTATTTTTGGTGCATATTGATAACTCGGTGCAAGTTAGATGGCTGTTATTTGTTTTACAAAATCACTTTGCAGAAAGAATTGGTACATGTTTGTCTTTTCACTAGTTTGTTTCCATTGAATGCTTTTTAATTCTAGTTTACATTTTTTTCCGAAGTAAAACTGTTAGCTATTTGCATCAAAGTCTTTAAGAGACATTTGCCTGTTTCTGAAAATTGTCTCCACTGATACTAATTTACGGCAATATATTTGTGTTGGATTGTGACGTATTTTCTCTTTCTTTTTGTATTGGTAACCCTTTTAAGCCTTTAATTTTAGATTTCAGTTTTCAAAATATTTTGTGTGATTCTAAGATTTTCATTTAAACTGGTATCTCGTATGCTAA
Organism: Mytilus edulis; assembly: GCF_963676685.1. Lineage (NCBI taxonomy): Eukaryota > Metazoa > Mollusca > Bivalvia > Mytilida > Mytilidae > Mytilus > Mytilus edulis. The sequence continues at coordinate 80,829,148 of NC_092348.1, forward strand.
TTTTATAAAAGTGTGGACACATATCAGTGTGGATGTTTGGATGTTTGACCGTGTTTTCTAACTAATGAGTTCTCTGGTTTCCCCCGTAGGATTCAATGATGAACTGGTGTACACAGTGACAACCAACCTGTTATAAAGGAAAAAGAGAGAAACACCCGTCAATCCATTTTATTTTAAACACAAATGACTTTAAAATCACTGCCTTTCTTTAGAGTGACTCCGAAACAAGTACGAAACTTTTAAGTCATTGATTTCACCGGTAATACTTCCAAAAATATAAACAAGCTAGACTCGAAAGCTGTAATCTAGTTTCGCGCCAGCACAAACACAGTCGAATGCGGCATGCATGAATGATTTCTGATCACCAGACAACTGAAGTGAATCTGGATGACTATAATAAAGCAGTCAGTTACATTACCACTAATCATAAAAATAATCCGAAGAATCATCTTCGAAAATGACCGACCCATTCTCATCACAAAGGGCGAGAGAGTTCATGTCAGATCCGAGACTTCTACTAAGTGCATTGGACGGCGCCCTCTGATTCGGTCCCCCTTTGTTGTTCCGAGGCTTGTTACGGTTTCTCCGTCTAGATTTGAGAACCTTTTCCACGTTGAACACCAGCTGACACAAATCGTAGTATTCTGCTTCTTCCTTCAACATGGCCAACTCCTTGTACCCTTGTGGTAACGTTAGTTTCTTGGATCTCAAGTAGTTAAGGACGTACCTGAAGGACAATAATACAAGACATGAGGGAACGACTTTAAGTGATTGACCCTTTTGTAATGCGGAAACAGCTTTCGTTTTCAATGATCCAATCGTTATTATTTCTAGCCAAGCAATATAGAAGAACCTGCAACTCACATAAGACAAAGCGCAAATATTTTTTACTAGTTGGAAAGCCAAAATCAGTGACTTCTCACTTTATCATGTGTTTTCTGTATTCAGATTCAAGAGATTCTAAATTAATGCTCAACATTCCGTATTTAAGTTAACCATATTTTGTATTTTTTGTTTAGTGCGAAAAGCATAAGTAGCAATACTTATACCAATTTCTTAACAGCCACACCCTTTTATAAACATGGATATGTTTTCTTTTCTTTTTGTACAGCGACGACGAATATCTAATAACTTTTTGTATTTTGTTATTGTCTATATATATATTGATGTTTACCACAAACTATTATTATTTTCACATTGTGCACTGGACCTTAACATATACAAGACGTATGTCACTGACTGGAAGACTGAATACAGTTTAATGATGGCAGATGCCACCATGTGATGTTAAGAATGTTAGGAGCAAACATATTATAATATAATATTGTATTGATTATTAATCTTAATTTACACAACAGATTGCACAATCACAATGTATTTGAATTTATTTTGATTTAAAAAAAAATAGAAATCGATGTGGTTATATTTAAATCCTTCAATCATGAACGCTATAAAAAAATTTAACCGTTAACATAACAAGACAAGCAAGCATAACCCACTTCTAGTAATAAATCTTATTTGTAAAATATATGGATTATCAAAAAGAAAATTGAAATTTTGTTTTATCTTTTTTATCAAATGCCTGTCATAAAAAAGAGTCTTTATTATTTATAGAAAGCTACAAAATATTTTAGCCGGGAGCAAATAACTAGAAAATGATGTAACATAGATTGAACACTTTTGTCACGTAATTATGTGTAGATGTATTTCCTGATCAATGTTTAATTTTAAATTGGTGACATTCAAATAAATGATTTTACTTAATTATCAGTAACTTTTCATTTCATAATTTTGATAATTTAAAAATAAAATTAATAAAATTTTGAAATTGAAATGCGCGAGAAAAAGAAAACTTACCTGAAGATGTGCCCGTCTCTGTCGATAAATATGGTTCCCCGTTCATCTCTGAGTGGTCTGATAGCCCCTGTCACCAGTTGACACAGATAACACTGGGGTACCGAAGTAAGGGTAGATTTGGAGGTCGTGTATAACACGCCACCAACGTTCAGTTTTACAACCCTATCCGCCATTACCATTTCTCTCCAGATGTTACAGTTGTTTATTTCAACATGAGTGACAAACATGTTAATCGTAAGAATTACATTTATTATTTGTAATTCACAAAACCTTAAATCTATAATTGAGTAATTTTACCTACGTCAAAGCATAAAGAAACATTTGATAATGGACTGAGTTCGACACATGCTACTAAACTGAATGACGTTTTATTTATTTATTAATTTTTCTAAATATTTTTAAAAAGTTTGCCTTTGATAACGGTGCCAGGTTATCTATAAACGGAAAACTATTCATGTCTTTGATTTATTTTCATTTTCTTATACCAAAAATATACCAAATGATTGTACGTGCCGACGGCGCTTTGTATAAAATTGCGCCGATCTTCTTTTCACTTCCGCCGTTTTTTCTTTCACTTGCGCCTAGTTTGTTTTTCATTTGCGCCGATTGCGTACAGGTAAGGGAATGGTCATTATTTATCAGCTGAGCGGGTCGGTTCAAATTTTTGATATAAAATTTTATGTTGGGAACCCCCCATTATTTTATAAAACCTTATATACCTATATGGAGTTATTTTCTTTCAGAACGACAGGTATTCTTTTTCAGAATCAACCCGGACGATGCCATGTTTCAATGATATATGCTCCAAGGCATAAAATAATGACCTGTGTGAGGTCATTATTGTCCTTGATAAACATGCAATCTATGATTTACTTCAAAACTTTATTCGTCTAATAGTTTTTTGTTTCCGATTTGGAAATTTATTTAAGTTCAATCGATGATGGGTGTAAAAGAAACCGTCATTGTAGTCCCGCATTTTAATTTTAGAAACAAATAACGTGAAGTTTTGTTAATTGATCGCTTCAATAAAGAAACATTATCATATATTTCAGATGAATTTTAATGTAGACTTTCATAAAATAAATCCACATTTAACATATTCGTGTGTAAGATTTTAAAATCTTATTGAGTCAAACTGAATAGGTTGATTGATTTTTGGTTGCTTGCTTAACGTCCAGTGGCAAATATGTCATGCATGTTCACTGAACGATATACAATGAATAGGAAATCATACTGTGACCTACATGTGTTTATATTCGTCTTCGTGTCAGTTCTTAACTTTTCAAAATTTATGTATACCTTTTACTCTATCAAATGATCAACTAATAAGATAATCTTATATTCTATTGAATAACATCACGGCCGACACTCGGCTAACCGAAACATTGGTCGGTTAATCTATATTGAGTATGCGGCTATATGGGCGATTGGTCTGTTAATCGGGTTGGCTATACGTCTGTTAAGAGTAAAACGCACAATTTAATGTTAAACTCTATCAAATATACAGATTTTTAGGATATTATAAGAATCAAATCAAAAAAAGAAAAGTGTCTGACAAAATGATATCTATCATAGAACATTTTCCACCTTTAAAAACATTTCATAGTATGCGCAGTGTTCAGTAAAAGTAAAAGGCGTCCCGCAAGTATGTAGTGTTTATGATTACACGCATAGCAAATTTTTTAATAAAAGGCGAAACAAACAATTTTAGATATCATTTAAAAGATACAAAATACTACTTTGGTTCTTAAATATAAATTGACATTAGTAAATATTTCATAATTGTAATATAACGTGAGTAACACCACGTTTTAGTGAAAATTATGGGAATAAAGTCTGTTAATGGGTTGGACAATTGAATTTGTGTCAGTTAAGAGTTATTTAGCCACGAAAATAGTTTTGCTACCTTTATATTTTCCCATTGAAAAAGTTAAGAATGAGATGTTCTTGAGTAAAAAACAAAAATGATAATACGGTCGGATGCATCACTATCCTTCCAGTAAAAGCATTTTTATTTTGATTTTCTTTGCATTTTATTGAAGAGTGTGTCACTTCAATATAGCGTGATCTGGGTTGGCCGCTGGAATATGCATGACTTTATTATTAACGATTTCAATCAGCCTTAATTTTTGTGTCTGCTCAAAGAAGCATGCTCTCAAATCCGACTGAACGTGTCTTTCTAATACAACACGGGGTACATATAACGTGTTATCGTTCTCATATGCACATGCTATTTGTCACTGGACGTTTAACCCTAATTCGTCAGCATCATCTTTTCTTCTATTACTTAATCATCTGTTGTTTACAACTCATTCTAAATAAGTAAATGGAGAGGAGCGAATGCAGCTACATTTGGTTGTATTAAGTTTTAATTCATTTTATTCCATTTGGTTCCTTTTCTACATATGTGCAGAGGAGAACTGCAGTTGTCACATGTAAACTTCAAGCATTTGTCACCAATATGAGTACATCGCAATCCGTTACTGTTTCAACACCCAGGGGGGGTCATGTCTTTATTATTAAACAATTATTGTTTTTTTTTCTCTTTTTTTAGCAATGCATCACTCTCTACTGTCCTTATCTTTTATTTATATTCTGTATCTCCATCCAGATTCTCGTGTATACCATGATGGTCCGGATTGGGAGTGTTGTTTATTTCTGTATTCTTTAAATTGTTATGTTACTTTTCTCTACATTTTATTTATCTTACTCATTATTCTTTCTCTATTCTTTATATTTAGGCATCCAATATATTTTACTTACTGATGTTTAGTTACATTACGACGTTAATCTCTGATTTATATAATGGTTACCAATGTACATGACAAATTGGTGTCATGCATGACAATTAAACAGAATCCACATGATATATATAGGCGACCATTCTCGGATAAAATCAATTTTACTTTAATTTAACACTTTTTGAAACCATTTTTATCAATTTTCAATATCCATTGCCTATATTGTTAATTGTTCATGTGCTTTGTTTCCATATATTTTATATTCCATTGCTCATGTTTTGTTTCCGTATATATTTTAAGTTCCATTGCTCAAGTGTTGTTTCCGTATATTTTAGCCGTTCGTCTTGAGCCTACCAAATTAACACACAATAAAGTAATAAAATTATACTTTTATTGTCATTCATAACTCTTAACAGACCAATTAACAGACCAGACCGGGTTTTATACATCCGACCCATTAACAGACCAGGTTTTAAATAAAGATTGATTTATGTCACCAAAATACAGATTTTCGTGCAGATTTTTCACACAATGATATCAATTTGGTTAACACACATAATGCCTGTCTTTTTTCGATGTTCAAAATATTGCATGCAAGTAAATTCAACTCAAGTGTCATTTTGTGTGCATTTTGTGTGTGTAAAATGTGTATAAATTTATTGATGAGTAACTTGCCTTTTCATTTTATAGATCGTACATAGAAGCTAGAAAAATAATAATTACACCACTGGATTCAGTACATTGAATGTTTTTGTTAGACATAAATATTTTTTATGATAAACATATATTTAAAAGGTTATATAATGAAACATGCTAAGTTTTCAATGATTTTCTCGATAACACCTGATTAACAGACTTTAGCCAACCCGATTAACAGACCAACCGCCGATATAGCCGCATACTCTATATAGATTAACCGACCAATCTCTCGGTTAGCCGAGTGTCGGCCGTGAACATTAACGTAACTCACGAAAGGGTCGGGTGCGTAGGGTATATAATTATATCCTGATTATCTTTTAATAAAACGTATTGCTATTCAAAGGACAATCTTTCTGAATTTTTCATTCGATTCAAGTAAAATTGTTAAAAAAAGTAACCACTTTTCCGCGATAGAAATAACATAACAAATAGAAAAAAAACATACCCCCTCCCCCTTTTCCATAAGCTAAGTGGTACTATAAATTACTTACAATGTGTCTTGTATTTGTCATACACCGTTATCGGATGATGACAATACATTTGTGTCTTACTTCATGCAGTTACAGTCATATTTTTATTGTGTATGGATAATAATTTTTTAAAAGGTTTATATCTAAATTATTTAGTGAGTTTTATTTCACATTCTACATGAGCCGCAGGGCGTATTTAAACCTGAACGCATTAGAAAGGAATATCCCACTTTAGTGTTGTCGGTAAAATAGGACACTAAATTTTACAAATCTTTATAAAATTAATATTTTTTTGACGGTATATAAGTCAGATAATGCATATTTTAAGGTTTTTCTTGTTGTAGAACACACCTCGGGGTGTCAGGATTGTTCAAAGAAAGACCTCCCTCCGGTCGGTCTCTCATTTGATCAATCCGGACACCCCTCGGTGTGTTCTACGACAAGAAAAACCTTAAAATATGCATTATCTATAACATATAATGACCCCCCTAAGAACATAATTTCGAAAGTTTGACCCCTCCCTTGTGTTGAGGAGATGATGACCAGCTACATAGTAACCGGCTTTGAGAATCTCTGAGTATAACAAACAGCTTTTCTTCTTGTTTTTTTTTTCAAAAAGGAATATCTGACACGTGCATGTAGAAAAATAGAAAAAAATATAGAGAAAATTGTATGTTCCAATTTATTGATTTATTTTACTGCCACCTATAATTCTACACATTTTATCAGTATACTGGTAGATAAACTTTCAATACTGACTGTTATTTTAATCCCAATCACAGTCCCTTGTATCTTTTTTTTTTTTTACCTTTGAACCTTAAAATATCTAGTTATGAATGGGGGGCGGGGGTTCAGGATTCCAATGTACAAATGATTTAGGAAGTGCAAAAAAATAACACCGATTAAATGGTTCTTGTCCTTTCTTGATTAAATATGTACATGATTTATTTGAGATAAAGAAATATACAACCAAGCCAGGAACCTCTGGTCTTTCTTTGTTTTGTACAGATGTATGTTTTAAGAGTTTAGTGTGTTATCAATTTTCTCTGAACAAGTACACATTTTTGTTTAGGGGCCCCAGCTGAATATATTTGTCCTTTTTCCAAATCATATAGTGTATTGTTTAGTGTGAGTGAATGTCATGGTGCCCATCAAGTATATTTTTTTTTTATTAAGGTCTGAAATCTTGATAGGAAAGAATAACGGAGAATGGGTAAAATTTACAGAAAAATGGGCCAAAAAAAATTTAAAAAAAAAAGAACAGAGAACACTGGTGTTCAAATATGAATAAAAGGAGAAAAGGGCAAAACATACTAACGAATAGAAAAATACTACCTTAAAAATTAAAGAATACAGAAGGGAAATACCTAAAATATCGAGATCATCTTTTATTCTTATTCGATATCTTTGTAATGATTTCATAAAATAAGTATACCTATTACCACGTGACAGACATATAACTAACATGAATCCTTGCTTTCATCAAAATAATTATATATACACACTCATTTCATCTCAAGAATCACATCAAAATGATTTAAACACTATGATCATGACTATAGAAAGTTAATTATGCATGTCCAGAAACATTTCCAACTCACTGTTTCCTGTGGTCAAAACTAGGGAGAAATGTTTCATAGTTGTTAATCTATTGATTGTAAATTTACACAACTGTGATAAGGAGTGATCAGATGCACTGCCCTTGAGAAATTATGCATATTCTGCTGCATGGTGCTTTACAGTTTACACTATCAAAGATTTAATAAACAGACATTATTTCACAGATCGCACACTCCTATATACCTTAATATAACACAACTATTAAGGTATATAGGAAATGTTTATTTTTCTGAGACAAGTGCCTGTGTAGTAGATCATGATTAACAGAACATTTCGACGCGTCAGATTTGCTGCATCTATTATGGTTTGGAACAACTTTGATGATGCTTGCTCTTTGCGTTACAAACAACTCAGTAATAATCATGTACACAAACACACCTATTTATACATAATTATTTATTTAAGGTAACAAATAACGTGTGAAACAATGAAAATGTCAGCAAATATATAATCTTTGTTTTCTTTTTTTTCTCCATCTCCTGTAATAAAAAAAAAACACATTTATTTCAGTATTCAAAACTAATGGATCGATTGATCTACTGGAGACTTATAAAAAATTGTGAATTGTAATTTTTTTTAATTTTGTTTTAGATACCTTACCAAGTAATATACAGAAAGATTAGATAACAAAAATAAAGGTAAAATGTTAAAATGCCCAAGTGACAGTTGATCCAAACAGATGGATAAAAACGATCATTATAATAATATTTTATCTTGCGTTCTTCTATTTTGACGAGTTCATTATAGCGGAGACCATGATGAAGGCATTTTTATCAATCAACACAAAAACAAATTAAACAACGTTACCGAACCGAAAACAGTCTGTAGATTCACGACTATGTTTTCCGGAAATAAAACGAACAGGTTAGCCTGGTTTTATATGTAGCTAAACCTCCCACTTGTGTGAAACTTGTTTATAGTTCAATTAGAAGACAAAACCGGGTAGCAACACAAACAGACATTAAAGGTTCATGTGACGATAATTAGGACCCAGGAGCCCAACACTGTGAAAAAAACCATCACATATGTACATACAACACAACTGACTTGAAAATACAAGCATACAAATAAATCTAACAAAGAGGTCAACAAAAGGAGTATGTCCAGTAAGACCCCTTTCTGGCCCCAAAATAAAGCAGTTTTACCAAACTTTTAGCTATTTATTGGAAAGTAGAATACTTCTGTTATATACATATGGGATGTTTTGACAATACAAAGAATATGTATCTTATTTTTCTCAAGAATCATTTTTTCATCTTTCTCAGGTACCAAACTTTGAGTTTTCTATCCTGAATGAAAAAATCTCGGAAAAGTTTGGTAAAGAGTTTTAAATAACAATTTGCATTCTAATGCAATAATAAATCATTACGCATTTTTCTCGTTGGTCTGTACTGAATTGAAGATAATTTCAAAAAAACGGAAACTTAAGTGAGTATGGTCTATAATGATCAAGATAATTGCAGTTCTTTTATAATAGACCTAGAGGACAAAGATATCTTTAAAGATTTGAGTTGTATTTCTGTTTATATTCTCCACATTTGTTTTTTCATTACAAATTTTATTCAGTACACTATAAGTTATTATCTTATGATATGGTAAACAAATCAACCAAAAAAATCGATTCGGTTTGGCCCCAGATGGGTTTTCAAATGTTTATATCATTGAAAAAACTCCAAATGATCTCCCTTTGGTGCAAAAATGCCATTTTTTTTTTTGGCATTAAAATTAAAATATTTTTTTTAACTCATCGGTGACCTATATTTTTTATTATTGTTTTCAAATAAGCTGTACATAAACTAAATAATTGTAAAATTTAAGCGATTTTTGTAATTTAGTTCCTTTTTTATATCGATATTACCTCTATTTCTCCTATTAGTTCAACAGAAAAAAGGACATAAACAAAAAAGTATCCTTCTTTCGGTGGCAGATTGTGAGCTTAAATGAACGGTAAGTATATGATATAGTTCATTTATAGACAAATATAGCGAAATCCTATATTAGAACAAAAATGATTTACATTTGTATATCCACGAGCCCCCTTAAGCATTTTAGTTAAATTATATACGGTTTCCGTCTTAAATGGAAGCGACTGCATTTGTGTTCATTCTTAATAAGAAATTGTAAGTTGTATTTGATGATAATGCATAACATATATAAAGGTTGAGTGTGAACACGGATGCGGCGACTTTCATTTTTGACAAAACCCATCTAAAAAGTAATATATTATGGCATATTTTATAGTTGTTTTTTCGTATTTAAGCTTGAATTTAAGCGTCTTTAATGACTTAATCATTTCAAATCTTTCACATAAAAACTAATTGAATCGAGTGAAGTAGACACTTACGTGT